>NC_057799.1:586546793-586905232 GCF_018294505.1 Triticum aestivum | reverse complement strand
CACGTTAAGTTTGTTCTGCCGAACAAGGAATCCGCACCTTGTTATCCCAAAATTTTCAAGCTCAAGTATCTTTTGTCTCACCCCTTCTACCCCTCAACCGGAAATGAAGCTCCACGTCGCGGTGTCAAAACCGGTGGGGGTACACTGGTAACTTACCCTACATTTCAAACAAGCGCGTCCCTAAGCTTGGCCCCCCCCTCCCCCTTCGCCCCCCCATTCGTACACCGAGGCCGCCAAAACCCGCGAAACCCCACGCTCCTCCGTCGGCCTCCCGACTGCCGCCCAGCCGGAGACTCTTCCCCGACTACGTCGTCCACCGCAATAGCTCGCCGTCCCTCATCCACCGCACTGGATGAGGATCCGTTGTCGATCTCGTCGTCCAGCCGGATCAGCCGCCCCGTCCTCCACCTCCAAGGAGCTGCCCCGATGTTCGCCTCGTCTATCGTGCCACCTCAATCCCCACAGCGCCGTCTTGACCTGCCCCACCGGAACCGCAGCACCCTCACCAATTCCTCTGATGAAGCCGAGGCCAACTCAGCGCCACCAAGGAGGTTCTGCACTCACCGCTGCATTTTATCTTTTATTCGATCTCACGGGGCTGCCGGTGGTCGATACCGAGCAGACATGGCGGGTCTCCATCGACGGTGCCGTCGCCGGCCACATCATCCACGGTGTCTCTCCCCCATGTCGTTGCTTCCTCAGCGGCGACTTCCACAACAGCACTAGCTGCAGCTGCTCCAGCTCTCGCTCGCGCTGCGGCTCTGTTCTTGCTGTCGGTCGCGCTGCTGCACTACTCTTGCTTTCATTCGTGCTGCTGCTCTGCTCTTCCTTTCGCTTGTGCTGCTGCTGTTGTTGTACGACCTCCGGCAGCTACAGGAGTTGCTGCTTTAGCACTCGCTCGCGGTGCTACTGCACGACTTGCTCTCTGCTAGTGCGTTCCCTGCTCGAGCGTCTGCTGATTTAGATCATTGCTTCTCTGCTACTAGTGCTCGAATGCCCTAAACATCTTGCAATGCTCTGCTACTAGTTCAATCAGTTTCGACAGTAAAATTTAGTTTCGACTGTAAAGTTCATTTTCTTCAGTTAAGTTCAGAGTGAACAGTACTTACAGCATCTCTCGGAGCGGCCATGGCGCGGCTGATGCGTTTTACATCTAGCACTTTTTGGTGATGTATTTTACATCATCTATTACAGATGATATTAGGGTCCCACTTCAGATTAACGTTGTATGTCTTGTCCTGCTTCAGCCTCGTCGCCGTACACCTCACCAGAGCTGCTCCAACGACGGAACCGTCCATCACAGCGGAGCAATACCCTCGGCGCCGTTTCCAGAGGCCTCGGATCTTCTTCCCCGCCTCCGACAGTCACACCAGCATCATCACCATCCTCCACATCCAACCCAATGATGCTCAGGTCCACAAGGTTATGCCAAAGAGGTTGTACACTCGTCGCATCACTTTGTTACTTTGCATTCATGTCGATCCCTCAGGGATCCTTTTCTATGGAACTACTATTCGTGCAAATTTGTTGGAACGAGTGGAGCAAAGCAAAACTGGAGGTTTTTTTCCTTTGGTGTCTCTTTCGAAGAAAAAACGTAGGAATTTTATTCACTTGGACGTTCTTTTCAAATTAATATGCATGAAGAACAGAACTAATTGCATTACTGGCATAATAAGATTCTTATTTTTTCATTTTCACGTGGTTTGAATTTAATTTGACCACGTTTCTCAATTCCTGTGTTCTTCCAATTCATGTGAACCAAACACCCAGGTTGACTGAAATCCTATGTTTCCAAATGCTCTGTTTTGCACGTGCATTCCTATCCTATTCCTGTGTTTTTCTTGTTCCTACATTTATAGAATCCTCCAATTCTAAGGAGCCCTTACATATTTACTTCATTTTCAGATAGGCGTCAAAGAAAACTATGTGTGTTATGTCCTGCTCCTGCCGAGCCATCATCCACCCCACCTGAGGTGCACCATCAACAGAAGAGTTCACTGTAGCAGAGATCCCCCTGCAGACTTTCTTTCACCGCCTCAGATCATCTTCACCGTTGCCAGCAGCCACGCCAACTGCATTACCATCATCGACTGAGCAGATGAACCTGAGGACTACACATTCCGGAAGAGAGGTCGCAGTCTTTCGTGTTTGCTTACGTTATACATCAGTTATTATTACCTGCTACTTTATCGTTCAAACTTGAGTTTTGAAATGCCCATGGGTGTCATATCGAGCCAGCAACGAATAGTATCTGTCTACTATCTGGTTCATCTGGGGACTTCTATGTGGTTCATGTTGGGTGGGCAACAAACAATAGATGATCCATTGTCTATCTTTCTAAACTGAAGCTATAATCTACCTGCTATCATTAGTTTTGGATCCATCCACTCATTTGCTACCATCAGTCTTGATTTTTGCATGCACCCCTTAGGCCTTACAAAATCTAACTATTTTTTTATTATGCATGTCAGATATTGTACACAATCGTACTGAACATGTAGAGAAAAAGAGAAGACCGTTGCGTGGGAATATAATGTCATGCAGACGCCGCTCCATGGTGGGTGAAGTGCCCCCCACTCCTGCATTTTTAGATTGTATTCCAGAGGAAGATAAATGTTCAGATGGGGATTCAGAAGGAGCCGACCACGCCTGTTTACCACCTGAGGTGTTTGCTCTAACCTGGCATGGTGATGTTGGTCATATCATGCATATGGCGCTTTGCATTGCTTACATTATACATCTTATATGTCATCAGCTTAGTTTAGATTTGCTTTGTGTGAATGCCACCTGTTTGGTTTCTATATCATACTCCCACCATTCCTAAATATTTATCTTTTTAGAGATTTCAACAAGTGACTACATACAGAACAAAATGAGTGAATCTACACTCTAAAATATGTCTATATACATCCGTATGTGGTAGTCCATTTGAAATCTCTAAAAAGACAAATATTTAGGAACAGAGGGAGTATATGGGAATTATGCAATGCCATCTTCTTTAGCCAGGCATCATATACGTGAATCATGCAATGCCATCCTGTTTAGCCAGTCATCGTATATGTGAATTGTATCGTGCCATATTTCTTTCCATAATGTATTCCATTTGTCAACAATGTTTGTACATTCATCTACTCTTCCTGTGCATCAGCCATTTGAGTCGGTCATGGGAAAATATGGAGTGAAAACAAGGTCTTCTGAGCAGTCAGTGCTACCCGTCGATGCAGATTTCTTGCTCGTTACAGATAGCTCCTCAGAGGAGGATTCAGAGACAGATGACCAGTCGTATTGCCCCCCGCCCGAGGTGCATGCTCTAACTTGGCTGGGTTATATTGCTCATATCATGCATATGGTGTCTTGCATTGCCATGCCATCTGCTTAGATTAGACATGCTTTGTGTGAATGCCTCCTGTTTGCTTTCTATATCAGATATGTGAATTATGCAATGCCATGTTTTTCAGCCAGTTATCATATATGTCAATTACGCACCGCCATGGAGCCAGACATCATATATGTGAATTATCTCATGCGATCTTTTTTTATTACGTATTTCATTTGTCGACAATCTGTGTATATTGAACTATTCTTCATGTGTATCAGCCATTTGAGCCGGTTATGGAAAAATCTGGAGTGAAAACAAGGTCATCAGAGCAGGCAATGGTACCTGTTGAAGCATATATCTTGATGGTTACAGGGAGCTCCTCAGAGGAGGATTCAGAGACAGATGACCAGTCCTATATCCCCCCTGAGGTGTATGCTCTAAGTTGCAATGTTTATATCTCTCATATGATGCATATGGTGTCTTGCATTGCTTAGTTTATACATCATATGCACAATATTGAATTCCATCTGCTTAGTTTAGAGATCATACATGCGAGTACCAGCTACTTAGTATATGAATCAATTATGTCAATTATATCATGCCATCCTGTATACTTAGACAACATGTATGTGAATTATTTCATCCCAACCTATTTTAGAAAGACATCATATAGTTTTGTCATGTCATCCTGTTTAGGTACTCATCATATGTTGAATTATGCCATTATATCCTGTTAAGTTATCCATCATATATCTGAAACTGTGTCATGCTATCCTGTTTAGTTAGGCATCATATATGTGAAATTGTGTCATGCTGTCCTGTTTGGTTAGACAACATATATGTGAATTACCACATCTATCTATCATACAATGTCTGTACGTTCAATTTCTTTTCTTGTTTACCAGCCATTTGAATTGGAGGGGGTCATGGCAGTATCTAAGGGAGCAAAAACCCGTTCTTCACAAAAGATAGTGCTACCCGTCGATGCAGATAGAACCATGGTTGTACTGGCCCACAAACTAGCCCCACCACACATAATCGAGACTCTTCCAGATTGCACACTTACACCGTTGGGCAGAGAACCAGCTACAACCCATCTAACCGCAACCCCAGCGGATAGTAACCCACTTCTAGTTGACAAAGCACCATGTCCACCACAGAGTACCCCCACACGAGCAGTTGGTAAAGCTACTGCAGTGCCCAAAGCACGAAGAGCACCACAGCTAACCCAAACTCCACGTGTAAAGCAGAAGAGCAACTGTTCTCAGGTCAGATTCCGTAGCTATGGTTCATACTCCTTTGCTATTGCATCACTGTATTTACTCATACCATCTACTTTCGAATTTGAAGGATCCAATTGAAACTCCAATGGCACAACAGGTATGTTTTAAACCTATTTCTTTAACTGGATTGCTGTTCTAACTTCTTGCTCTATGTTAATTTCAGTTTAAGTTGTATAAACAGTTATGTTCTCATGTGATGCACATTACAAGTGCTGCCAATGCTATGTAGTTTCTCACACTTATATTCTGTCTATGCTGGTGTGTCTTAAAAATATATGAGTTGAACTGTGTCTCTATCTTGATTAGGCAACATAAACTAGAATGATATGGACAATACAGTGACTATAGTACATAGATATGTGTTTGTTTCATGCTATCCTGTCCACCTTACTACTGAACTGGTTTACCAAAATGAGTTTCGTATACTACAAGCAAAACCTGTGATGTGTCTGCTTGTTTCTCTTGTAGTATGCAAACAGAATGTTGGAGAAGAGCACCCCACTATGCAATAGTAGAGAAAGTAATGCAGATAAGGTTCAAGATAGTGAGACAACCCTGTTGGTCTCCAAGAAAGGTGATAAAAACAACCTTGTAGACAGTGAGAAAACCCCACAGTCCTGCGTTGATGTAGTGTTCGAGTTACTGGCCAGTACCGCTGGCACAAGCTCTTCGAACTTGCTGCCTGAATCACTTCGGCTTTTTCAGTCTCAGCTACAAGCTGAAAGGCATCAGTCAGTTGTGCTGCGCCAAGAAGCCGAAGGACTGAGGAAGTCCCTGCAGAATTCAGATGCGTACTTTCTTGTGCAACAGCAAGCGCTGGAGGATTTAAGTGCCAAACAAGAGAAAGTTAATAAGCTTGCTAAGCATCTTGCCAGCATTATGGGTACCCAGGATATTGTTTCTTGAGCTCTTCTGAAGTGGTTTCAGTTCTGGACTTGTTTTGCTGCGGCGTTTTTATGCTGCTTTGTTCCCTATATTTGCACTGGTGGCGAACTTTGATGCCCACTGGATGTAATATGTGTAATAGCCGTGATAGCCTAGCATAAGTTGCTTGCTTATTTATTTCCTTGTTGTCTTGTTTATTTGTTTGCTTGTAGTCAGTGCAGTTCTTTTTCCGCAGTTTGCTACTGGCTACAGTAACCTATTTTTTAAAACTAGGCCACAATAACCATGGGCTAATATTTACTGTAGTGACACTTGGCCTCCTACGGACCGTAGAAACAGTGGGCCTTCTACGGGCCGTAGAAACAGTGGGCCTTCTACGGGCCATAGAAACAACGGGCCTTCTACGGGCCGTAGAAACAATGGGCCTTCTACGGGCCGTATCATCAATGGGCCTTACACGGGCCGTATGATCGATTGGCCAAACATGGGCCAATAACAGACCACATTATGGCCGTAAACGGGCTAGAGTTGGAATCGTCCGTTCATGGGCTGACCATAACGGGCCATCGTTAATAGGCCGTATTTGATGACGCTATGAAAACGGCTCAATGAATTAACGGACCACAAACGGGCCGACTGTAACCACGGGCTGAATTTGGCCCACAAGCAGAAAATGACAGTAACAGGCCGTAAGTAAACGAATGCTCGAAATGAGCCCAAGAATTAATGGGCTCTGAGAAGGCCGAAAGATAACATGGGATGGAAACGGCCCAACGGAATAACGGGCCGTTAATGGGTATAAAGTGATACACTATTCATTACAGACCAGTTTCACCATGGGCCGTTAATGGGTGTAAAGTGATACACTGTTCATTACGGGCCAGTTTCACCACGGGTCGTTAATGGGCCAAGATTTACAAAGGGCCTCATATGGGCCGAAAAGACGCCATGGGCCATACATGGGCCAGAAGTGAAAATGGGCTGGAATCATATTGGATGGCCCAGATGACGCTACTGGGGCTAATTCGGATAGGGCGTAACGGGCCTTGTGTTAGCAGGCTATAAATGGGCTATATGCGAACAGGCCGTTAACAAGCTTTCCATGGGCCGGACCGCCACCTTTTGACCAAGTCAAACGGGCCGGCCTTTTCACAGGAATGGGCGTCTATTGGGCCGTGCCACGTGTCGACGTATCATAGGCGCCTTCTGTCCAACGAGTGGATGACATCTGTCCCAACGATGAGCCAACACGTGTTTCCTCCAGCCAATGATGATTTTACACGTGGAAAATCCCCATTGGTCAGGGCTGTTAACGGGTTATCGGATCCAAAACCCGACCCGATAGCTTAACGGCGTTCTGTTACGGTGGATGCCACGTGTCGGTCACCCTTGACGAAAGCACTTCTGTGACGTGCGATTTATCGTCATGGAAGTGGACACTTCTGTGATGATAATTTTGGTAATGTCATGGAACACTTCTACGATAGCACAGGTATGACTATCTTGATTCTGTCATAAAATCGTCATGGATGTACATGCATGACAAAAAACGCGACCTACTGTGACAAACACGTATCATCACAGAAGTGAATTTTTTTGTAGTAGCATATCACCGTAGGTAAGAAACGTTCTTGCTAGAAACCCATAGCAGCCACGTAAAACATGCAACAACAATGAGAGGACGTCTAACTTGTTTTTGTAGGGTATGCTATGTGATGTGATATGGCCAAAATGATGTGATGAATTATATATCTGATGCATGAGATTGATCATGTTCTTGTAATAGGAATCATGACTTGCATGTCGATGAGTATGACAACCGGCAGGAGCCACAGGAGTTGTCTTAATTTATTGTATGACCTGCGAGTCAATATAAACGCCATGTAATTACTTTACTTTTTACTAACCGTTAGCCATAGTAGTAGAAGTAATAGTTGGCAAGACAAGTTCATGAAGAGACGATGATGGAGATCATGGTGTCATGCCGGTGACGATGGTGATCATGCCGCGCCTCGAAGATGGAGATCAAAGGTGCAAGATGATGTTGGCCATATCATGTCACTTTATGATTTGCATGTGATGTTTATCCTGTTTACATCTTATTTGCTTAGAATGACGGTAGCATAAATAAGATGATACCTCACTAAAATTTCAAGAAATGTGTTCCCCCTAAGTGTGCACCGTTGCAAAGGTTCGTTGTTTCGAAGCACCACGTGATGATCGGGTGTGATAGATTCTAACGTTCGCATACAACGGGTGTAAGCCAGATTTACACATGCGAAACACTTCGGTTGACTTGACGAGCCTAGCATGTACAGACATGGCCTCGGAACACGAGAGACCGAAAAGTCAAACATGAGTCGTATAGTAGATGCGATCAACATGGAGATGTTCACCATTGATGACTAGTCCTTCTCACGTGATGATCAAACACGGCCTAGTCGATTCGGATCATATATCACTTAGATGACTAGAGGGATGTCTATCTGAGTGGGAGTTCATTAAATAATTTGATTAGATGAACTTAATTATCATGAACTTAGTCTGTAAATTGTCTTTACAATCTATCCTGTAGATCCAATGGCCCACGCTAATGTTGCCCTCAACTTCAACGCGTTCCTTGAGAAAACCGAGCTGAAAGACGATGGTAGCAACTATACGAATTGGGTCCGTAACATGAGGATCATCCTCATAGCTGCCAAGAAAGCATATGTCCTAGAAGCACCACTAGGTGACGCACCCATTTTCCCAGCAACTCAAGACGTTATGAACGTCTGGCTGTCGCGTAGTGATGATTACTCCCTGTTCAGTGCGGCATGCTTTACAGCTTAGAATCGGGGCTCCAAAAATGTTTTGAGCAACACGGAGCATATGAGATGTTCCAAGAGCTGAAAATGGTTTTCCAAGCTCATGCCCGGGTCGAGAGATATGAAGTCTCCGACAAGTTCTAAAGTTGTAAGATGGAGGAAAATAGTTCTGTCAGCGAGCATATACTCAAAATGTCTGGGTTGCACAACCGCTTGTCTCAGACGGGAGTTAATCTCCCAGATGACTCAGTCATTGATAGAATCCTCCAGTCGCTTCCACCTAGCTACAAGAGCTTTGTGGTGAACTACAATATGCAAGGGATGGAGAAGTCCATTTCTGAGTTATATTCAATGCTGAAATCAGCGGAGGTGGAAATCAAAAAGGAGCATCAAGTGTTGATGGTGAATAAGACCACTAGTTTCAAGAAAGGCAAGGGTAAGAAGAACTTCAAGAAGGACGGCAAGGGAGTTGCCGCGTCCGGTAAGTCAGTTTTTTTGAAGGCAAAGCAAAGCTTTATAGATTAACGGTGCTCAGGCATATCACCCGAGACACAAACAGCCACACTAGGCGGTACAATAGAGTTCCATTCCATACAGTTATTAGGGAGACACATACGACCTATCTTGGCTAGTTCATGTGCTGCTGAGTTTGCAGTACGCCTACATGCACTAACACTAAATTTCGAAAACCACATCTTCATCTCATATTTAAGGTCTTCAATGATCGCCGCATACGGTGAGGTGTCTGCTACATGGATGTTCATGGCATCTGCAAGAAGCTGTGAGTCAGTTTTGAAGGCAACCCGGATTGCTCCCATCTCCGTCGCCGTCGTCACTGCTGTTGCCAATGCGCTGACCTCTGCCCCAAAGGCATCATGAATATTCTCCTGGCGGCCAGCCCGAGCAACAAGTACCTGCCCCGAGCTATCACGAGCAATCACACCCCATCCACCCATAGAACATCCTGGAGGGAGCGCTCCATCTAGTTAAGCTTGATCATCTCTGTGTCAGGCGGTTTCCAAGACCCGGGCGGCCTCTTCTTCTTCTCCGGCATGAAATCCTCCTCGTACTCTAATGCATTACATAAAAACCTCATAAAGGATACATTTCATGCGGAATATGCCCACCACATTCTGCAGATTCCTTTGCGGGAAGGGGTGCACGACTTCATAGCGTGGCACTTTGATAGTAGGGGCTACCACTCTATGAAAAGTGCCTACAAACTCCAAGTTGAGCTTAACAAACATATACAGAATGGAGCACCAGGGTCAAGCTCAGCGTGTGCTGGACAACTAAATAGCATGGTAGATCAGACCTGGAAACGTATATGGAAGCTCCCGTGCCCGCCGAAGCTACAGATGTTTATATGGCGAATCAGGCATGAATCCATGGCCCTATGTGTGAACCTCCAGACAAGAGGTATTCTGTTGGAGAGATCGAGCTGTTTGTTATGTGGCAGAGGGGAGGAGGATGGCGGACGCTTATTTATAAAATGCAAATGGGTGAAAGGAGTGTGGAGGCAACTAGGCCTGGAGCATGAATAGAGCCAGCTAGAACGAATCAGTAATGTGCACACGATGCTTGACTCACTCTGGAAATTAGATGAAAAGAAGCGAATTCTAATCATAACATTCTGGTGGCAATGGTGGAATCAGAGGAACAAGGTCCGAGAAGGATAGATGCCCATGCAGGTGTCAGAGATGGTAAGACGAACCCGGTAAGTCAGTTACCAGGAAGAAGAAGCCAAAGAATGGACCGAAGCCTGAGACTGAGTGATTTTATTGCAATGGAAATGGTCACTAGAAGCGGAACTCCCCAAGTACTTAGAGGATAAGATGGCCGGCAATGCCAAAGGTATATATGGTATACATGTTATTGATGTGTACCTTACTAGCGCTCGTAGTAGCTCCTGGGTATTTGATACCGGTGCGGTTGCTCGCATTTCTAACTCAAAGCAGGAGCTGCGGAATAAGCGGAGACTGGCGAAGGATGAGGTGACAATGTGCATCGGGAATGGTTCGAAGGTCGATGTGATCGCCGTCGGCACGCTACCTTTGCATCTACATTCGGGATTATTACTAAACCTCAATAATTGTTATTTAGTGCCAGCTTTGAGCATGAACATTGTATCTAGATCTCGTTTAATGCGAGAAGGCTACTCATTTAAATCCGAGAATAATGGTTGTTATTTATATGAGAGATATGTTTTATGGTCATGCCCCGCTGGTTAATGGTTTATTTTTATTGAATCTCGAACGTGATGTTGCACATATTCATAGTGTGAATGCCAAAAGATGTAAGGTTGATAATGATAGTCCCACATACTTGTGGCACTGCCGCCTTGGTCATATTGGTGTCAAACGCATGAAGAAACTCCATGCAAATGGACTTTTGGAGACTCTTGATTATGAATCATTTGACACGTGCGAACCATGCCTCATGGGCAAAATGACCAAGACTCCATTCTCCGGAACAATGGAGACAGCAACCAACTTGTTGCGAATCATACATACTGATGTGTGCGGTCCAATGAGCGTTGAGGCTCGCGGTGGCTATCGTTATGTTCTCACCCTCACTGATGACCTAGGTAGATATGGGTATGTCTACTTAATAAAACACAAGTCTGAGACGTTTGAAAAGTTCAAGGAATTTCAGAGCGAGGTAGAGAATCAATGTGACAGGAAAATAAAGTTCTTGGGATCAGATCCTGGAGGAGAATACTTGAGTCACGAGTTTAGCACGCACTTAAGGAAATGTGGAATTATTTCACAACTCACGCCGCCTAGAACACCTCAGCGTAATGGTGTGTCTGAATGCCGTAATGGCACTCTATTGGATATGGTGCAATCTATGATGTCTCTTACCGATCTACCGCTATCATTTTGGGGTTATTCTTTAGAGACAGTCGCATTCACTTTAAATAGGGCACCGTCTAAATCCGTTCAGATGACACCGTATGAATTATGGTTTGGGAAGAAACCTAAGCTATCGTTTCTGAAAGATTTGGGATGCGATGCTTATGTCAAGAAATTTCAACCTGAAAAGCTCGAACCCAAATCGGAAAAATGCGTCTTCATAGGATACCCTAAGGAAACTATTGGGCATACCTTCTACCTCAGATCCGAAGGCGAGATCTTTGTTGCCAAGAATGGATCCTTTCTGGAGAAAGAGTTTCTCTCGAAAGAAGTAAGTGGGAGGAAAGTAGAACTTGACAAGGTACCCCCTCTTGAACCGGAGAGTAGCACAGCTCAGGAAGATGTTTCTGTGGTGCCCGCACCGACTAGAGAGGAAGTTAATGATGATGATCATGAAACTTCAGGTCAAATGCTACTAAACTTTTTAGGTCCATGAGGACACGTTCCGCACCAGAGTGGTACGGCAACCCTATCCTAGAAATCATGTTGTTAGACAACGGTGAACCTTCAAACTATGAAGGAGCGATGGCGGGCCTGGATTCCAACAAATGGCTTGAAGCCATGAAATCCGAGATAGGATCCATGTATGAAAACAAAGTATGGACTTTGACTGACTTTCCAGATGATCGGCAAGCCATAGACAGTAAGTGGATCTTTAAGAAGAAGACTGACGTGGATGGTAATGTGACCGTCTATAAAGCTCGGCTTGTCGCTAAGGGTTATCGACAAGTTCAAGGGGTTGACTACAATGAGACCTTCTCTCACCCGTAGTGAAGCTAAAGTCCGTCTGAATCATGTTAGCAATTGCCGCATTCTATGATTATGAGATCTGGCAAATGGACGTCAAAACGGCATTCCTTAACGGTTTCCTTAAGGAAGAATTGTATATGATGCAGTCGGAAGGTTTTGTCGATCCTAAGAATGCTGACAAGGTATGCAAGCTCCAGCGCTCCATCTATGGGCTGGTGCAAGCATCTCGGAGTTGGAACATTCGCTTTGATGAAATGATCAAAGCGTTTTGGTTTATACAGACTTATGAAGAAGCCTGTATTTACAAGAAAGTGAGTGGGAGCTCTGTAGCATTTCTCATATTATATGTGGATGACATACTATTGATGGAAATGATATGGAACTTTTGGAAAGCATAAAGGCCTACTTGAATAAGTGTTTTTCAATGAAGGACCTTGGTGAAGCTGCTTACATATTAGGCATCAAGATCTATAGAGATAGATCGAGACGCCTCATTGGTCTTTCACAAAGCACATACCTTGACAAGATATTAAAGAAGTTCAATATGGATCAGTCCAAGAAGGGGTTCTTGCCTGTATTGCAAGGTGTGAGATTGAGCACGGCTCAATGCCCGACCTCGGCAGAAGATAGAGAAAAGATGAGCGTCATCCCCTATGCCTCAGCCATAGGCTCTATTATGTATGCCTTGCTGTGTACCAGACCTGATGTGAACCTTGCCGTAAGTTTGGTAGGGAGGTACCAAAGTGATCCCGGTATGGAACACTGGACAGCGGTCAAGAATAGCCTGAAGTACCTAAAAAGGACTAAGGATATGTTTCTCGTTTATGGAGGTGACGAAGAGGTCGTCGGAAAGGGTTACGTCGATGTTAGCGTCGACATAGATCTGGATGTCTCTAAGTCACAAACAGGATACATGTACAATTTGAATGGTGGGGCAGTCAGCTGGTGCAGTTGCAAGCAAAGCGTCGTGGTGGGATCTACATGTGAAGCGGAGTACATAGCTGCCTCGGAGGCAGCACAAGAAGCAGTCTGGATGAAGGAGTTTATCACCGACCTAGGAGTGATTCCCAATGCGTCGGGCCCGATGACTCTCTTATGTGACAACACTTGAGCTATTGCCCTTGCCAAGGAGCCCAGGTTTCACAAGAAGACCAGGCACATCAAGCATCGCTTCAACTCCATTCGTGAATATATTCAAGATGGAGACATAGATATTTGTAAAGTGCATACGGATCTGAATGTCGCAGATCCGTTGACTAAACCTCTTCCACGAGCAAAACATGATCAGCACCAGAACTCTATGGGTGTTCGATTCGTCACAATGTAACTAGATTATTGACTCTAGTGCAAGTGGGACACTGTTGGAAATATGCCCTAGAGGCAATAATAAAATAGTTATTATTACATTTCCTTGTTCATGATAATTGTCTATTGTTCATGCTATAATTGTATTAACCGGAAACCGTAATACATTTGTGAATACATAGACCACAACATGTCCCTAGTGAGCCTCTAATTGACTAGCTCGTTGATCAGTAGATGGTTGAGGTTTCCTGACCATGGACATTGAATGTCGTTGATAACATGATCACATCATTAGGAGAATATGTGATGGACAAGACCCAATCCTAAGCATAGCACAAGATCGCGTAGTTCGTTTGCTTGAGCTTTTCTAATGTCAAGTATCATTTCCTTAGACCATGAGATTACGCAACTCCCAGATACCGTAGGAATGCTTTGGGTGTATCAAACGTCACAACGTAACTGGGTGGCTATAAAGGTGCACTACATGTATATCCGAAAGTGTCTATTGGGTTGGCACGAATCGAGACTGGGATTTGTCACTCCGTATGATGGAGAGGCATCTCTGGGCCTACTCGGTAATGCATCATCATGAGCTCAATGTGACTAAGGAGTTAGCCACAGGATCATGCGTTATGGAATGAGTAAAGAGACTTGTCGGTAACAAGATTGAACAAGGTATAGGGATACCGACGATCAAATCTCGGGCAAGTAAAATACCGATGGATAAAGGGATTTATACGGGATTGATTGAATCCCCGACATTGTGGTTCATCCAATGAGATCATCATGTAACATGTGGGAGCCAATATGGGTATCCAGATCCCGCTATTGGTTATTGGCCGGAGAGGCATCTCGGTCATGTCTCCATGGTTCCCGAACCCGTAGGGTCCACACACTTAAGGTTTGGTGACGCTAGAGTTGTAATGGGAATTGTATGTGGTTACCAAAAGTTGTTCGGAGTCTCGGATGAGATCCCGGACATCACAAGGAGTTCCGGAATGGTCTGGAGGTAAAGATTTATATATGGGAAGTCCTATTTTGGCCACCGGAAAATGTTCGGGATTTTTCGGTATTGTACTGGGAAGGTTCTAGAGTGGGGCCCACCTGCATGGGGGGACCCACATGAACGTGGGTAGTGGGGGCAAGGCCCCACACCCCTGGTCAAGGCGCACCAAGATCCCCCCTTAGAAGGAATAAGATCATATCCCGAAGGGATAAGATCAAGATCCCTAAAAGGGGGGATAACAATCGGTGGGGAAGGGAAAGGATGGGATTTCTATCCTCCCACCTTTGCCAATGCCCCAATGGACGTGGAGGGCAAGAAACCAGCCCCCTCCACTGTGGCACACCGATCCACATGGAGCAGGGGGCCTTCGCACGTCAGCCCAGGATAACACCTGACGCACGACAGGTCCATGATACAACATTCCAGGTACAATAATATTCATCAAATACATGTTTATATGATTACATCATTGAGGAATACAATTATTTGGCATAGCCCTAAGGCTATACGGATGGCAGCGGAAGTCTATTTAATTGGCGGCGGAAGTCTTGGTTTGGCAGCATCTCATCTAGGCTGGGCTCCACAACTCACAGGACTGGCAAGATTACGGCCTAGCACGACGGAACAAGCGAACAAGTTGGGCACGACCTACAAAACTGGCATGACACGCCTGGTCAGTACATTGAATGTACTTGCAAGACAACCAAATACATAGCATCCAAACAAACAGATGACAAAGCAAGAACCAAGCATATGCAACAGTTACTTCCACACAACTTCTAAGCATGGCTTGATATTTAACGAGAATCATACATCAAACTAAGCATGAGCAACATCATAGCATCTACTAGCATGGCATATCAAATTTACTTCTAACATAACAACAACAAAGCAGAGCATATCAGAACATGGCATGGCATCATGAAACTATGCTTAAAACAAACTACCAGTTACCTCCCGTGAAGACATGTTGTATTAACCTTATGCAACAATCACTTACTCTGCCACGGCTCCTCGGAGCACACTCATGACTTACCGAGACCTCGTCTCGGGGTCATATCAACACATCATCGTGACATCTCATGATTTTTCCATAGTCCAAGTCATCACATTCTTTTTGTTGCACATTAATCATCAACTTAGTTATTTTAGGTTTATCCTCCATTTCTACCGAGACCCGATAGTGTGACCTACTACGAACTTGTGCCCATGACCGAGGACGCGGCTATCGATAGATTGAATACACTCTGCAGAGGTAGCACACTGTACCCACACCACGGAACTCATGGCCTCGCACTCCCATTCGGGTGGACCAATGGCGTTCCGACAAAACTGATCTATTGCCATGACACTCTCCTGGCCACTCCGACCAACACCCCTTTTGGGTTCAGTCCTGGGTGGCCCAGCCTACCAAAGGCAAACGGCAACCGTCGTTGCAAAAACGGTCCCAAACAGGTTCAAAGCGCGCAAAACAACTCGGGCTCACAAGGTTCATGTCCGCCTACCTGATCAGGGTAGCGCGCGCCCATAACCTTCCCTACGTTGGAGGCACCGGCGAGAGGCACGACAATAGACCTGGTTAGGGCCTTCCCATTCCAAGGCAAATGTGGCTGCACTGGAAAAAGCCCGATTTGGTGGCACTATGACATCCCAGTGATGACGGAGGAGGTTTGTTATTAAGTCATATTATTAACCTCTCCATCATCGATCATTATGCGAGCATTATTAAAATGAATGCAACAACTAACGTGCAACATAGCGATGCAGTAACAAAACATCAAGCATTTCAATCAAACAATGATAGCATGCGAAACATGGCAATACCAAGCCCTAGCAATCTTAGTAGTTCAACAGAATTATCATAACATCGATACTACTAACATGAAACTAAACAGAGGCATGCTATTATCCATAACAACATCAAACTAGCATGTCAACTTATTTCATGAGAGCACAACCATGCAAGACAGATAACCAAAGCATATAGCACGAATGAAATAACAGCAAACGGAACAAACAAGAAACTACTGCAACTAAACACACACACGTGGTGCAAGCAAAGTCAACATGCAAGTTCGGGGCTCATGATAAGAGGTTGGCTTGCCTGGGGGTCGAGGATTACTCCAGAAAAATTGCGGAATGATCGCGGAAAGATTTGCTGGAAACAGTTCTCTCTCGGAGGGGGCTGTTTACGTGCAAGGGCAAAGTGGTCATTTTCACTGTGTGAAAACATAATGGAAATGATACCAACGGAAAGATTTCGATGAGACGAAGACGTGAGCGTTGGTTACACCTCAATCGGAGTTACGGTTGCGGAGTTATGAAGTGATGAAAATCAGGGACTTTTTTGCAAAAAGAATATTCACAGACGGGTCCCTGAGTGGATAAGACAGAGGCGCAAAATTAGATATACTACCTCCGTCTAGGTGAATAAGTCATTCGCGTAGTTCTAGGTCATTGATTTGAGGAATTAAATATGTGTTATATGTCATGAAAAGTATATCACTAGATTTCTACATGGATGTAGTTTGTAAATATATATCTTGTGTCACATATAATACATATTTAGTTAGTTAAATCGTTGACCTAGAACTACGCGAATGACTTATTCACCGAGACGGAGGTAGTACGTTTTCTGATTAAGGAAAACACATTCTGGTCTGAAATAGAGGGAAATACGCTTTCAATTAAAGAAAACGTACTTTGAACTGAAGCAGAGGAAAAATACGCTTTCGCTGGATGAAAGCGTACACGGGCAAAAGCCGTGTCCACTTATCCACGTCAGCAAGGCGCTGGGCCACTGGCGTGTGGGGCCCAGGCGCAGGGGAGGGCTCGGGCGCTCGTCTTCTTCCTCCCTCTGTTCCTCGCTTGGAACAGAGGAGGACCAGGCGAGGCAGAGGCGAGCTTCAGGCGAGGGGGTCGGCCGGCTCCGGTCGTCTCCGGTCGTGGCGCGGCCACCGGCGAGCTCGGCGTGGCCCGCCGCATCCATTCAGAGGAAGGGCGGCTGCCGGGGAGGCGCGGGGAGGAGATGGCCACCGGAAAGGAGAGCGACCGCGGCGGCACTGGATCTTGGGGCGGCGGCTTTAGATACTCCGGAGACGAGGTAAGGGGCCGGGGAGGATCACCGGAGCACGGGGAAGATGCGGGTGCGGTCAGGAAGAGGAGGGGTGGCTCGGGTCGCTTCAATTTAGGAGGACCGAGGCGGCGGCCATGGCGGCAATGACGGGCGAGGAGAGGCTCGGGAGCTCGAGGGAGAGGCTTGGGAGGGGTTGAGGACCGCGATGAACCTCGAGGCGTGCTTAAATAGCGGCGGGGAAGAGCTCTAGAGGGAGGGGTGAGGCGACACGCGGCGCGGATACGTGTCCGTGCGCCGGCGACGCGCACGCGCGGCCAAGGGTCACGGGGAGCGAAGGGAAGGCGACGAGGGGGACGCGGACGAGTGCCAGGGGGTCACAGAGACGAGGGACGCTCGCGGACGAGGGGTAGAAGGGGACAAGAGCGAGGAAGGCGACGAGCTCACGGACAGGGACTATGCCGCGACGACGATGGCTCAACGAGGAAGCAAATGAAGGGGGAACAAGCTATAGGTGCACAGCGACGATGAAGCTGAGCTAGTTGACAAGCTTGGACAAGCCAGAACCGGCCGGAGCAAGGGTGCCGACGAGAACAGTGGCTAGACCACCGTTTTGGGCCGGCATTGCCCATGGTCACCATGGACAACGCATGCTCTGGTCGTCAACTAAGTGCCAAACATTGTCATAAGCGGAGTCCTTCCAAGGCTCATTAATAATGAGGCGATGGCATGAGCAAAGTTGTAGGGAGCAGAGGGGAACGAGCTCGACAAGTTTGCTGTTGCAAACTTGGCCACATCCTAGAGACTAAACCAAAGGGGTTAAGAGGCAAAATTGATGTCTAGGAGGTTTAGTCTAGCAAGGACTACCGTCCTGGGAAGTTGGAGGGGATTAGGACAAAGATTTAGCATAGATGCACTGCAATGGCCAAATCTGGTCCAGAAACCAAATGATGAAGGAGCACTCACTAGGAGTGATGGATTGGGCTAAAACTTGGCAAAGCTTCCTGATTTGGTCATATAATGATGCTGTAAAAATATCATACCAAATGGAATTGCCAAATTGGTACTTGTTTCCCAAGCATCACATCTGACCAGAAACTTTGGAAAAATCCAGGAAAATATTTGCTACATGAAATGAGCCAAAATTTGTTGGAGATAGGTTATATGGATACGAGAAGGCTTAGGAATATTTTCAGCCATAATGGAGCAAGATAAAATACACTTGCTTCACAAACTGAAAATTTGGGCAGAAAACAAGAATTGCTCCTGTGCTCACATAGTTCAATGAGATGAACTGAATTTAGGTGGAGGCCAATGATTTGAGATACTTGAGAAGATGGAAAAGTTTCATCTCATTTTGAAACTCTATGAAGGTACTTCCTTCACAAAGTTACAATCTGGCCAGAAACTTTGAAAAATTGCACAGGGCGCTAGGATGAATGGATTGAGCTCATCTTTGGTATACATGGGTGATTTATCAATGTTAATCACCCTGCCAAATTGCAGTTCAATAGGAATTAGGAATAAGGCACTTCCTTTGTAAAATTTCAGAGAAGGCAGAAACTTGCATTGGATCATGTGCCCAATTTTTAATCTGTGGAACATGAGACAAGAATGGAACTAGTGATTATATAGCAAGGACAAGCTCCACAATTTACGTGGGAATTTTCTCTGCTATAAAAATAGTAGTTCCTTTAGAAAATGGCAGAAATGCAATATTGGTATTAAATAGGAAAAGACATTTTTCCTTATTTAATTATGGCCAATATATTTGCCAGAGCTTGGATTAGGCATAAATATCGACTCCGCCAATTCTCATGAATTTAGGAGAGGACTAGATATGCCTTTGGACTTTATTCCTCAGAAAGGCAAGAGAAGGAATAATCATAATTCAAAAATATTGCACGGGACTTGGCAATATTTTTTTATATCCAAGGTTTACAAGGATAGGAGGGTCTCTGGGAACAGATGGGAGGATCAACAACTCAAGGAAAATGATAGCTCCTTTGTAATCACAAAGGTCACCTTCAAATTCCAAAAATTTGGAATTAGGGTTTGAGAGGATCTGAGCTGATGCAAATGAGGTCTTGCCCACTCACAAAGACATGAGCAAGGTTTTGAAAGGTTGGAAATGACAAAATTTCTCAGAGTCATCCAACAAACTCAGGAGAATGTTTTTGAAAATGAGTGCCAGGAAGGAATAACAGCACAAAAATTGATAACCCAATTTTGGGGCTGTTACATCCACCCCTATATATAGTGGGGAGGCGCATGGGAGCTGCAAACCCTTGCCCCTGGCACAGCCCTTCACCTCCAACTCCTCCTCCTCCGTTGAGCGTAGCAAAGCTCTGCCAGAGAACCACGAGCTCTACCACCACGCCGTCGTGCTGCCAAAGTTCTCCCTCAACTTCTCCTCTCTCCTTGCTGGATCAAGAAGGAGGAGACGTCCCCGGGCTATACGTGTGTTGAACGCGGAGGCGCCGTCCGCTCGACGCTTGGATCGGATCTTCCGCGATTTGAATCATCGCGAGTACGACTCCATCAGCCACATTCTTGTAATGCTTCCGCTTAGCGATCTTCAAGGGTATGAAGATGCACTCCCTCTCTCTCGTTTCTAGATTCTCCTAGATTGATCTTGGTGACACGTAGGAATTTTTCTGAATTATTACCACATTCCCCAACATTGCCTGGCAAGCATACTGGCAGTAGACTTCCGGCGAGACTTTAGTTTCCATCATCAAAGTGCTCCTAAGATTACTTAAGTACCAAATGTTTTATTAAAGGACTCATAAAGCTTATTTGGAATTGGATGAGGTTACTTTATGGAACAACAATGTGTGATATGCTAAGTAATAAACGGTTACATAAGTTCATTCAGGAGTTCACCATCAATTTGCTATAGTTGTCATAAGTCATGGACTACTAATGATATAAATCTACAGATTGACCTCTTGTTATATCCTGAGTGCCATCAATTTCAAGAGAATAACGAGGTATGCCACCTACTTTATTCTTCCTTGCATAACTATATATGCAGCTCGACTTTATCATTTGTTACACTAATTTATACACTGTAATTATGTTGCCACCCATTGCGTCAAAACGAGCCTGCCTTGGTCCAGGGAGATAGAGAAGTACTGGTCAAGAAGGTGGCTCGTTCGCAAATTCAAGCTCGCCATGAGCGACGCTCTTAGTCGCTCCCAACAACACACATCGTGTTGGCTGGGATCTTACCCAGATAGTATCTCGAGTACTATAATGGCAGATTATACTCCAGATTAATTGAGTGATACAATTTCTTTCCAATTTTTTATGTTTTAGCCCATGGTTACTTGGTTAAAGGGTGGTATGTTTTTTTCTCCCGTTGCAACGCACGGGCATTTGTGCTAGTGATAATGATGTGGAGATAGAACCTGCTGTTGATCTTGATAACCGACAACCTAAGAATAAAAGCTATTATAAGAGAAACTTCATTGCTATGAAACATAGGAAAGAAAGAGAACCATGGGTTCAGAAACCCATGCCCTTTCCTCCTAAACCATCCAAGAAAAGGGATGATGAGGAATTTGAGCGCTTTGTTGAGATGCTTAGACCTGTCTTTTTACGCTTGCGTTTGACTGATATTTTGAAAATGTCTTCTTATGCTAAGTATATGAAAGAAATTGTTACAAATAAAACAAAGATACCGGAAGCTGAAATTTCCACCATGCTTGCTAATTATACATTTAAGGGTGGAATACCAAAGAAACTAGGAGATCCAGGAATACCAACCATACCATGCTCCGTTAAAAGAAACTATGTTAAAACTGATTTATGTGATTTGGGAGCCGGTGTTAGTGTTATGCCTTTTTCTTTGTATCGAAGACTTGATTTGAATAAGTTGACACCTACTGAACTCTCTTTGCAAATGGCCGATAAAGCAACTGCTATACCCATCGGTATTTGTGAGGATGTTCGTGTTGTAGTTGCAAATATTACTATTTTAACGGACTTTGTTATTCTTGATATTCCCGAGGACGACAGTATGTTGATCATCCTTGGTAGACCCTTTTTGAACACTGCAGGGGCTGTTATTGATTGCAACAAAGGCAATGCCACTTTTCAAGTTAATGGTAATGAGCATACGGTACACTTCCCGAAGAAACAACCTCAAGTTAATAGCATCAATTCTATTGGAAAAATTTCAACAATTGCTATTGGAGGTTTCGAATTCCCTGTTCCTACTGTCAAAAAGAAATATGTGATATTCTTATTGTTGGGGACATGCATATCCCCGTTGAGGTAACCTAGTGTTATATGAAGATTCTTTGGTTTCATGTCATTCGAAAGAAGTTTGTTAATAAGACGTGATCAACCTTATTAATGGATTCCTTTTTACGGGCATGAGATGGATGAATTTAGCAGACACAACCTTCTGTACCTACCTTTTACTTGCTGTTACTTAGAATAAATAAAGAAAAAATAATATTATTTTTTTATTTTCTGAATTATCTGTGCAATAAAAAATGACCTGAAAATAAAAGTTCTCCAAATGCCCTGAAAATTTAGTATGATTTTTTCTGGAATATATAAGAATTTTTGGCACTGAAAACACATCAGGGGGTGCACCAGTGGGCCACAAGCCCACGGGGCGCGCCTGCAGGGCTTGTGGGTCCCATGTGGGTCCCCCTCACTTATGCCAGCACCCATTCACTTCGTCTTCCTCCAGAAAAAATCCCACCATCGCTCAAACCCGTGTTCTTGCTCATTTTGCTGCCATTTTTGATCTGCTTGCTCAGAGCCTTGTTTCCGAAACCATTTGGGGAGATTGTTCATCGGTATGTGACTCCTCTAATGGTACAATTAGTTTTTGTTCTAGTGCTTTATATATTGCAAATTTTTGCTGCTGTGGTGACCTTGTTCTTGAGCTTGTATGTCAAATTTATATGGTCCAAAGTAGTTTTGATGCATGATATAGCCTGTAGATACTTGTGCGAGTAGTTGCTATCAATCTTGTTGAGTTTTGTTCACTTTATTTTGAGTCACTAAAAATTTCAGAGGAAATAAAAACCATGAGGAGGTGGTTAAGGGGTTCTTCAAGCCGAAATTCAGAGGGAAATGAGAATGAGGAGAAGAAGAAGCCCAAGTACAACCTTCCTCGCGCTGTGGAGGTTCAACCATGTGAATGGCCAAGTGATGCGTTCTTGAGGGAGGCCAGAATTTATGATGATTTCAATTATTTGGCGGAGAATGCCGGCATTACCGCCTTCCTCCAAGATAAGTGTGACCAGTATATCCTTCTCACTAATACCTTCGTGCAAAACTTTCATTTTTTATCCTAGGAAATCACCACCCACGGTAGAGTTTCATTTATATGATGAGCCTAAGGAGATGACACTTTATGATTTTTGTGATGTTTGCAAATTACCTTATGAGGGCAGCGTCCGTGAACCACGTCCTAGAGACGTGGAGGACTTTATTGCTGAAACTACTGTGGGAAAAGAGAGAGGGGTATCGGAAGCGAGAGTGGCTAGCTTACATTTTCCTGTTTTACGCTATTACTCATTAGTTGCTGGGAGATGTTTGATTGGTCTTGGGGAGAGTGAAGGCCTTAGTGCCCTGACCTTGCTATTTTGCGCCATGCTTTATATTGTGATATAACTTTTAGTTTGGGCGGTATTGTTGCTCGGCGGTTAAACACAAACCGCTCGAAGGGCCCAATCTTTGGAGGTATCTATGCCTCCCGCCTTGCTAGACATTTTGAGGTACCCATTAGGCTTGACGAGGTGGAGGAGATGTTGTTACCCACTAAATATTTAAACTATGCTAGTATGGTAGCACACAATTTTATTAAAAAAGACAATGACAAACGACTCCTTTACAACCTAGTATTTAGTCAGGGTACTTGTGAGACTATTGCTCTACCTACACCTTTTTTGTTCGATATTTATTCAGGCAGGTACACTATTATGCCTGAGGACATCTACAGATTTTGGGGTCTTTCACAACCCCTAGCACCTAAGCCCGCACCAGTTCCTGATCCGTATCAGGAGCCTATTTATTAGTGGGAGCCACATGAGCTCGCTAACCAGTGGAACGCTCAGCACCCTGCGGAGTATCGAGGAGAGGGTTATTTCGAGCGGTGGCCCTCGACCAACTTAGGCAAAAAGTCTAAGCTTGGGGGAGTACGTATTTCTCACAGACATTATATTCATGTTCACACATTCATTCCAGTTGTCGGTGTTCATCCTTTTTATTGTATCATCCATGTTAGTTTATTTTTCTTGCTTTCTTGTGTTTGAATAACTTTTAGAAAATAAAAAAAATTAGTTCTTGCTTCTTTTTAGTCTTTCTTTTCAGTTTATTTAGTACTAGTATTAAAAGAAAAACCCAAAAATATTTCTCGTTCTTCTTTTGCTTGATGGGAGCTTTCCCGTGTAAATAGTTTTTCTCGTTTTCGTTTTACTTTCTCCAGAAAAACAAAAACTCCAAAAAAAATTAGTGTGTTTCTTTGAAATTCTTTTCTTTTCTTTGGGTAGAAAGGAGAAGACCATGATGAAAATGTTGAGTGGCTCTCATATGCATTATTGTTGATCTAACAAAGAGCCCATATTACCTTTTCTTCTTCTTTGAATAAATGTTTGCAGATTCCAGCTTAGTCCAATGCACGTGCACTCTTATTATTATCCACACCGTTCGGTTGTGCAAGTGAAAGGCAATAATGACGATATATGATGAAATGATTGAGATGGAGAAAAGCTAGCACGAACTTGACCTATTTTGTTTTTCTAAATATGATTAGCTCATCGTTCTTGATTCAACCCATTATGAGTGAGACATGTTTACAATGACAATTAGAGATTATAGTTACTCATGCCATGCTTAATTAGCTAGGAGTGGATAATGGTTTATCTTGCGTGCCAACATGCTTTTAAAATGGTTATGATGTAGTATGATAGGATGGTATCCTCCTTTGAATGATTAGAGTGGCTTGACTTGGCAGATGTTCATGCATGTAGTTCAAACAAAAACAACATAGCCTCCACGATATTTATGTTCATGGTGATTTATATCCTACTCATGCTTTCACTCAATGTTGGTTAACCTCAATTCGTGTTTATGACCGTTGTCGCTCTCGGTCGCTCCTCAATCTATTTGCTAGCCTTCACTTGTACTAAGCGGGAATACTGCTTGTGCATCCACTTCCTTAAACCCAAAGTTGTTTCATATGAGTCCACCATACCTACCTATATGCGGTATTTACCTGCCGTTCCAAAGTAAATTTGCATGTGCCAAACTCTAAACCTTCAAATAATAATATGTTTTGTATGCCCGAATCGCTCATGTAGCGACTGGGGAATGTCAGTATCTTCCCTGCTATGTGGGTTAATCTCACGATGAGTGTTTATTCACTTGTCATTCACGAGAAAGTGGCTGGTATTCAGGATACCCAGTTCCATGCTCTAAATCAAATCAAAATATAATAATCAAACAAAACTCTCCCAGGATTATTGTTGGTATGGACGGTACCCGTGGATTCGGCTAGCCGTGGAGTGTGATTGTTGGTTGTTGACCCAAATGTATAGGGGATCAATCATAGTCTTTTCGGCAAGTAAGAAAGTCGAACCCAACGAAGAGCAGAAGGAAATGACAAGTGGTTTTCAACAAGGTAGTCTCTGCAAGCACTGAAATTGTAAGTAACGGGTAGTTTGGTAGCAAGATAATTTCTAACGAGCAAGTAACGATAACTGTAAATAAAGTGCAGCAAGGTAGCCCAATCCTTTTGTGGCAAAGGACAAGCCAAAACAGTCTCTTATAATAAGCAAAGCGTTCTTGAGGGTACACGGGAATTTCATCTAATCACTTTCATCATGTTGGTTTGATTCGTGTTCGCTACTTTGATAATTTGGTAAGTGGGTGGCCCGCTGCTTAGGTGTTGTTCTTACTTGAACAAACCTCCTACTTATGATTAACCCCATCGCAAGCATCCGCAACTACGAGAAAAGTCTTAAGATAAAACCTAACCATAGCATTAAACTTTTGGATCCAAACCGACCCCTTACGAAGTAGCGCATAAACTAGGGTTTAAGCTTCTGTCACTCTAGCAACCCATCATCTAATAACTACTCCACAATGCATCCCCTTAGGACCAAATATGGTGAAGTGTCATGTAGTCGACGTTCACATGACATCACCAATGGAATCACTGTTGGGGAACGCAGTATTTCACAAAATTTCCTACGATCGCGCAAGATCTATCTAGGAGATGCATAGCAACGAGAGGAGAGAGTGTGTCCACGTACCCTCGTAGACCGAAAGCGGAAGTGTTAAGTAACGCGGTTGATGTAGTCGAACGTCTTCACAATCTAACTGATCAAGTACCGAACGCACGACACCTCCGCGATCTGCACACGTTCAGCTCGGTGACGTCCCTCGTACTCTTGATCCAGCTGAGGCCGAGGGAGAGTTTCGTCAGCATAATGGCGTTGTGACGGTGATGATGAAGTTACCGATGCAGGGCTTCGCCTAAGCACTACAATGATATGACCGAGGTGGAAATATGTGGAGGGGACACCGCACACGGCTAAACAATCAACTTGTGTGTCTATGGGGTGCCCCCCGCGTATACAAAGGAGTGGAGGAGGGGGCCGGCCGGCCTCAAGGGGTGTGCCCCAAGGGGGGAATCCTACTCGAACTAGGAGTAGGTTCCCCCCTTTCCTAGTCCAACTAGGAGGGGGGAGGAAGGGGAAGAGGGAGAGAAGGAAAGGGGGGCCGGCCCCCTCCCAATTTGGATTGGGCTTGGAGGGGGGCCTCCTCTTGGCCTTGTCCTCTCTCTTCCACTAAAGCCCATGTAGGCCCATTAAGCCCCCGGGGGGTTCCATAACCTCCCAGTACTCCGGAAAATGCCCGAACTCATCCGAAACCTTTCCGGTGTCCAAACATAGCCTTCCAATATATCGATCTTTATGTCTCAACCATTTCGAGACTCCTCGTCATGTTCATGATTTCATCCAGGACTCCGAACAACCTTCGGTACATCAAAACACATAAACTCATAATACCGTTCGTCATCGAACGTTAAGCGTGCGGACCCTACGGGTTCGAGAACTATGTAGACATGACCGAGACTCATATCTGGTCAATAACCAATACCGAAACCTGGATGCTCATATCGGCTCCCACATATTCTACGAAGATCTTTATCAGTCAAACCGCATAAAAACATACATTGTTCCTATTGTCATCGGTATGTTACTTGCCCGAGATTCGATCGTTGGTATCATCGTACCTAGTTCAATCTCGTTACCGTCAAGTATTTTTACTCGTTCAATAATGCATCATCCCACAACTAACTCATTAGTCATATTGCTTGCAAGGCTTATAGTGATGTGCATTACCGAGAGGGCCCAGAGATACCTCTCCGAAACACGGAGTGACAAATCCTAATCTCGATCTATTCCAACCCAACAAACACCATCGGAAACACCTGTAGAGCATCTTTATAATCACCCAGTTACGGTGTGATGTTTGATAGCACACTAAGTGTTCCTCCGGTATTCGGGAGTTGCATAATCTCATAGTTATAGGAACATGTATAAGTCATTAAGAAAGCAGTACCAATAAACTAAACGATCATAGTGCTAAGCTAACGAATTGTCCATCACATCATTCTCCTAATGATGTGATCCCGTTCATCAAATGACAACACATGTCTATGGTTAGGAAACATGACCATCTTTGATAAACGAGCTAGTCAAGTAGAGGCATACTAGGGACACTTATGTTTTGTCTATGTATTCACACATGTACTAAGTTTCCGGTTAATACAATTCTAGCATGAATAATAAACATTTATCATGAAATAAGGAAATAAATAATAACTTTATTATTGCCTCTAGGGCATATTTCCTTCAGTCTCCCACTTGCACTAGAGACAATAATCTAGATCACATCACCATGTGATTAACACCAATAGTTCACATCACCATGTGATTAACACCCATAGTTCGCATCGCCATGTGACCAACACCTAAAGGGTTTACTAGAGTCAATAATCTAGTTCGCATCTCTATGTGATTAACACCCAAAGAGTACTTAGGTGTGATCATGTTTTGCTTGTGAGAGAAGTTTTAGTCTACGGGTCTGCCACATTGAGATCCGTAAGTATTTTGCAAATTGCTATGTCTACAATGCTCTGCACGGAGCTACTCTAGCTAATTGCTCCCACTTTCAATATGTATCCATATTGAGACGCAAAGTCATCTAGATTGGTGTAAAAGCTTGCATCGACGTAACTCTTTACGACGAACTCTTTGTGACCTCCATAACCGAGAAATATTTCCTTAGTCTTCTAAGGATAATTTTGACCGCTGTCCTGTGATCTACTCCTAGATCACTATTGTACTTGTCGTCGAAGTGTTATGGCAGATGTCCTCATGGAAGGACTTAGTTGCGGATCCATTGCGACGACGTTAGCTTAAAGGGGTTAAACGGGACAAAGGACACGAGGAGTTTATACTGGTTCGGCCCCCTGCGGTGAAGGTAAAGGCCTAATCCAGTTGAGGTGGTATTGCTAGGGTTTCGATGACCAGGGAGCGAATACGCTTTGCATGGCTCTCGACTTGTTGCTTCTTGACCCAAGCCGCTGCCGGGTCGTCCCCTTATATACATGGGTTGACACCCTATGGCCTATAGAGTCCTAGCCGGCTCATACAACGTGTCTGGCTCGGTGATTTATCCTACATGCCTTACAATACAAGTTTACATATACATGGCGGTTTATACTCATGGGCCATAAGCCGCCTTCGGGTTTGGGCCCTCTAACAAGCCTGTCTATGAACCGTCATCTTTAATACACTCTTGGGCTTCATTCTGATGAACCACCATAAGGATGACCTAGCCCCTCCTGGGCGGGTCATATATGATAATTATATCCCCAACATTAGCCCCAGGTTGATTTGAACTTGTTCATGTCAATCTTCAACACTTAGAAAAATCCTTCTTCGTCTTATTGTAAAATATTGTAATCCGCCATGACGTCATCTACAGAAACTGTGGTAACCCGCCGTGACTTCACCTGCGATTAATGCTTCACAGAAACCAAATCTTAAAGATCTTTTTCTTTACTGTCCCTCCGAAAATCGAGGCGTCCGCACTGTCACTTATCCATTTTTCTGCCTCCTCAATTCTCACGCCTGCCGTTTGTCCTTCCAGCCCTATAAATAAGGCCACAGACTCTCTTCTCATTCTCCCCGTTTTCCTTCTGGCCTTCTACTTCCTCCTCGTGAAGTACCAGCCCGCACGAGCTCCGCCGCCGTCGACCTTCGTCCCCTTCATCAACTCTGGCCGTTGCATCACCCTGAACGGACCAGAAACGCCGCATCACTCCTCCGCTGTCAGCTAGCACCAGTAAGTCCTCCTATTTCTTCTTTATAGATCTGTCATTAGGGTTTCGGTGTTCATTGGTGTTCATCGTCGCCCTTCTTTTTTCTTGCTTAGATCCATGGATTAGATCCAAAAAATCACATAAATCTTGTGCGGTAGTAGTTTTAGCACCTGTTTTTTGATATTAGAGCATATCCTTATCGCAACAGATATCCTCTGAGGCACCTCTGCTTTTCTGCTGCTGCCTATGTAGGTTTAGAATTTATTTCCTTTTTCTGAACAGTTGCAGATCCGAATTTATAGCCTTAATCTGTGAAACCTGCTTGTTTGACACTTAGTAGAATTTTGCTCTTTGTCAGATTTTGAATACCTGTACAGGTCATGGCGGCTTACATGTCCGGCTTACAATTACTCACATATCATTAGTCCTCACTAAAGCCACCATTCTGAATGTATACTGTAACCACTTAACCTGTGATTTCACCAATTGACTTGACCCGGCAAAATTTTCCTTTCCTTTAGGCTTTCTTTCTTTCACAATGCCGCCAAAGACTGTCTATACATGCAATTGGGTCCCCTCCATCGTTACTGAGGGCACATTTAAAGATTTTATCAAAGTCAGGTGCCTGCCCGCAAAGAGTGTCATGCATTACCGTGCTCCTGACCCGGGCGAAGAAAAACCTCATCCGAAGGATGACGAAGTCATCGTTTTTACTGACCACATGAACCGGGGCTTCTCGCCGCCCGGCTCTAAATTCTTCTGGGACATTCTGAACTTTTTTCAGCTCCATCCTCAAGACATTGGACCCAATTCCGTGTCAAATATCTGCAATTTTCAAGTCTTCTGTGAAGTATACCTTCAAGAGGAGCCCAGTGTTGATCTCTTTAAGGAGTTTTTCTATGTGAACCGCCAGACTGAATTCACGAATGCCCCTAGCTTGGAGCTCGGCGGAATATCAATTCAACGCAGAAGAGATGCCATCTTCCCTTATGCTTGCCTGAAAGTCACCCAAAAGATTGGAACCAGACGTGGTTTTATTGCAAAGATACTTCTCCGGCTGACGAGAATAAACTACCGGGTTACCGTGTCGAGCGCCTAGATCCAAAGCACAATCTTCCTGAAAAACTTACCGCTGCTGAACGGAAGAAAATTGCTCCTACCATTGTGAGGGTTAAGGCTCTGCTAGGAAATGGGCTAACTGGCATTGATTTAGTCAGGTGTTGGACTTCTTGGCGGATCATACCCTTGAGTCGCCGCACCGGCTTAATGTGTACTTACACTGGTGGTGTAGAGGATTCACTGCGCCATAGCTCTACCCCATTAACTGATGAAGCAGTAAATGAAATGGTTAAGTCTCTTCTGAATGAAGATCCGGAAGATTGTGTTAAAGTGGGTATGGCCCCTTTCTGCAAGCTTAACCCGCCACCGAAAGTGAGCCTATGAACTTATTTTATTTTTACTTCATTACTCAAATGCTTCATTAATTCAACCTTGATATCTTTTCACAGGCTGACACTGATTTGGAAGAAAGAATATGATCATGAAGCCGCCAAGAAGGCCAGGGGTGCCAAGAAAGCCGCCAGGAAAGCCGCCAAGAAGACCACCAAGAGGAAAAAGAAACCAAGTGCTTCTGACCAGCTTAATCTGGATGAAACCTCTGAGTCGGAGGTAGCCCTTGACTCTCTTGGCTCGTTTTTCAATCATCTTATTGACTTTGACTATTACCAGGATGACACGGGAGCCAGCCAAGCAATTGAAGAAGAGGTAACTATCATTTTCTCCGGCTCAGACTCTTTGCCAAGATAGAAACTTTGACAAGTAACCCGGAAAGTAAGGTTTTCACATTCCTTGGCTTATTTAGATCCTCACTTTCTTTTGAAGCAACAGCAACACGAGAATCGTCGTCAGACCCGGACTAGTGGAGGTGAAGAATTGTCCTCCGGCTTACCGAACACCCTTGCTCCTCGGAAACATCGAAACGAGGTGCTTTTTAAGTTAAACTCTTTTTTACCCACTGGCGGTTCTTATTGATCTTCCTCCTAACTCCATTGATTCAATTCACCAGGAGCTTACCCGTTCTTCCTCTGGCGACTCATCACAAACTGAGTTGCCGGCTTTTAAGACTGCCCCTGGGTAATGATATTCACTTCTTACTCTGCACCTCATTATATTCTGGTAACTATACTGATTTGTTATAATCCGTGCAGTGGACAAGCAAAGCCTAATAAAAAGGCGAAGGTGACCAAACCAACTGCGGCACCTGAAGTTTCGCAGCCGGAACAACAAATCTCTGCACCTGAAGCTTCTGACAAACAGCTAGACGAAACTGTCACTAACGCTCCGCCTGAGATTCCGGATCTCTGTGTTGATGACACTACTGTTAGTCCTTCAAATCCTGCACCATCAAGCTCACTTAAGCCGTCGGAGACTCATAATGATGACGTATTGGTTACTGGCACCAGCTTTGTAGAGCCGGGAAATCCAATAGCCTTAGCTAAGCATACTGCCAAGCAGGAGGTTATTGAAAGGTGGAAGATGAAGTTTGACATCTCCCATTATGCGCAACTGAGCAGCAGTGAGATCCTCTCTGGTTACCTCAGTCAAGTACACTCCAGCCGCGATCTTGAAGTTGATATGGTGAAACAAATGTACCAAAAGTATGAGGTATGACTTCCAGCTTTGAATAATTTATGTATATCCTGCTAGCCCCCAAGTCTACTGGTTATGATAAAATTGAATAGGCTGTAGACCTTAGAAAAATCCATGAACTTCTGTCCTGGAATTCCTCCTTGTCCGTCTTAAATGTAAACCGGATGTTTAAGTAGTTTTAACTTTCCATCCGCAGTCCCCAAGGGCGGTTTAATCAGCATGAATGAGCCGGTCCTATTGATCATTGTGTAAGAAAAGAGAGCTTAACTACATAGCCCCCATGAGTCGGTTGGGACTGTTTACAGCACATCCGGCTCATTATGAACAAGATACAAGTGATATGCATTAGCTCCCAAGTGCCAAGTAGTCTTGCTTGCAAAGTGCTTGGGACTTTAATTATAAGAGCCGTTTCCTTGAAAAATTTCTTTGATAGACATTAGCCCCCAAGTGTCAAGTGTTGTTGCTTGCAAAAGACTTGGGACTTATACTCTTGTAACCTTGATATAAATGTTGATAACTCTGTACTTCATACAGTCTGCTACTGCAGAACTGGAGTCTCAATTGAACAACGCAAAGACCCGGCTGGCGACTCAGGAAACTGAGACCCGGAAAGCTGAGTCAAAGTTCCAGTTTAGCGTGGCTGAGTCGGAAAAGCTGAAGAACAGTTTTGAGGCGGAGAAGAAGTCTTGGGCTAAAGAAAATATTGCTTTGACACAGCGGGCTGAGAAAGCTGAGGCGACTCTTCAAGTGGTGACCGCTGAGCTCACCGGTTTAAAACACCGTGTATCTCAGATGGTTTCCGCTATCTTTGGTAAGCCGCCTAAAAAATCATCAAAAGTGAATCCTTTCCTTGATAATATAAACCGCCGCTAACCAATCTGTGATTTACTCAGGTCCCAGGAGCAGTAACCTTAACCAAGATATGCTTGTCAAGCTGAAAGCTGTATACACACTCGTTGAACAGCTATACACTGGAGCCCCGCGTGTACTTGCTACAATTTCTCTGACAAATCAAGCGCCGACTCTCTTAATTGACGTCTTGAAGAAACTCTCTATTTTAGCTGCCAGGATTGAAGAGATGAAGCGATCGTCTGCAAGAGCCGGTGCTGTGACGGCTTTGAGCCGGGCCAAGGCATGGGTACCAGAGCTTGACCCGTCTGAGGTAGCCACTAGATACCCAAGTCTGAAAGAAGATGGTACCCCATTTGATCAGAAGGACTTCTCAGCTTGCGTGAGAGAAATACGTCCAATGGCAACTCTGATTACCAATGATTCAGATCTTTCAAAGTACCACCCGACTTATAACAAGGAGAATCAGAAGGTGACAACGCCGGCTTACAAAGTGATGAGTTTAACCCCTCCAATCCGTGAGCACACTTTTGCCCCTGAAGTTGAGCCGTCTGATCTTATAAATGATGAAGCTGAATTTCAAGCTTTATCTGGCATCGGTTGGTCATCACCAAATTTTCAGCCGGCGAAAGAGGACGAAGAACCGGCAAGGGATGACACAGAAGCCTCCAGTCAGCAAGGCCAGAAAGATTGAACCGTCGGGCAGTTTAGATACTTGATCTTTTTGAAAAACACTTGATCTCATTCGGCTCATGGAGCCATGTAATAAGGTAGCAAAAACTTGAATCTGCCATGCCATCATGCATGTTTCTGCGTTTTGCCTTAATACTGCTGATCCTCCAGTTTAAACAACCGTGATGGGTATGATAGCCTTTGATTTATGCAGATCTGAACGATTACTGTCCTGCACATAAAGAAAATACAAGCCCCCTGGCAGCTTACCGCCAGGCGGGTCATGATACCCAATTGAAGCCGCTGGGGACGAAAAGTCCCTAACCAGGGCCGGTCTAACACTTGTTAAATAAGATGTTATACCTGTAGTATATACTTACACTGCCGGCTTATAAGCTGCATGCAGTTAGAGGTATTTTATATCTGTAAACATAAGAGTATGATACTCTGGCGACTTAGAGTCTGCCATACTGACGGGTTATAGAGACCTGGAAGATGCTTCAAATATGAGCCATAAATAGGGTAGCTGGGCCCAACTTGTAAAAAACCAGAAGTCAAAGAAGAAATCTTCGAATATAAATGAAAAATTAAAAGAAACTCGAGGCTTTTGTGGGCTGCCAAGCCAAAGTGTCTTCTTCATTGAAACTAGCCGGAGCCACTGGATTGTTCGTGCGTTCCGTGAGCCTGACTCACAGTGTGCCCAATCGACATTTGAACCCTACATAAAGTCTGGTCTTGCTCAAAGACTTATCAGGAGTACGCGGGGCCAGAGTAACATCATATATCACAGGCCGGTTTATCCAAGTTTCAAGGAAGGCGGCTTATGAAGCCTGGATCTATCATGACTATCTGTAAACCGTGCTCTCGCATGACAAGCCGCCGTTTGAACCTTAACGAGCTCAGATCTTGGTCGAATACGCCTTAAGACTGATCGTTAAGAGTTCGACGGGTCAATCGGGATTACCCGATGGAGTTGAAGCAGCTGGCTACAGGTACGATGACCCGGAAGGTTATGCCCTCTTTGGTCGAATACGCCTATGTTTGGAAAAACCTGGTCAAGAGGGTAGTAACGCTATGTTCTCTCTGGTCGAATACGCCTATGTTTGAATAGGAAGCCCCCAAGTGACATAGTGACAAGTGTGGCGTTGAGCCGGTCAAGAGGGTACCGACAGCTATGATTCGCATATGATCAGGAAGCCCCCAAGTGACACACTAACGAATCGCGCTTCACCAGGGACCTATGTTTGAGCTGTGCTATGCATCCAACTCTCTTTGGTCCCTGTAGTTTGGGCATCAAGCCTCTTAAAAGAATATGTAAGATAAAGACTCAACTTCGAGGAAGTGAAACGACAGAGGCCCTGAATTATCAGGGATGCCGGCTTTATTAAACTGTCTATAATATATACATCATGTAACCATGTACATCATGAGAGCCGGTGGCTCAAGTATAGTAGGCCCGAGATGAGAAATATTCCACGGCCGATGAGTCTCCTCCTCTGACTTACGTGAATCCTTGTGTTCTCGAACGTCGATAAGATAATATGACCTGTTATGCAGATTCTTGCTGACCACAAAAGGTCCTTCCCAGGGCGGCGAGAGCTTATGCATGTCTGTTTGATCCTGGATGAGCCGGAGCACTAAGTCGCCTTCCTGCAAGGTTCTAGTTTTGACCCGGCGGCTGTGGTAATGACGTAGGTCTTGCTGATAAATCACCGAACGAGCCGCCGCGAGATCACGCTCCTCATCCAACAGGTCAAGTGCATCTTGACGCGCCTTTTCATTGTCAGCTTCCATGCAAGCCGCCACCTGGGGTGAATCGTGACGGATGTCACTAGGGAGAACCGCCTCTGCTCCATAAACCATGAAAAAGGGGATATACCCGTAGATCTGTTGGGGGTCGTGTTGATGCTGTATAACACCGAAGGCAATTCCTCCACCCAACAACCCGGCGTCCTTTGCAAAGGGACCATAAGTCGGGGCTTGATACCTCGCAAAATCTCTTGATTTGCTCGTTCTGCCTGACCATTGGACTGAGAGTGAACCACAGATGAAACATCAAGCTGGATATGCTCTCGTTGGCAGAATTATCTCATAGCACCTTTAGAAAGATTAGTGTCATTATGTGTTATAATGCTGTGTGGAAAGCCAAAACGGAAGATCACCTTCTTCATGACTTGAACCGCCATTGCTGCATCACACTTACTGACTGGCTCTGCCTCAACCCACTTGGTGAACTTGTCAACCGCCACCAAAAGGTGGGTCTTCTTATCCTTGGACCTTTTGAAAGGTCCAACCATATCAAGCCCCCAAGTTGCAAACGACCAAGTAATTGGAATTATCCTCAACCTTGAGCCGGCACATGAGCTCGTCGTGAAAATTTCTGACAGCCATCACATCTCCTTACCAAATCCTCAGCATCAGCATGAGCCGTCAACTAATAGAACCCGTGACGAAAAGCCTTAGCTACAAGAGATTTAGAACCGGCATGATGACCACAATCTCCTTTGAATCTCACAGCCTTCTTCAGGAGAGACGCAGCGCTGAAACGCCCCTGTGACACTTCGATGATGCAACTCTCCATTGACAATTTACATTGACTTAGACCGCCGGGTTATCTGTCTGGCCAAAATCTCATCCTCTGGCAACTCACCCTGGGTCATGTAAGCCAAAAACGGAACTGTCCAATCAGGAATAACATGAAGAGGCGCCACAAACTGTGCTTCCGAGTCAGGGACAGCAAGATCTTCCTCTGTAGGTATGTTGACAGAAGGGTTATGCAAAATATCTAGGAATGTGTTAGCTGGCACCGGCTTACGCTGAGACCCTAGTCAGCTCAAGTTGTCAGCCACCTCGTTCTTCCTTCGATCAATATGCTCAACTTGATAACCCTTCAAGTGACCTGTAATGGCATCAACCTCTCGCCGATAAGCCGCCATGAGCGGATCCTTAGAATCCCAAGTACCAGAAACTTGCCGAGACACCAGATCTAAATCGCCAAAGCACCATACCCGGCTTAAATTCATCTCTTTAACCATACGAAGACCATGGAGCAAGGCCTCATACTCAGCAGCATTGTTAGTACAGGGGAACATGAGCCGGAGAACATAAGAAAATTTGTCACCTCGTGGGGAAGTCAAGACAACTCCAGCCCCCGAGCCCTCCAACTGCCTGGATCCATCAAAGTGAATAGTCCAATATGTGTTATCTGGCTTTTCCTCAGGCGCTTGCAACTCTGTCTAGTCATTGAGGAAATCCATGAGTGCCTGGGATTTGATGGATGTACGAGGCACATACTTTAAACCGTGAGGTCCAAGCTCAATGGCCCATTTAGCAACCCGGCATGTGGCTTCCCTGTTTTGGATGATGTCTCCTAAAGGAGCAGAGCTAACCACGATAATGGGATGACCCTGAAAATATTTCTTAAGCTTCCCGCTTGCCATGAAAACCCCATACACAAGCTTCTGCCAGTGTGGATATCTTTGCTTAGATTCAATAAGCACCTCACTGATATAGTAAACCGGCCGTTGAACCGGGTACTCCTTGCCTGCCTCTTTCCTTTTCACCACAATGGCTACACTGATGGCCCGGCTATTAGCAGCCGCATATAACAACAGGGGCTCTTTATCAATAGGGGCAGCAAGCACGGGCGGCTCAGCCAATTGTTTCTTCAGATCCTCAAACGCTTGATTAGCAGCATCGCTCCAAACAAAATGATCCATCTTCTTCATCATCTGATAAAGGGGGATAGCCTTCTCACCCAGCCGGCTTATGAACCGCTCAGAGCCGCAATACGACCCGCTAGGCGTTGAACATCATTAACACACGCCGGCTTAGCCAATGAAGTAATGGCTTTGATCTTCTCCGGGTTAGCTTCAATGCCTCTGTTAGAAACCAGGAAACCCAAGAGCTTGCCTGCTGGCACACCAAAGACACACTTAGCCGGGTTAAGCATCATCTTGTAGACCCGGAGATTGTCAAACGTCTCCTTTAAATCATCAATCAAGGTCTCCTTCTTCCTGGATTTCACCACAATGTCATCTACATAAGCATGAACATTCCGTCCAATCTGATTGTGAAGGCAATTTTGCACACACCGCTGGTAAGTCGCCTGGGCACTGTTGAGCCCTAAAGGCATCGACACATAGCAGAAGGCTCCAAATGGAGTGATGAAAGATGTCTTCTCCTGGTCCTTAACTGCCATCTTGATCTGATGATAACCAGAATAAGCATCCAAAAAACTCAGACGCTCACAACCCGCCGAAGCATTAATGATTTGGTCAATACGGGGGAGATCAAACGGATCAGCCGGACAAGCCTTATTTAAGTCCGTGTAATCCACACACATGCGCCATGTGCCATTCTTCTTAAGCACCAGCACCAGGTTAGCCAACCACTAAGGATGAAAAACTTCAACAATAAACCCGGCCGCTAAGAGCCAGGCCACCTCTTCACCAATGGCCTTCCGCCTCTCCTCGTTAAAACGACGGAGGAATTGTCTGACCGGCTTAAATTTTGGATCAATATTAAGAGTGTGCTCAGCGAGTTCCCTCGGTACACCCGACATGTCTGAAGGCTTCCATGCAAAGATGTCCCGGTTCTCACGGATGAACTCGATGAGCGCGCTTTCCTATTTCGGATCCAGGTTGGCACTGATACTGAACTGTTTAGATGAGTCGCCAGGAACGAAGTCAACCAACTTAGTGTCATCTGCCGACTTAAATTTTAACGAAGCATCAGGCTCTGTGGTTGGCTTCTTCAAGGACGTCATGTCAGCCGGGTCAACGTTATCCTTGTAAAACTTCAGCTCCTCCGTTGCACAAACCGATTCAGCATAAGCCGCATCACCTTCCTCACACTCCAAGGCCACCTTGCGACTCCCATGCACTGTGATGGTGCCCTTGTATCCCGGCATCTTAAGTTGCAAGTAAACATAGCAAGGCCTCGCCATGAACTTAGTATAAGCCAGCCGCCCGAACAGAGCATGATAAGGGCTCTTAATCTTGACCACTTCGAAGGTTAAAGTCTCAGACCTGGAATCATGCTCATCTCCAAATGCAACTTCCAAAGATATCTTACCCACCGGGTAGGCTGACTTACCCGGCACCACACCATGGAAGACAGTGTTTGACGGGTTAAGATTTTTATCGGTCAATCCCATGTGACGGAAGGTTTCATAATAAAGTATGTTAATGCTGCTACCTACATCCATGAGTACCTTGGTAAATTTATAGCCCCCAGCCTGAGGCGCCACCACCAGAGCTAGGTGACCCGGATTATCAACTCAGGGCGGATGATCCTCACGACTGCACACAATAGGTTGTTCTGACCACCGCAAATAACGTGGCACCGCCGGCTCAACCGTATTCACGGCCCTCTTATGAAACTTTTGATCCCGCTTACATAAGCTAGTGGTGAAGACATGATACTGCCCACTATTCAACTGCTTCGGGTTGCTCTGATAACCAGACTGCTGCTGCTATTGATACCCCTGATTACTCTGCTGATTATAACCACCTTGGTTGCCGTGGCCCTAAAACCCGGAACTTAAGCCGCCGCCGCCATGACCCAGACCATGAGAACCGGACCCTGACCCGCCATTCGGGCCATGGTGGCGCTGGATGGACTCCCTAAAGCTTCTCATTATGCTGCAATCTTTCCACGAATGAGTAGCCGGCTTCTGATCCGTTCCGTGTTTCGGACAGGGTTGATTTAGCATTGCCTCAAGATCGAATCCTGCCCTTGGGGCCGGCTGTCCCTTACGACGCTGGTTATAATTGCGCACACCGGTGTTAGCCACAAATTCATCAGCCTTGCGCTTATCGTTGCCACACTGATTGATAGGATTGTACTGCTGTCCTTTCATGCCCCTACTCTTCTTTCCCTTTCCTGATCTTTCATCTTCAGAGTCGGGGTCCTTGGTACCATCAGAGTCGGCATACTTGACAAGAGCCGCCATTAGAGTACCCATGTCATCACAATGGTGCATGAGCCGTCCAAGCTTCTGCTTGAGTGGAGTAAAGTGGCAATTTTTCTCCAGCATCAGAATCGCAGAAACGACATTTATGTTATCTCCAGAGTGTATGATAGTCGAGACCCGTAGGGTAACGCGACAGAAAACAAAAAAATTCGACCCGCACCAGCCCAGGACCACTATGGAGACTGCATACATGGTTTGATCTTTTTCGTTACCGACTCGTAGCGCAGCGGGAAGTAGAGTCGATGACGATCGGCGGTGCAGATCCCCGCAGCTAGGATTTACAACCTCCCAACCGCGAGGATGTATACCCTCATCTGCTCCTCAGACAGCCCTCCGGGAGGCGGTCGAACAGCCCCCCGGACGGTGTCGCGGACAGCCCATCGGGAGGACCTTCGAAAGTCGAACGGTCACTCGGACAGCCCTTCGGGAGGACCTTCGAAACTCAGACGATCACACGGACAGCCCTTTGGGAGGCACTCACGAACTAAGGCCGAAACTACAATCTCTCGACAGAGTTGCACACATACGGTGTCATCTATCCGGCAGGGCTTCGCCGTCCAGAACTAGTTCCTGCCGGAACCCAGACAGCCTTACGGCTCTACGAAACTCTTTTCGTGGGAGGGAGAGAAGAAGCCAGATAATGCATGGCATGTGTATGAGAGCAAGGGATGAGTGTGGAGGGCTGCCCCTCCACCTCTATTTATAGGAAATCCCAAGGGGGTAGGGTAGTTTCACAAAAAACCCAAAATGCACATGAATGAAGTCCTTCCACAAGGACCTAGGAGTGAAACCAATCAACAAGAGGGTCCCCAAGGGGGATACCCCATGTGGCCGGCCACACCCCCATGAGGGGCCCAAAAAATGGCTCCTATCCATCCATGTCATCCCCAAGATCTTTTGGAGCAAAGCCCCAAAAGGTGGCTTTCCATAAAGTAACCATAAAGCTGATTTTCACTATTCACGACGACATTTTTCAGCGTCTCGTCGAACTGAAAATATTTATGTGGGCTAAGAACATTTCTAGTACCCACTAAAATGATTTTCAACGCGTTCCGAAACAATTCTAGTTTTAGTGATTTTCATCTGCGAAACGCATCTGAAGTGGCTCCGGCAGCTCCGGAACATTTCCGGTTTTTATCTCAGAAAATTCCAAAAAGCTTCCAGAATGATTCTGGCATCCTCCAAGAATTATCAGGCATGTGCCGAAACCAATTTGACTTCATGGTGTATCCCGAAACAACTTTTCGGTATCATCAAAACTTATCCGATTACCTCTCTCTGCGGTACGATTCCGCTGTCCGAAACTTTTCGGTGTCCGAAACTTTTCGGTGTCCGAAACTTTTTCGGTGATTTTCTCTCAGACTCCCTGTCTAGTATTCAGTAGATAGATGACCCTTAAGCGTGTGACCCTATAGGTTCGGTGAAGTATAGAAATGACCCAGAACCCCTTCCGATCAATGATCAACATCGGAGCCGTGGACACCCATATTGACCCCTATACCCACACGAATAAATATTCGAGTGAACCTCCAGTTGTCGTGTGCTATTCCTGTTGCTTCATGATATGTTACAAATACCCGAGGTGAGACATGTTGGCATTCTCGTGGATCAACAACTTGTCCACTATGCTAGTTACCTCGTTACCGGTTTTGTTCTCTTTTCTCGTTTCGTGTTCCGGCATCCCCGTGATCAAATCACAAAGTGTCTGGCCAGACGATGATAGACACCGTAACACCGAGAGGGCCCGATTATATCTCTCCATTGTCGGAGGAGCAAATCCCAATCTCGAGCTATCAAGTTACTTAACATACTTTCCCATGAACCCGGAAGCCGCCGTAATAGTCATCCAGTTACGGATGACGTTTAACAAACCCCAAAGTTCATGAAGCAAGCATGAAGAAACTCGATACTCTCATGGTCTAAGGAATTATGCAAACATTAACTATCTTTGTGTTATAAACCATTAACTTGTGATGAATTGATCTCTTAGCATAACATCAAACCGGGTCGATTCAACACAAATGTTCTCTTAACATTGTGCCCTCAAAATTGCTGGCATAGACATGCCCATGATCAGGAAAACAGAACCATCATGCAACACTTGAGCTAGTCTTAGAGGCCAGATTAGGAATACTTCTTACCGTTTATTATTCCACACGTGCATATGAGTCTTCCTCCGAGCCTCGTGGATATTGCAGACTCGAGAATCATTGCAGTTATAGCATGGAACATAAACATAGTTATGAACTCGGAGATAAATAATATCATTTATTATTGACTCTAGGGCATATCTCCTACAGACTCCCACTTGCACTAGAGTCAATTATCTTGTTAATGCTAATGCACTTCACACCTGTGGCACACCGGTGTAAATATGCTTCGCTTGTGGTATAGCCTGATGTCCAACGGATCTGACGACTTCAGCTCCGTGTGTATCTTTGCATGTCCTCGCATTTTCACGTTTTCACAAAATTCATATTTTGTGTGGACTTGGCTTTGTATGTATGTGAATCACAGGTCGAACCTGGATTCCTCAGACTGAGTTATGGAGCAACTACCTGCAGTAGTGTCCCATTGTCAGAAGCCATCTTGGAACCATACTAAGTTCATGAATAAACTATATGATTCAACATCTTCTTTGTCGCTTCTAAAGCATCAACATACTTAGCCCTTGTTATAGAATTCGCCACAGTAACTAGTTTGAACAAATTCCAACTAACTGTGCCACCACATTGTGTGATACACAAAACCCTTAATTTAAATCGAAAATCGCATGGAGAAAAGATGAAGACTGTATCGATGTAACATTTTACAATGAACTCTTCATGATCTCTGCTTGCGAGAAAACCATGTCATCAGTACTTACTCTAGTACTCTGTGACATCTTTCACTGTTGTCCCATGATCAGTAATTTGATCACTTTGGTATCCATACTCGCAACACCATGGGAGTATCGGACATATCTGGTTGTTTTACATACCATGGAACACATGATTAATCCAAACACAAAAGTGTGTGGAATCTGCATCTTGTATTTTGCTCATCAGTGTTTTGGGACACTGAGTCTTGCAAAAAACTCTTCCATGTGACTCCGGCAAGAATCACTCCCTGGCGGTTTTAAATGCTAAAAGGTTTTAGCACCTTGTCAATATGTATTCATTGCTTAGCCCTATTAGGTAAATCTATCTCCATAGATCATTATGCCTAATATTGAGGCTATTTAGCCTAAGCACTTCATCAAAAAACTATTTTCAAATGAAGTCCTAATTCGTGTCAAGAAATTTATTTCCAATTAACAATGTGTCAAGCACACAAGGTTTTTATAAATATTATTATGCTCCCACTTACTTTCTTGAATTACAAGCATCTTCATTACCCATTGATGAAGTCAAACCCCTTTGACCATTTCATCAAAGCAGGAAGATTCCAACTCCATTTTGCTCTCTTCTGTCCATCGCTGGAACTCTGAAGTTTGCACTCTTACTAGCATCCTCTGGATAGACAAAATGCCTTGGACTGTAACACATGCAAGTCCTTGGTTTCATTTCCATTAGATGGAAATCCTATTGTCATCCATGTTTCATATGTCATGATTGAAATATGTATTGATTGCTAGTTCAACCCGAACCGACTATAAGCATCGCTATGATGAAAACAACCTCATCGTAGTCAAATCTTGAACTTGTTATTTCAACAAGTCGAGCTTTATGGATAAAACATTTTTATCCGTATCAGTTTTAAGTTCCATAAATATTCGTTAGACTCTAAGTCTTCCGAAAGGTGTATCAAGGTTTTAATCTGAATCACTTATATGGAAACTAACTCGGATTGTATTGGCATTTAGCCAATTCCGGAGTCAGGGCCCATCAACGCTTCCTTGTGTATCGTAGGTATAATGTTGTCTAACAACAATATCTCGTTTGCGCACCTGAGAGGTTTGCACGAGCCTTGCCTACGTGGTTCAGCTGCAAGTTCGACCGAAGTTCATACATTTTATTGTAGAGACTTCCGTATCAGTCGCAATAGGAAACTCTGGAATAACTTCCAAGGTCTCTTTCCTTTGATCTGATGACGTAGATACTGTCTATCTCGTCGAGTTGCACTATTCTCCCACTCACCTTTTTGAAAGAACCATTCTCTTTAAAAGCACACCGTTTCGCGGCAAAACTATTTGCCTCGGTATAGTGAGGGAGGAATACCCAACATTTTGGTATAACCTACAAAGTAGCACCTGTCTGATTTGGAATAGGTTTGTAACCTTTTACACAAGCCCCACATTCCATATGTTAAGAAAAGATATAACATGGTTGGGCGTACCATACCATGGCTTCATTTCAACAGACCCGATGTAGCTCTTTTCAGTGTAAAAGCCGCAGTCTCTAAAGCATCACTTTAAAAGGGATAATGGCAAATTTATTTATGTCATCTTTGACCTTACCATGTCATAAATGGTTTGATTACATCTCCACGGACTTTCCACTTGCAGTGGTGTTCCGAGAGGTGCAAGTTATGAAACCCCTTTCACAACTCATCAGACATTCGCTAAACATGTAACTCAAATATTCCTTTGTGCAATCAAATTGCAGAAACATAATTTTCTTGTTACAATAACTTCTACTTCGTTTTTTAAAACCTGTCAAATGATTTCAAAAGATCCAGACTTACGTCTCATCAAGTAAATATCCATATATCTACTTGAGTCATTTCTGAAGATAAATAAATCCACCACTAACAACACTTATCAGACTACACACATCAAATATATGATCACTAATAAGTTTGTTGTTCGTTCCTTATGGCTTGTGAACGGTATTTTAGTCACTTCACTTTTTGGAGGAAAGTTGCAAATGTCAGATGATTCAAAATCAAAAAGACTTCAAAATCCATCATAATGGAATTTTCCATGCGGGTTTCGCCAATGTGACCAAATGTAGTGCCACACTTGTGTGGTATTCTTTTAGTCTTGCGAAATTTAGCGTCAGTGTAATGGATGTATCATATTACCATCAATATTCATAACATACATGCCATCTTGGATGGAAGCATGGCCCTTCATGTTATTCATAATACTTAACAACAATTGTCGTTTTTATGAACAACTCTTTTGCAACAAACATTGTGCAATGGGCTAGAGTGTATGAAACTCTAAAATGAATTATGAAAGTAAACCCAGAGGTATTGTATTATTATCAATATTCGTAACATATATCTCATTCATAATGAAAGTATGGCCCTTGTGTTATTCATGACATCGAACATAAAAAGTTCTCTTATGAACAACCTTCTTGCAAGATACCTTATGCAATGGGCTAGAGTTTGTAAAACTCTAAATGAATTATGAAAATAAATACAGACGGCAATACACCGATGGAAGGTATGGTAACATTTACTATGTTCCCTGTGTATACCTTAACCTCATTTCAGGCTAGTCTTTTTAGGCCATAGTACCTCTTACATTGATTCGTAACAGAATGCAATCGAGCGGGTATCTTTGTGATTAACTCACAATACCCAAGAATTAGTGATTAACATGTTTAACCATAATTCCCAAGAACTATATCTTTGACCAGCCTACTATACATCAAAAACATGTATGACATTCATACATGAGCTGGATATACCAGTCATCTTTCTTTCTGCCTTTATACTTCTAACAGTTTAACTTTTAGTATTTCTCCTACTCGCAAAAGAAGCACCCAAATTAAGAGTGGCGTGAGCCCCGGACTTCCTAGGCGTGTAAGTCATACTAACACCCTTTGGACACTTCCTTTCTCTTTAAGTTGTTGTTTTATTCACCTTTCATTATATGACAGGCGTTCTTCTGGATCCCTTTCCCAACAGTCAAATGCATAGTAAACACTTTTACTAATACTTGCAAACAAACATTGCTTTGTTTGTATCTGAAAATAATTTTCAGTTCCATGAATATCATATAACTATCCCAACTTTCAAAGTTTGGGTTTCATGGAAGCAAACATATTCCACTTGACCGTAACAGAATTCTAGATTTTGGATCGAAGGACGAGAGTCACATGATCCATAGCGTTAGCGGGAGGATACAGAAAGCATGCGATAGGACAAAGTCCTTGTCGGCACTTTTGAGGACAATCCTCATATTATGTTACCAATCGTAAAGTTTTAACCAGATATTTAACAGCTATTCAATTTTAACAGGGATAGTGGAATCGCGAGCCATTATTCTACAACTATTTTGCAAGAAACACTTAGACAGCGTTCATAATTATTTGCACTGAGAATTAAACATGTTAATTCAATAGTGCGCTCCCACTCAAATCAATATTCAAGATCCATATTTCTATTCGATGCCATTGATGGGTTCATCACTGATAACACGAATTTCAATCGGTAGGCCAACTTGCCGATCACATCTCTATGTGATTCTTGTTCATCTTTCGATGGGCGTGTTCCGAGCTCAGGACTCTCCTTCCTGAACGCCAAAGACAACCAAGTGATCTTGCTGCGAGGTCTGACCTCACCCGCCTCATTCCTCTCGATTCGTTCGTGCTCATGTGTACATGGCACACCCCGAAAAGATATGAATTTCAGACGGTGCTACACTTGGGTGAACACTAACTACTTCGATATTTTAAGTGAGAGATCACCCTAATAAAAAGCGACTACCGCGCAATCAAGAAGGGTGCATCATGATGGAGAAGTATTTCATTTCTTCGTCTTCGGCATTCGCGTCGGTGTTCACCTTCACGAAGATTGCCACCACCATGTTGATGCACCAGATAATATTGCTATCTCTATAGCTAATAAAATAAGTGCATTACTTAAGGTTGACACGCAGGTCATTAAAGTGACAATCATATGGCTCCAGCCATAATGCCGAATCATGACACGCGGGTCATGTTAATTACATCATATAGTCATCTCATACATAATCAAATTGAATATGAGCATCGCTATACCACATCACATGCATATGCTGCAAAACCAAGTTAGACACCTCTAATCGGTTTATGCAAAATTTTATTTTCCGTGGCTTCTAAGGTTTTGACTTAAACCGCAGCTATCAACGTTTTATCATCAAGTATGATTATTCAAGTTGCTAGATTAACATCTCGGGGTGTATGAAACACGAGATAATTAAATCTCAAGCCCGATACTAAACTTCGTCATACGCATGACCCCCGTGCAGATCATATCTGCAATGCCCTTTCATCTGCGAATTTCTTCTTTCTTTTGACTATGGCAGAACCCAAAGAACTGATAGCACTTCCATGATCAATCAGGATCACGGATTGCCAGAACTTTGTCAAATTCCACCATGCTGTCTCGAGATTGAGCAAACGCAAATTCTAGGGAAGTAACAAGAACGTCGGGTAACAGATTTCATCTGTCACCCGCATAAATAATTTTCAGCGATAGATCTCATCTACTACCTAATTATATTATGCAATACCCATACATCTCTATGTATTCTAGATCGCAACCTGCATCTACGCATAGCACGGCTCATGATGCCACTGTAGGGTAATGCGTCAGAAAACAAAAAATTTCCGACCTACGCACTAGCCCAGGACCACTATGGAGACTGCATACATGGTTTGATCTTTTCTTTACCGACTCGTAGCGCAGCGGGAAGTAGAGTTGATGACGATCGGCGGTGCAGATCCCCGCAGCTAGGATTTACAACCTCCCAACCGCGAGGATGTATACCCTCATCTGCTCCTCAGACAGCCCTCCGGGAGGCGGTCGGAACAGCCCCCCGGATGGTGTCGCGGACAGCCCTTCGGGAGGACCTTCGAAACTCGAACGGTCAGTCGGACAGCCCTTCGGGAGGACCTTCGAAACTCGAACGGTCACACGGACAGCCCTTCGGGAGGCACTCACGAACTAAGACCGAAACTATGATCTCTCTACAGAGTTGCACACATACGGTGTCATCTATCCGGCAGGGCTTCGCCGTCCAGAACTAGTTCCTGCCGGAACCCAGACAGCCTTACGGCTCTACGAAACTCCTTTCGTGGGAGGGAGAGAAGAAGCCAGATAATGCATGGCATGTGTATGAGAGCAAGGGATGAGTTTGGAGGGCTGCCCCTCCACCTATATTTATAGGAAATCCCAAGGGGGTAGGGTAGTTTCACAAAAAACCCAAAATGCACATGAATGAAGTCCTTCCACAAGGACCTAGGAGTGACACCAATCAACAAGAGGGTCCCCAAGGGGGGATACCCCATGTGGCCAGCCACACCCCCATGAGGGGCCCAAAAAATGGCTCCTATCCATCCATGTCATCCCCAAGATCTTTTGGAGCAAAGCCCCAAAAGGTGGCTTTCCATAAAGTAACCATAAAGCTGATTTCACTATTCACGACGACATTTTTCAGCGTGTGATCGAACTGAAAATATTTATGTGGGCTAAGATCATTTCCAGTACCCACTAAAATGATTTTCAACGCATTCCGAAACAATTCCGGTTTTAGTGATTTTCATCTGCGAAACGCATCTGAAGTGGCTCCGGCAGCTCCGGAACATTTCCGGTTTTTATCTCAGAAAATTCCAAAAAGCTTCCAGAATGATTCTGGCATGCTCCAAGAATTATCAGGCATGTGCCGAAACCAATTTGACTTAATGGTGTATCCTGAAGCAACTTTTCGGTATCATCGAAACTTATCCGATGACCTCTCTCTGCGGTACGATTCCGCTGTCCGAAACTTTTCCGTGTCCGAAACTTTTTCGTTGATCTTCTCTCAGACTCCCTGTCTAGTATTCAGCAGATAGATGACCCTTAAGCGTGTGACCCTATAGGTTCGGTGAAGTATAGACATGACCCGTAACCCCTTCCGATCAATGATCAACATCGGAGCCGTGGACACCCATATTGACCCCTATACCCACACAAATAAATATTCGAGTGAACCTCCAGTTGCCGTGTGCTATTCCTGTTGCTTCGCGATATGTTACAAATACCCGAGTTGAGACATGTTGGCATTCCCGTGGATCAACAACTTGTCCACTATGCTAGTTACCTCGTTACCGGTTTTGTTCTCTTTTCTCGTTTCGTGTTCCGCCATCCCCGTGATCAAATCACAAAGTGTCTGGCCAGACGATGATGGACACCATAACACCGAGAGGGCCCGAGTATATCTCTCCATCGTCGGAGGAGCAAATCCCAATCTTGAGCTATCAAGTTACTTAACATACTTTCCCATGAACCCGTAAGCCGTCGTAATAGTCATCCAGTTTAGGATGACGTTTAACAAACCCCAAACTTCATGAAGCAAGCATGAAGAAACTCGATACTCTTATGGTCTAAGGAATTATGCAAACATTAACTATCTCTGTGTTATAAACCATTAACTTGTGATGAATGAATCTCTTAGCATAACATCAAACCGGGTCGATTCAACACAAATGTTCTCTTAACATTGTGCCCTCAAAATTGCTGGCATAGACATGCCCATGATCAGGAAAACAGAACCATCATGCAACACTTGAGCTAGTCTTAGAAGCCAGACTAGGAATATTTCTTATCGTATATTATTCCACACGAGGATATGAGTCTTCCTCCGAGCCTCGTGGATATTGCAGACTTGAGAATCATTGCAGTTATAGCATGGAACATGAACATAATTATGAACTCGGGGATAAATAATATCATTTCTTATTGCCTCTAGGGCATATCTCCTACAAGACCCGGCGCACCCAGCTGGTCGTTGACTCGCCCTCAGCTTGAACACAAGAAACCAAATCCACGATTGACATAGGCTGCTTGCATGTATCCTTGAAATTCTTGATAAACCGGGTTTTCAGCTCCGCCCATGACCTGATGGAGTTAGCCGGCAACCCCTTCAACCAAGTACGAGCCGTCCCTTCCAGCATCATGGTGAAGTACTTAGCGTATGCAGCCTCACTGACATCCAGCATCTCCATAGCCATCTCAGAACTCTCCACCCAAGCCTCAGGGGGTTGGTCTGCTATGTAGTTAGGCACCTTGCGAGGGCCTTTGAAGTCCTTGGGAAAACGCTCGTTTCATAGAGCCGCCGTTAGACACGGCACACCGAAAGCTCTAAAAGTTACACCCGCCACAACTGAAGCCGTCAGGTAAACCGGCGCGTGCTGATGAGTCGCCAGTTGAACCGCCAGCTCGGCCTCTCGATGCATTCTGCCTTGGTCCACCAAATCCTGTGCATTCGCGCCATTGCGCGCCGGGTCATGTCCATGAGGCTGGTTACGACGTTGCTCCATGCTCGAAACTGCTGGCGAGTCAATGTGCCTACTGGAGCTCCGGCTTGGACGAGGGGTTGAATTAATCCGGTCACGACTAGGAATAAGCCTGCTGCTATACCAAAGCCGTTTGAAGAAGCTCCCTGGCCCTGCGGGTTTCAACCGCCATCGGAGTCTCGCCCTCAACTGGCAGAGCCGCCAGTCGTGTAGCTGCAGCAATCATGTTGTCCAGAGGGGTGGAATAATTACCCGGCGGGGTGTTATTGACATGCGGAGAAGCTGTCCCACGTGGCTGAACCGGCGCTCCACCCCCTGGTGCCTCAACCGTTTGATTTATCACCAGCGGGTTACTAGCCCCTGCTCCGGGTGTATTGAAGAGGTTCCGTGACTCATAAATAGAGGGCAGACGACTCTGGCGCTTTCTCCTGAAGACTTCATTTGAAGCGTTCTGATCCACCATGAGCCGGTATGAATCTGCTTGAATCCGTTGTGCTTGGGCGTTTAAAATGGCCCGCTCTGCAGCCATCCTAGCGTTTTCCGCTGCCAATTCCACCTTAGCTTGCGTTATCTCACCACGCAATTTAGCCACTTCCACCTTATGCTACTCCTGGTTTTCTGGGGTTACGTCAACCTCCATCAGAGTCGCCAGGGCTTCCAACAGATCTGTTAAAACTTGAGCCGGCGGGCGCACTGAACTGCCAATACCCGCTGCTGTCGCCGCCGCTGCACTAGAAGTCATGGCTCCGGTGGCTGTTGAACCGAGAACCGGCTGGGTGCCAGCCATGAAGATCGCCACCCTGTTTCGCGGCTCATGGGGATCCAGAATACTGTCGCCATCGGAATAGACCCCAAGGCGTCCATCTTGCAGTTCATACATTGAATCGGTCTCACCTGTGGACGACTCACCATCAGAGTAGATGGTCGTCTCACCGCCAGACACAGAGTCTTCCAACTCGGCCCCGTGGATACATCCGACAAAGGCATGCTTCACGGTAGGCTGAACCCGGGCGGGTCATGCACGCTGAGCCGTCTCGGCGATGTCGGTGCAGATGTCCGGCTCAGGGCCCGGTTCGCTGATTTTGCCGATGAAGACGTGAATTCCGCCGAAGGGGACCCGGTACCCGTAGTCAATTGAGCCGGCCTCGGGGCCCCAGCCTGCATCGTCGATGTAGAGCTTGCCGCGACGACTCTTGGTCATCCGGCCCACAGCGTATCCTTTGAGCCCTTCGAAGCTGCCCTTTAAGAACTCGAAACCACCGTGCGCTGGCCCCACGGTGGGCGCCAACTGTCGTGGAAGTGTTACGACAGATGTCCTCATGGAAGGACTTAGTTGCGGAGCCATTGCGACGAGGTTAGCTTAAAGGGGTTAAACGGGACAAAGGATGCGAGGAGTTTATACTGGTTCGGCCCCTTGCGGTGAAGGTAAAGGCCTAATCCAGTTGAGGTGGTATTGCTAGGGTTTCGATGACCAGGGAGCGAATACGCTTTGCCTAGCTCTCGACTTGTTGTTTCTTTCCCCAAGCCGCTGCTGGGTCGTCCCCTTATATACATGGGTTGACGCCCTGCGGCCTACAGAGTCCCGGCCGGCTCATACAACGTGTCCGGCTCGGTGATTTATCTTACATGCCTTACAATACAAGTTTACATATACATGGCGGTTCATACTCATGGGCCTTATGCCGCCTTCGGGTTTGGGCCCTCTAACAAGCCTGTCTATGAACCGTCATCTTTAATCCACTCTTGGGCTTCATTCTGATGAACCGCCATAAGGATGACCCGGCCCCTCCTGGGCGAGTCATATCTGATAATTATATCCACAACAGTACTCCCTTGCCAAACTCATAGCAAGGTACACAATAGGTCTGGTACACAGCATAGCATACTTTATAGAACCTATGACTGAGGCACAGGGAATGACTTTTCATTCTCTTTCTATCTTCTGCCGTGGTCGGGTTTTGAGTCTTTACTAAAGTTCACACCTTGCAACATAGGCAAGAACTCTTTCTTTGAATATTCCATTTTGAACTACATCAAAATCTTGTCAAGGTATGTACTCATTGAAAATCTTATCAAGCGTCTTGATCTATCTCTATAGATCTTGATGCCCAATATGTAAGCAGCTTCACCGAAGTATTTCTTTGAAAAACACATTTAAAACACTCCTTTATGCTTTCCAGAAAAATTCTACATCATTTCTGATCAACAATATGTCATTCACATATACTTATTAGACATGCTGTAGTGCTCCCACTCACTTTCTTGTAAATACAGGCTTCACCGCAAGTATGTATAAAATTATATGCTTTGATCAACTCATCAAAGGGTATATTCCAACTCCGAGATGTTTGCACCAGTCCATAGATGGATCGCTGGAGCTTGCACACTTTGTTAGCACCTTTAGGATTGACAAAACCTTCTTGTTGCATCATATACAACTCTTCTTTGAGAAATCCATTAAGGAATGCAGTTTTGACATCCATTTGCCAGATTTCATAAAATGTGGCAATTGCTAACATGATTCGGACACACTTAAGCATCGCTACGAGTGAGAAAATCTCATCATAGTCAACACCTTGAACTCGTCAAAACCTTTTGCGACAAGTCGAGCTTTGTAGATAGTAACACTACCTTCATCGTCTGTCTTCCTCTTGAAGATCCATTTATTCTCTATGGCTCACCAATCATTGGGCTGTTGGGGAACGCAGTAATTTCAAAAAATTTCCTATGAACATGCAAGATCATGGTGATGCATAGCAACGAGCGGGAGAGTGTTGTCCGTGTACCCTCGTAGACCGTAAGCGGAAGCGTTTTATCGACGCGGTTGATGTAGTCGTACGTCTTCACGATCCGACCGATCCAAGTACCGAACCCACGGCACCTCCGAGTTCATCACACGTTTAGCTCGATGACGTCCCACGAACTCACGATCCAGCAGAGTGTCTAGGGAGAGTTTCGTCAGCACGACGGTGTGATGACGGTGATGATGAAGCTACCGGTGCAGGGCTTCGCCTAAGCACTGCAACGATATGACCGAGGTGGATTATGGTGGAGGGGGGCACCGCACATGGCTAAGAGATCAATGATCAACTTGTGTGTCCATGGGGTGCCCCCCTCCCCCGTATATATAGGAGTGGAGGAGGGGGAGGGCCGACCCTCTAGCAATCGCGCCATCGGGACTCCTACTCCCACCGGGACTAGGATTCCCCCTTCCATGAAGTAGGAGTAGGAGAGAAGGAATGGGAGGAGAGAGGGAAGGAAGGGGGGGGGGCGGCACCCCCATCCAATTCGGATTGGGCTAGGGGGGCGCGCCCTCCACCTTTTCCCTTCCTCTCCTCTATTCCACAAAGGCCCAATAAGGCCCATATACTCCCCGGGGGGTTCCGGTAACCTCCCGGTACTCCGGTAAATGCCCGAACTCATCCGGAACCATCCGATGTACAAACATAAGCTTCCAATCACTACTAGAAAAAGGCTTACTAGTGGCGCACCAGTTTTGCGTACTAATGGCGCACTACTGGTGCGCCACTAGCATCACGCCACTAGTAATTTTTACTAATGGCGCACCGCTGGTGCGCCATTAGTATCTGGTACTCTAATGGCGCACCGGGCCGTGCGCCATTAGTATAGGCCACGGTGCGCCATTAGTATGCCTCCCAGGGGGCCATATATACCCATGTGCTTTGCCATACTAATGGCGCACTGCAGTGTGATGCGCCATTAGTATCCTTCGGCATACTAATGGCGCACTGCTGGGTGATGCGCCATTAGTACCCTCTGGCATACTAATGGCGCACTGCTCTGGGATGCGCCATTAGTATCCTTTGGCATACTAATGGCGCACGTTGGCGTGATGCGCCATTAGTATGTATATTAGGGATTATTATTTTTTCTTTTCTAATTTTTGCACAGATTACAAAATATATTATTGGACAGAAAATAAGCAGCAGGACATAGCAACAGCAGATTCATCGAATACAATAGAAGATTAGTCTCCGAATACAATTCATCATATTAGCCTCCGAATTCAAAAGACCGAACGAAGATAGAACATTACAAGTCTCGAGACCGCGAGTAGCGAGTTTGTCTTCACATTACAAGTCGATATCGATCATCTAAACTACCATCACATAGAAGAGAGATGCGGTCATCACGATGAGCATCATCGTGATGAAACTGGTCTTCATCCGGTTCCTCCAACGCTCCCTCCTCTCTCCCGCTAGATAGCGCGCGTATCTAGATTCCGCCTCCGCCCTAGTGGTGTACCGTTTGTAACTGTTACCGCTGAAACGGTGAACCTGTCTCCGACACTCCTCCCAGTCGTCGTAGACTCCGGGAACCTTACCCTTGTACACGACATACGACGGCATCTCTATGCACTAGGCAAACAACAGACAATACATAAGCAATATATAAGTATGCAACAAAAGGATCGGAAGAGAAAAGCAAGACATCCATAGCACGATTCATGGTCCTACTAACAAATAGCATCGATTACATCTAAGTTGAACGACTGTCCAAACCAAAGAGACATACAAGTTCACTACAGTTTAATTACAACATGAGCTAATGAATGTTTCAGAACTACACATAGCATCACAACTTTCGACTCGACTCATGGGACCGGAGCGTGGATGAAGCCGCCGTCTGTCGTGATGGTCATGAAGTCGCGGGCGTTGTCAGCCTGCATTTGTAGCGTTGTGTCTATCTCGCTGTTGGATGGTTGAAATTTGAGGTAGAACTGCCCCGAGGTACGAAGGACATCTTGATGGATGATTTCTGCAAACTCCGACTGGATGCGAAAGAATTCTTGTCGGATGTCCGCGTCCTGGATTGCCCCCAAGCTTGCGGCCCAATCTTTGAGATTATTTGGTAGGAGAAGGTGATTATGGTCCCGCACGATCGCCCGCATGTGATGGAGGGCGTAGTAGGCATCCTTCTGACCGCCAGGCGGCTGCTTGACGCAGGGGAACGTCGTATTGTGGGTGAACACGTGCCTGCCGTACCTACGAACTGGCCTCTTAAAGGTGCCTCCAGATGCGGCGTAGCCGGGGAGAGCATCATCAAGAACTTTCTTGATATTTGTGTAGTCTATCTTGGAGTCACGGTCCGGGTCGAGATACGTGGCCATGGAATATTTCGGGCTTAAGAGGATGAGTGTGCAATGTGTGTCACTGCACAGAACACGGAATGTTAGAAAAAAAAGAACGATCGAAATCTAAGAAATCATATGTTACGGGGCGGTTAGGAGATGACTTACTCGGGAAAGTAAGGCACGAGGAAGTTATCCTTATCTGGGTTTGCCAGAATGACGCCTTCGAGGTGTGAACTCGCGACTTGCCGGTCCCCAGCGCTGCCCAAGATCTTGGCACGCATGTAGAAGGGGTCGACTATCACAATGTCCGGGGTCTTGTCTCTAATGATCCGCATCTCCATACTCAGCGAAAACAGCCGAACGAAGGTGTAGTGCAGCGGATGAAGGTTAAGCATAGCAAAGATGTCATCAAATCGCAGGACGATCGTACCCCCGACGGCGCTATCCACAAAGCCCTTGCCCTCTGGCACCTTGGCCACGAAAACCGGGTATGCCACATCATTCTCTCTGAGACGCCGCTTCTCCAAAGAAAGAACACTGTCATGCAGACTCCGCATAGCACCGGTTGCAGCATTGAGCATATTTGTCGGTAGCATCGGCCTACCCGCCACATGCACCCTCCTCGAGATATCCTTAGGTGAAGGTGGTCCGTCCTGAGCACGGATCGTACTCGGTGCCGGTTGGCTCGCACTGGCGCCCTTGTTAGTCTTTCGTTTCCGTCCCTTCTTCTTGATCTGCTGTAATGGGATCGAGTTCTGCTCACAGACCGCCTTCTTGAGCGTGTTGGGGCTGATAATATTTGGCACCTCAGCTATCTGAGGCTCGGTGAAGGCGGCAGCTGGAGGCGTCTCCTGAGAACTGAACGCCAGACGACGCCTGTTGCAATTGGGTTTCTCCGCCGTACCAGCTAGATCGCGGTCGTCTTTTTGAGGGTTGGGTTCTTGAGAAGGAGGCCCGCAGAACTCGTCACCGTACCCATGCTCGGCAAAGTACTTATCGACGTTGGTAAATGTACCGTCGTCGTTGTCGTCGTCGTCCGGATCCTGTGCCATATGCATGTTCGGATCCTGTGCCATAGGGATGTCCGGCAGGTCCGGTAGCGTTGCGGCGTTCTTGCCATGGCTTGGCGCTGGCACGACTGGCGGTCTTGTCTGTGGGGTGGTGTCCCCCGCCCCCAAACGAATCTGGCTCTTCGGCCAAAGCAGGGGCCAGCTTACACAGGCGCTGAGGGTCATCACATCATCTTCGTCGGCCCCAGCGGGTCGAATCGGAGGTAACAACTCGTCGCAGCCTGGCAGTACCCGAACCAGTTCAACCCTATAGAAGGTGGGTGGCATCGGATTACCGTGGAACACGCGGTTGCCCGGTTGAACGATTCTGCCCTTGGCGACATCGACCAACTCGCCGCCCACGAAGTGCAGGAGAGTGCAAGGAACATCGGTGGCGCCCTGCGAAAACATGTAGGGCGTCAGGGATGCCCAGTCAAAGGCAAGGAGATGAAGTCATCGGCCGAGAGGCTTAGTTACCGTGATGCCGTCGAGCTCGGCTAATGTCGAGGCACCGCCAACGGCGGGCGTGCGCGTGCAACTGACGGAGGGGCCGCTTGCTGGCGAGGTGCCGGCCGGCGTACACCCAGGTGCATTAAGCTCCAATGCCCGTGCCGGCGCCGGAGACACGAATACCGCCTCCGCCGGAGACACCAATGGCGCCGCCTGCGCGTTGTGCGAGTTGCTGGCCGTGAAGCTGGGAACCGGGGGAGGCCCCTGTTGGCCGCCCGCAATCCACGTCGTCAGCCCCTGAATCAAGGTAGGCACAATGGCGGTGAGCGTCGTTCCCAGTTGTTGTTGCACTTGCTCTTGGACAATCTCCGGAATCCGCGCCACTTGTGCCTTGAGTTCTTGAACCTCGCGCGACTGGCTTTCCAAGATGGTCTTTTTCTCCTTTCGCCCACCAGCGGTATAGTATGACGACCATTTTGTGGACAAGCCTTTGCCGGCCACACGACCAGCTGACGACGGCTTACTGAGCTTATCCTTGTTTTTCATTACGTTCAACGCCCTATTTAAAGGGGTGTCAAAAGGGGAGCTCTGAGATGACCCCGCGCTACTGCTTTCAGCCTCCTGCGGAAGGAATGTGAACCATTTAGAAATTTGGCTTCATTAACTAGAATGCAACCATATATGTAGCTAATTACGCGGGGGTGTATTCCTTACCAGAACTTTCTCAAGCGCCTTGGTCTTCGGATCCGTGGTAAGCTCCTTTGTTACCGGGTCCTCCTTGTACCGGGCCCTGACAAAGTTCCTGGTCTGCTTGTCAGTTAATTTCTCGAAGCGGGGCGGTAGGCCTTGCTCGGCACGCTCCGCGTCCTCCTTGTCCCATATAGGCTCCGCCACTCTATAACCGCCGGGACCGAGTTGGTGGACCCCTAAGTTCAACTGCCGCATTTCTTTCCCCCACTGACTTGATTCGGAGGTTGCGCTGCTCTCGCACTTGATCTTGAACTCCTTGTAGTCATCTTCGCTCATCAAAGGATATTTCGCCTTGATCTTCTCATAACTATCACCTTTTTCAATCATTGCCTTCACCGTGCTTCTCCATGTAGACAGGGCCGTGCTCATCCTCGTGAGGGCGGCACTGTTCACTTTATTCCCTGAGAGGCGTGTGTTTGCAAACTCATTGGGGAACTTGTATCGTTCGTGCAGCTTCGTGAAGAGGAGGCAGCGCAAATTCCCTCGGTCCTTATGCCTTAGGTTCTCGGTGTTGATCGAGACGGTGCTCCGGAGAATGCACCCGAGCTGAACCGAGTACCCCTTGACTACATGTTTGGGCGCCGTTGGATGCCCGTCGGAGTTCACTTCAGTAAATTCCTCCTTGACGGTGCCGAGCATGTTCGGGCGCCGGTCCTTCCGTTGCCTCTTCGGTTGGCTGCCATCTGTGCGTGCGCCGCCATCATCAGTGGTGGCATCCTCGGCGGCACCATCAGTGGTGTCATCATCCCCGACCCCACTAGGGGTTGTGTAGTCAGGATCGGTGTCTTCCGCGGCATCGTCCCGATAGCGGTGAGGTTCTTCCTCCATCTCCTGGGACAGCTCCCAGAATTGCTTGCCGCCCGAACCGCCGGCCTCATCGTTGTGGGCCATGTTTCGCTCTAAATAGGAAAAAAGTTTGGTCAAAAAGTTGGTTATTGTCAAGGAACAAGATCATGGTCTCATCATTTAGGGTTTGTCGACACCGAGGCATCCTAAAAGCTAATCTTTTATCATTTAGGGTTTGTCGACGCCGAGGCACCCTAAAAGCCTAAGCGTACATCATTTAGGTTCTCATCGACACCGAGGCACCCTATAGAAGCCAAGGTTTCATCATTTAGGGTTTGTCGACGCCGAGGCACCCTAAATGCTAAGTTAAGTTTTCATCATTTAGGGTTTATCGATGCCGAGGCACCCTAGGTTGGGGCTAATCACTTGGCACTAATCACTTGGCTCTATTGCCACCTATGTTGGGTTTATCATCTAGGGTTTATCGATGCTAAGGAGAATTCTAAGTTGGGCGTAATCACTTGGCTCTATTGCCACCTATGGTTTAATGCAGCAAGAATGGCGGGGCAGTCGATCCTACTTAACTAAGTACTAAGATACCCCGGCCCATGCATTAGTCGCAAGTACCCCATATGTCCTATTTTTAGCAAAGTCATGCTAAATCTCATAGGGAAAATTTCAGCATGACCTTTGCTGAAAATAGGACATATGGAGTACCCGAATTTGCCGGAACGGAAGTTAATCGACATTCCAGCAAACTCAAGGGCCTCTCGGGGTACCTGCAAATTCATCACGACACAATGGTCGGAGACAAAACCCAGCAAACTAGCACCACAATGTGCCTCTACTTTCATATGGATGAAAAGGCCACAGACCATATGGTCCTCTGCTTTCATATGGACAAAAAGCAGCTCAACTTATGTGAGCTTCCATTCCAGATCTAATAGGTCACCCAACAAAATCAGCTCAACTTAGACTGTGAGCAAACTACCTATTGAAGCAAAGGCAAATATCTCTGAAGTCTGAACTAAAGCAGGGTTTCCTTGCTAATGATCCACAGTCCCACACTACTGAATGGGTTTTTGCAGAAACAAAACAGACATCACAGGAGAGAAGTCCCAGTGGAGAAGTCAGAATGGCATAAAAACATGACTGCATACATTAGGGCATATGTGATTTTGGTACAGCTACACTACTGCAGGCTGCATACATTCAGTCATTCTAAAATTTATTTTAGTCTACTACTAAAATTCAGCACTAGCATATCTTCAACACTCCAATTTCTTTCAGTTTTGGCAGTTTATTTCCAGCTTCAAAATTTAAGAGAATTAGAATAAGGATAGTAGGAAATGAAAAAGAATTATGCTCAAAGAACAATGGTAACAGCAAAATATTGAAACCTTTGGTAAGCATTATATTACAAAAAAACAAGATATGCAGTACTATACAATATCCATAACCAGAAAACAAGACATGCATAGGCTATATTTGAAACAAGATATTTTGCCAATCTTAGTTAACTGAAACTATCTACAATTCATGTGTTCAAAAATTCAGTTACATTCAGCTGTTGTGCAAAAACTATCCTCACTTTGCTTGAGCACTGCAAAATACCTTTCCTATGCAGCAAGAGAAAGCTGTAAAGCAGGTGATCTCACCTGCAAGGCACCAGGGTTGAGAAGCAACACACAGATGCCTTCTTTTGGGGAGGAAACAGCAGCCCAATTAGTAGTGCCTCATTGTTAAGGTGCTGTTCAAGCTTCTTATATGGATGAGATGGTATGATTTGTGGTCCTAGGAGATTTAGTTTGGGGGTCATAATCTCCAACCTCATCACAAAATACTACTACTACTGCTGCATATGATTCATGCCCTAAGCACAATATACTACTACTACTGCTACATCATATCATAGGAAATAATTGCCACTGATATCATTCCAGCCTCTCAAGTGGAAGATGACCCAGCTAACTGAATTTAGTTTCAGTAAGGTTTTCAGTAAAGCCAAATTAACTGAATTTTCAGTGAATTTAACAACAGGAATTTTCTTGCTGGCATATCTGAGAAACTTTAATTTCTCATAATTTATCAGCATGCTAGTCAACATCAAAGCTCTCCTTGTTTCGAAAGTAACTAGAACAACAATTGTGCAGACCTGGCAATTTTTTTGCACTGCAAATTCACACTGGCATTGCAAATCGTCAGGTGTAGTACTGGCATTGCATTGCAAATTCACCATAATCCCTCATGACAGTTAGATGGAGTAGCACTCTTGATTAACAGGATGGCACCGACGGCCTGGAAGTGATCCATGGAAGAACTCACCTTGATGGACGCGGTCGCAGACGAGGTCGTAGACGGCGGCGGAGCAGAGACGAGGTCGCAGACGCGGTCGTGGTGCTCCGGTGGACGCCGGCGTCGAGGAGGCTGCGGGCGGCGATCCGGAGGAAGGGGCCCGTGATGTCGTCGGCGTCCTTGGCCGCCTTCTTGACCTTTCGAGCAGAAGAAGGCACGGGTGGTGAGAGGAGGAGGAGGAGAAGCTAGGGGGATGGGGGAAGGGAGGGAGGGGACGTACGTGCTGGGGCGGGGGTGGAGTCCGGCGGGGGTCGGGGCGGCGGCGTCGAGGCAGCGCAAGACCACAGCGGCGGACGACGTGCAGGCGCGGCGGACGGAGGGGGCGGAGCAAGGGGGCGGCGGCGTACGGTTGGGGTCGAGGAGTGGGGGATCTGGCGAGCGAGGGAGGGAGGGAGGCGACAGTGCGAGGGGAACAAGTATGTCTATTCTAATGGCGCACCTCCCCCTGGTGCGCCATAAGTACGTCGATTCTAATGGCGCACCTCCCCCTGGTGCGCCATTAGAATTTGGTTTTACTTACTAGCCCGACTGGTCAGGTTATATCCCACCTAACCCTATCTCCATCAGAACACGCCCACTAGCCCGACTGGTCAGCACGCAGCACACACACTAGGAGGTCCTGGGTTCGATTCCCAGGCTCCCCAATTTTTTTATGCATTTAAAATGCTGTTTGATATTTATTTGTGTTTAAATATGTTCAAACTTGTTTAAATCATAACAGTAATAATTTTTTATGCTTTTTTTTGCAAATTTAGTTGCATTCATTTGTGACGGTGGAGCGGGCCGGGGAGGGTGCGGGGAGAGGGTGGGGGGTCGTCGGCGACGGCCGGTGGAGCGGGGGAGGGTGCGGTGGGTCGTCGGCGACGGTGGAGTGGGGGAGGGTGCGGGCCGGGGGTCGGCGGCGGCGGCCGGTGGAGCGGGGGAGGGTGCGGGGGGTCGGCTACAATCGAGAAATACAATCGAGTGTCCATGAAATTTAAAAACATTCATGAGTTCAAAAAGTGCCCATGAAATACAATCGAGAAATGAAGGCTACAATTTAAATACAATCGATCTTAGCTAGCTATCTGTTCACAATCTTCTTGCCCTTATTTTTCGTAAATGGAGTTCTTCTCTTGAACGGACGTCCTTTAGGTAGGGTGGTCCTGCTTCTTCTTGTGGTGTATGCTAATACTTCATCGTCGTCGTCATGTTCCATCTTCGGGTCGCCGTACTTGTCGAAGTCTTGCTCATTGGCGACTCCATCCATTCCGATGATCTTCCTTTTGCCTCTCCTCACGACAACACGACTGGGCTTTGATGGGTCGGTAATGAAGAAGCATTGGTCCACTTGGGAAGCCAGTACCCATGGCTCATTTTTCGCGGTGACGTTCGCGCCTGCGGTCTTGGATTTGGCTTCGGGTATAACCATGGTGGTGAAATACCGGTCTTCTTTTATGACGCTCTTGGCCCATCTGACACGGAACATCGGGACCTTCTCTCCAGCGTAGCTCAGCTCCCAGATCTCCTCGATCCTTCCGTAGTATCTATCCTTGTCGTTACCGGTGTAGGATTCCATCGTTACCCCGGAGTTCTGATAACCATCGCTCTTCATGTCCTTGTCCTCGGTGTAGAATGTGTAGCCGTTGATATCGTACGCCTCATACGTCATCAGGTTGTGCTCGGCGCCCTGTGACAAGGCGAATATGAGTTGTTCTTCCGCGGAAGAATCCTCATGTAAAGGGTACGACAGAAGCTTCTGCTTGAACCAACGCGTGAAACATGAGTTGTGCTCTTTGATTATATCTCCGTCTGTCCTCTGTTGGCCTCGGTCATTGTACGTCTTCTCAATAAACGTTTTGTGCTCTACCACCCAAGGATCGACCACGTCTATGTGTTGTAGCGCGACTAGGTTTGCTCTTTCAAAGTCGGCGAGTCGACCATCGAAGTCGACATGCATTTCGCGGCGACCCTCACGGTGACCCCATCCAGCGAGCCTGCCGAGGTGCCTGTTGACGGGCAGACCAACGGGGTTCTCGATGCCTAGATAATTCGTGCAGTAGGAGATGCACTCTTCGGTCAGAAAGCCCCTGGCTATGCTTCCCTCTGGACGTGACATGTTGCGAACGTATCCTTTGATGACACCATTCATCCTTTCGAACGGCATCATGCTGTGCAGGAACGTCGGCCCGAGTTGGATGATATCCTCCACGATATGGACCAGCAGATGCACCATAACGTCGAAGAATGCGGGAGGGAAGTACATCTCAAGCTCGCATAGTATCACCACGATCTCTTCCTGTAGCCTTCTGAGTTGCCTCACGCCAACCGACTTCCGAGAGATGACGTCGAAAAAGTTGCATAGGCCAAATAGCGTTTCACGGACGTGCGCGTCCATGATCCCACGGATTGCAACTGGAAGTATCTGCGTCATCAGCACGTGACAGTCGTGAGACTTCATCCCGCTGAACTTCTGCTTCACTGAGTCTAGGTATCTGCTTATCTTCCCCGCGTAACCGTAAGGAAGTTTTACTCCTACGAGGCAGGTGAAAAACTGATCGATCTCCTCCTGACTTAGAGTGAAGCACGCGGGAGGGAAGTCATTTCCGGTCTTCTTGGCCTTTTTGCCTTTGCGACGACTTTCCGTGTCCTGCTTCGCCTCATCATCATCATCATCATTAGCGTGAAGCTCCTCCCTGATGCCCATTGATTTCAAGTCTGCCCTTGCTTTCGGCCCATCTTTGGTCCTCTCTGGCATGTTGAGCAGGGTACCAAGCAGACTCTCGCACACGTTCTTCGTGATATGCATGACATCAAGGCTGTGAGGCACACGGTGGATCTTCCAGTACGGCAAGTCCCAGAAAACAGACCTCGTTTTCCATACCTTCAGCAGTGGCTCTGGCGCCTTTCGCTTCTTTCCCGGCTCTGGCGCCTTTTGCTTCTTTCCCGGCAGTGGGCAATCTTTCCAATTTTTCAACAGCTCGTCTATTTCCTCGCCGCTCCTCGTACGCGGGCGTCTTCGGGGTTCGGTTTCACCATCGAACAGATCCTTGCGTTTCCTCCACGGGTCATCGTCGCGAAGCCACCTTCGATGTCCCATGAACACGGTTTTCGAAGACCCGGGATCTCTATCTAGCTGGCGATACGTTGTGTCATCCATGCACCTGACACATCCAGAAAATCCGTGGACCACCTGCCCCGCGAGATATCCGAAACCGAGATAGTCGTGCACCGTCGTGAGCAGTGCGGCTCTCATAGGGAAATATTCTTTCTCTGCGGCGTCCCACGTATTGGCTGGCGTTTTCCACAGCGTGTCTAGCTCCTCTTCCAGCAGCCCCAGATACAGATTGATGTCGTTCCCTGGTTGTTTCGGCCCTTCAATTAGCATACTCATGTGAATGTACTTCCTCTTCATGCACAACCAGGGGGGAAGGTTGTACATCCACACAAACACAGGCCAGGTGCTATGTGTGCTTCTCTGGCTGCCAAACGGATTGACTCCATCGGTGCTCGCGCCCAGCACGATGTTCCTTGGATCGTTAAATTCTGGGTGTTCGAAGTTCAACGCTTGCCACTGGCTCCCATCCTTAGGGTGACTCAGCATCTTGTCTTTTTTATTTATCTCCGGATCATTTGCGTCATCTTCTCGCTTCTTCTCCTCCCTATCCGCGTGCCAACGCAGGAGCTTTGCTACCTTAGGGTCCGCGAAATACCGCTGCAGACGAGGAGTGATCGGAAAGTACCACACCACTTTTCGAGGAGCTTTCTTCCTCTTCTTGTATCGAGTGACGCCGCACACCGGACATATGGTAGACTCCGTGTGCTCGTCCCGATAAATGATGCAATTGTTCATGCACACATGGTATTTCACGTGCGGTAAATCCAGAGGACACACGATTTTCTTCGCCTCCTCGAAACTGGTCGGGCACTTGTTCCCCTTGGGAAGACGTTCGTGCCAGAATGACATGTTCTCGTCGAAGCATGCGTCGGTCATTTTGTGCTTTACCTTCATCTCCAGAGCCATGAGCGTTACTTTCAGGCGGGTATCCTCGGGCCTGCATCCTTCATACAATGGAGTAACCGCGTCTATCTCCAGTTGATCCAGCTTGGCTTTCTCTCGGGCGGCAGCTCTTGCGTTATCCGTCTGCTTGAGAAGCAGCTCTTGAATATGAGGGTCCTGCACCCAGCCCATCGATGGTCCATCGTCGTCTGCTCCGCCGGCATCTTCATCTTCATGATCATGCCCTTCGTCTGCTCCCGCATCTTCCTCATCATCATGTCCGGCATCTTCTACATGATGACTGTGTACAGCATCACCGTCGTGATCATGTCCTGGAGATTCTTCGTCTTCTCGCCCGCCCGAGCCGCGGTGGTTGTCTTGCTGCCCATCCTCATTTCTTGCCCGACCCCCATGGACGACTTCATAGTCATCTTCATCACCTTGCCACCGATAGCCATCCATGAAACCACGCAAGAGCAGGTGGTCCCGCACCTGCCCGGAATCCGGGTCCGCAATAAGGCTCTTCAGCTTGCATCTTCGACACGGACATCTTATCTCCGTCTCGTTCTTTTCAAGCATCTCGGCCTTCGCAGAGCTCAAAAACCTATTCACGATGCCTTCGGTCATCGTGCGGACCATGGTCACCTGCGGGGTAGAGCAAAACGATATTTTAGAACCAAGAAAAAATTTGGCATGACTTTCCCTAAAAATAGGACCAAAAAGAATGCATAGTGCCAAAATTCTCGCCGAAACGGAAATGAATCAACATTCCGGCAAAATATTGGCAACTATCGCATTTCAAATACCGGTACCTGCAAACACAAACATATATGCAACACCACAAACATATGCAACACCACAAACATACATAGATCTAGCTACGACATAAAAAGTGCATGTGCGCACGTTGTTGGAGGGAGAACAACATAAAGATAGCTTCCCCCTTACTTACCTATCAAAAAAAGGGGCTTTAACCACGTAATTTGGATGAATTTATGGTGCAAATGAGGTGAGGAGGAGGAGGCAGCCGAGACAAGCTTGGAGGAGGGAGGAGAGAATGAAGTGGGGAAAGTGAGTGGGTAGGTGTGGCTGTCCAAAATATCTAGCTCGTCCCAGGTTACTAATGGCGCACCACCACACAATGCGCCATTAGTAACCCTGGTTACTAATGGCGCACCTGCTGGTGGTGCGCCATTAGTAGTTTTGCAAAAAAACACTAATGGCGCACGGGGAGCAGTGCGCCATTACTAGCTTAAACTAGTAATGGCGCACTGCACCCGGTGCGCCATTAGTAGTTTTGCAAAAAAGTAAAAAATAAAAAAATATTTTAGTGGCGCACTACGTTGCTGGTGCGCCATTACAAGTTACAACTAGTAATGGTGCACCATGTCCTGGTGCGCCATTAGTATGTCTGGCAAAATAAAATAAAATAAAATTTGTTACTAATGGCGCACCGTTTGTCTGGTGCGCCATTAGTGTCTTTCACACTAATGGCGCACCAGCACATGGTGCGCCATTAGTGGCCATTCCATCTATAGCCCTTTTCCTAGTAGTGAATATATCGATCTTTACGTCTCGACCACTTTGAGACTCCTCGTCATGTCCGTGACCATATCCGGGACTCTGAACTACCTTCGGTACATCAAAACACATAAACTCATAATACCGATCGTCACCGAACGTTAAGCGTGCGGACCCTACGGATTCGAGAACTATGTAGACATGACCGAGACACGTCTCCGGTCAATAACCAATAGCGGAACCTGGATGCTCATATTGGCTCCCACATATTCTACGAAGATCTTTATCGGCCAAACCGCATAACAACATACGTTGTTCCCTTTATGATCGATATGTTACTTGCCCGAGATTCGATCGTCGGTATCTCAATACCTAGTTCAATCTCGTTACCGGCAAGTCTCTTTACTCGTTCCGTAATGCATCATCCAATGTTTACCGAGAGGGCCCAGAGATACCTCTCCGACAATCGGAGTGACAAATCCTAATCTCGATATATGCCAACTCAACAAACACCATTGGAGACACCTGTAGAGCACCTTTATAATCACCCAGTTATGTTGTGATGTTTGGTAGCACACAAAGTGTTCCTACGGTATTCGGGAGTTGCATAATCTGATAGTCATATGGAACAAGTATAAGTTATGAAGAAAGCAATAGCAACAAACTAAACGATCGTAGTGCTAAGCTAACGGATGGGTCATGTCAATCACATCATTCTCTAATGATCGCGTTCATCAAATGACAACTCATGTCAATGGCTAGGAAACTTAACCATCTAGCATGAATAATAAACATTTATCATGAAATAAGGAAATAAATAATAACTTTATTATTGCCTCTAGGGCATATTTCCTTCATGGGCAAGTCAACCAAAGTCCACACTTTGTTCTTATACATGGATCCTATCTCAGATTTCATGGCCTCAAGCCATTTCGCGGAATCTGGGCTCATCATCTCTTCCTCAGAGTCCGTAGGTTCATCATGGTCTAGTAACATGACTTCCAGAACAGGATTACCGTACCACTCTGGTGCGGAATGTACACTGGTTGACCTACGAGGTTTGGTAGTAACTTGATCCAAAGTTTCATGATCATCATCATTAACTTGCTCACTAATCGGTGTAGGCATCACTGGAACTGATTTCTATGATGAACTACTTTCCAATTCGGGAGAAGGTACAATTACCTCATCAAGTTCTACTTTCCTCCCACTCACTTCTTTCGAGAGAAACTCCTTCTCTAGAAAGGATCCATTCTTAGCAACGAATATGTTGCCTTCAGATCTGTGATAGAAGGTGTACCCAACAGTCTCCTTTGGGTATCCTATGAAGACGCATCTCTCCTATTTGGGTTCGAGCTTATCAGGTTGAAGATTTTTCACATAAGCATTGCAGTCCCAAACTTTAAGAAATGATAGCTTAGGTTATTGCTAAACCATAGTTCATACGGTGTCGTTTCAACGGATTTAGATGGTGCCCTATTTAACGTGACTGCAGCCGTCTCTAATGCATAATCCCAAAACGATAGTGGTAAATCAGTAAGAGACATCATAGATCACACCATATCCAATAAAGTACGGTTATGACGTTCGGACACACCATTACGCTGTGGTGTTCCAGGTGGCGTGAGTTGTGAAACTATTCCACATTGTTTTAAATGAAGGCCAAACTCGTAACTCAAATATTTGCCTCTGCGATCAGATCATAGAAACTTTATTTTCTTGTTATGATGATTCTCCACTTCACTCTGAAAATCTTTGAGCTTTTCAACTGTTTCAGACTTGTGTTTCATTAAGTAGATATACCCATATCTGCTCAAATCATCCATGAAGGTCAGAAAATAAGGATACCCGCCGCGAGCCTTAACAATTATCGAACCGCATACATCGGTATGTATTATTTCCAATAAGTCAGTAGCTCGCTCCATTGTTCCCGAGAACGGATTTTTAGTCATCTTGCCCATGAGGCATGTTTCGCAAGCATCAAATGATTCATAATCAAGTGATTCCAAAAGCCCATCAGCATGGAGTTTCTTCATGCGCTTTACACCAATATGACCTAAACGGCAGTGCCACAAATAAGTTGCACTATCATTATTAACTTTGCATCTTTTGGCTTCAATATTATGAATATGTGTATCAGTACGATCGAGATCAAACAAACTATTTTCATTGGGTGTATGACCATCGAAGGTTTTATTCATGTAAATAGAACAACAATTATTTTCTGACTTTAAATGAATAACCGTATTGCAATAAACATGATCAAATCATATTCATGCTCAAACCAAACACCAAATAACATTTATTTAGGTTCAACACTAATCCCGAAAGTATAGGGAGTGTGCGATGATGATCATATCAATCTTGGAACCACTTCCAACACACATCATCACTTCACCCTTAACTAGTCTCTATTCATTCGGCAACTCCCGTTTCGAGTTAGTAATCTTAGCTACTGAACCAGTATCAAATACCGAGAGGTTTCTATAAACACTAGTAAAGTACACATCAATAACATGTATATGAAATATAGCTTTGTTGACTTTGCCATCCTTCTTATCCACCAAGTATCTAGGGTAGTTCCACTTCTAGTGACCAGTCCCTTTGCAGTAGAAGCACTTAGTCTCAGGCTTAGGTCTAGACTTGAGCTTCTTCACTTGAGCAACAACTTGCTTGTCGTTCTTCTTGAAGTTCCCCTTCTTCCCTTTACCCTTTTTCTTGAAACTAGTGGTCTTGTCAACCATCAACACTTGATGCTTTTCTTGATTTCTACCTTCGAGGATTTTAGCATCGCGAAGAGCTTGGGAATTTTTTTCGTCATCCCTTGCATATTATAGTTCATCACAAAGTTATAGTAACTTGGTGATAGTGACTAGAGAACTTTTTTCAATTACTATCTTATCTGGAAGATTAACTCCCACTTGATTCAAGCAATTGTATTACCCAGACAATCTGAGCACATGCTCACTGGTTGAGCTATTCTCCTCCATCTTGTAGGCAAAGAACTGTCAGAGGTCTAATACCTCTTGACACGGGCATGAGTATGAAATACCAATTTCAACTCTTGGAACATCTTATATGCTCCGTGGCGTTCAATTTTTTTTGAAGTCCCGGTTCTAAGCCGTAAAGCATGGTGCACTTAACTATCAAGTAGTCATCATACCGAGCTTGTCAAAACGTTCATAACGTCTGCATCTCCTCCTGCAATAGTTCTGTCACCTAGCGGTGCATCACGGACATATTTTTTCTGTGCAGCAATGAGGATAATCCTCAGATCACTGATCCAATCCGCATCATTGCTACTAACATATTTCAAATTTATTTTTCTCTAGGAACATATCAAAAATAAACGAGGAGCTACGTCGCGAGCTATTGATCTACAACATAATTTGCATATACTATCAGGACTAAGTTCATGATAAATTAAAGTTGAATTCATCATATTACTTAAGAACTCCCACTTAGATAAACACCCCTCTAGTCATCTAAATGATCACGTGATCCATATCAACTAAACCAGGTCTGATCATCACGTGAGATGGAGTAGTTTTCAATGTTGAACATCTCTATGTTGATCACATCTACTATATAATTCACGCTCGACCTTTTGGTCTCCAGTGTTCCGAGGCCATATCTGCATATGCTAGGCTCGTCAAGTTTTACCCGAGTATTCCGCGTGTGCAAAACTGGCTTGCACCCGTTGTATGTGAACGTAGAGCTTATCACACCCGATCATCACGTGGTGTCTCGGCACGACGAACTGTAGCAACGGTGCATACTCAGGGAGAACACTTGTACCTTTAAATTTAGTGAGAGATCATCTTATAATGCTACCGCCGTACTAAGCAAAATAAGATGCATAAAGGATAAACATCACACGCAATCAAAATATGTGACATGATATGGCCATCACCATCTTGTGCTCATGATCTCCATCACCGAAGCATCGTCATGATCTCCATCGTCACCGGCGCGACACCTTGATCTCCATCGTAGCATCATTGTCGTCTCGCCAACTATTGTTTCTACGATAATGTAAAAACAATTACATGGCGATTGCATTGCATACAATAAAGCGACAACCATATGGCTCCTCCCAGTTGCCGATAACTTAGTTACAAAACATGATCATCTCATACAACAATTTATATATCATCACGTCTTCACCATATCACATCACAACATACCCTGCAAAAACAAGTTAGACATCTCCTACTTGTTGTTGCAAATTTTACGTGGCTACTACAGGTTTAGCAAGAACAGTTCTTTCCTACGCATCAAAAACCAGAACGATTTTTTGTCAAGTGTGTTGTTTTAACCTTCAACAAGGACTAGGCGTAGTCACACTCGATTCAACTAAAGTTGGAGAAACAGATACCCACTAGCCACCTATGTGCGAAGCATGGCGGTAGAACCAGTCTCATGAACGCGGTCATGTAATGTCGGTCTGGGCCACTTCATCCAACAATACCGCCGAATCAAAGTATGACATGCTGGTAAGCAGTATGACTATTATCGCCCACAACTCTTTGTGTTCTACTTGTGCATAAAACATCTACGCATAAACCTGGCTCTGATACCATTGGTGGGGAACGTAGTATTTCAAAAAATTTCCTACGATCACACAAGATCTATCTAGGAGATGCATAGCAACGAGAGGGGAGAGTGTGTCCACATACCCTCGTAGACCGAAAGCGGAAGCGTTAAGTAACGCGGTTGATGTAGTCCAACGTCTTCGCGATCAAACTGATCAAGTACCGAACGCACGACACCTCCGCGATCTGCACACGTTCAGCTCAGTGATGTCCCTCGTACTCTTGATCCAGCTGAGGCCGAGGGAGAGTTTCGTCAGCACAATGGCGTGGTGACGGTGATAATGAAGTTACCGACGCAGGGCTTCGCCTAAGCACTACAACGATATGATCGAGGTGGAAATACGTGGAGGGGGCACCGCACACGGCTAAACAATCAACTTGTGTGTCTATGGGGTTCCCCCCCGTATATAAAGGAGTGGAGGAGGGGGCCGGCCAGCCTCAAGGGGTGCGCCCCAAGGGGGGGAATCCTACTCCAACTGGGAGTAAGTTCCCCCCTTTCCTAGTCCAACTAGGAGGGGGAAGGAAGGGGAAGAGGGAGAGAAGGAAAGGGGGGTCGGCCCCCCTCCCAATTCATATTGGGCTTGGGGGGGCGCCCCTCCTCTTGGCATTCTCCTCTCTCTTCCACTAAAGCCCATGTCGGCCCATTAAGCCCCCGGGGGGTTCCGGTAACCTTCCGGTACTCCGGAAAATGACCGAACTCATCTGAAACCTTTTCGGTGTCCAAACATAGCCTTCCAATATATCGATCTTTATGTCTCGACCATTTCGAGACTCCTCGTCATGTCCGTGATCTCATCCGGGACTCTGAACAACCTTCGGTACATCAAAACATATAAACTCATAATACCGATCGTCATCGAACCTTAAGCGTGCGGACCCTACGGTTTCGAGAACTATGTAGACATGACCGAGACTCATCTCTAGTCAATAACCAATAGCGGAACCTGGATGCTCATATTGGCTCCCACATATTCTACGAAGATCTTTATCGGTCAAACCGCATAACAACATACGTTATTCCCTTTGTCATCGGTATGTTACTTGCCCGAGATTCAATCGTCGGTATCATCATACCCAGTTCAATCTCGTTACCGGCAAGTCTCTTTACTCATTCCGTAATGCATCATCCTGCAACTAACTCATTAGTCATGCTTGCAAGGCTTATAGTGATGTGCATTACCGAGAGGGCCTAGAGATACCTCTCCGAAACACGAAGTGACAAATCCTAATCTCGGTCTATTCCAACCCAACAAACACCATCGGAAACACCTGTAGAGCATATTTATAATCACCCAATTATGTTGTGACGTTTGATAGCTCACTAAGTGTCGTGGTTTTGTCACGGTAGATGTCCTAGTGAAAGGACTTAGTCGTGGAGCCATCGCGACGGGTTAGCTTAAAGGGGTTAAAGCAGACAAAGGACGCAGAGAGTTTATACTGGTTCGGCCCCTTGCGGTGATGGTAAAGGCCTAATCCATTTGTTTTGGAATTGCTAGGGTTTTGATGACCACGGAGCGAATCCGCTATGCCTGGCTCCCGAGTTGTTGTTTGTTGTCCCTAAACTGCCGCCGGGTCATCCCTTTATGTACACAGGTTGATGCCCGGCGGTTTACAGAATCCCGAGGCCGGCTCATAAACGTGTCCGGCTCGGTTTCTACCTTGCTTATCTTACAACACAAGTTACATATGATATGGCGGTTTATGTCTACAGGCCATAACCCTCCTCTGGGCCTTGGGCCTCCGTAAAGCGCCACACTCCTTGTCTTCATGGGCTTCACATATAAATAACTCATTATGGGGATAACCCGGCCTCTCCTGGCCGGTTTATACCCAGTAGTAATATCCCCAACATTAGGTCCCAGATTGATTTGAACTGGTTCATGTCAATCTTCCACACTTGAGAAAATTCTTCCTTCAACACCTTCGCATAAATCTTGTAAAGCGCCATGACGTCATCTTCCCGTATCATGATAAACTGCCATGACGTCACCTATTATTAAAATGGTATATATCTCACCCTCATTAATGAGCCTCCGACAATCGAGGCAACAGCTCTGTCACATATCCAGCTTTGGGCTCCGCGATTCTCGTGCCTTACATTTATCTCTTTGCCTTTATAAATAGGGCCGGGGGTCCTTTTAATTCTTCCCCTCTTGCCTCTTCGTCTTTCTTATTCCTTGCGCCAACCTGACCGTCACACGCAGCCGCCGTCATCATGCTTCGCCCTCATCTTCATCTCTGGCCGCTGCATCAACCTAATCGTATCAGAAAACGCGACGCTCCTCCGCTGTTCCATCAGAACCGGTAAGCTTCTCCTTTCTTTACTCTAGATCCAACATTAGGGTTTCGGTGTTCATTGGAGTTCATTGAAGCTTCGGCGCCGTTCTTCCCTGTTCTTCTTTGGTATCATAAACAGCTAGTTTGGATCTGCTACTTCTTGTGCGGCCATAGCCATAATCCCCTTTTTCCTCATTAGAGCATTCCCTTTGTATAGAAAACTCATCTGAATCTGATAAACTGTTGAAGCACCTATATTTTAGGTCTAAATATTTTTCGGTTTTCTGACACGCCGCAGATCTGAATTTATCATACCAGTCTGTGAAACCTGTTTTTCCCTCACTTAGGTATTTTAGATCTATACCTTTCATACCACTATAGGCGGTTTAGCTTTTTGAAGAATGATAATCCGGTAGGTACCATTAGTCCCCTCTTAAACCGCTGATTCATTTATCTTTGCACCTCCTCCATTGTCAGAATCCGGTTTAATAACATCAGATTCCGGTTTAGCAATATGCATACACCTCTGCTTCTGCTTTATCTTGCATCGCTTTATGCTTGCTGTCATAAATCTTAAACCGGTATTTATCTTTTCTAGCCTTTTCATTGCAATGGCCAAACAGTTTTATGCTTGTAACTGGGTCCCTTCCCAGGTTACGGAAGCCAACTAGAGGGATGTGTTGCCACTGGCGCTTTAGCGAAAAAAGAAGTTATCCAGTGGAGGGTCCCCGGTCCAGAAAATCCTCCTGATCCCAAGGATGGAGAAGTAATCGTGTTTGTGGATCACCTGAGCCGAGGGTTTAGCCCTCCCGGATCAAAGTTCTTCCGAGATGTACTTGCTAGCTTCCAACTCCACCCTCAAGACAAGGCCCAAATTCTATGTCCAATGTTTGCCATTTCCAAGTCTTTTGCGAGGCTTACCTTTAAGAGGAGCCCACAGTTGAATTGTTTAGGGATTTCTTCTACTTAAACCGTCATACAGAGTTTACAAACGGACCCAACACTGAACTTGGCGGCATGGCGATTCAAAAGAGGAAATATGTCAGCTTTCCTCACGCCAAGCTTCACAGTGACCCCAAGGACTGGAATCAGACTTGGTTTATTGCAAAGATATATCTCCAAATAATGAAAATCCTCTGCCGGGTTATCGTCCTCATCGTCTTACCAATACACATCCCTTTCCTCAGAGATTAACTACAAAGGAAAGATCCAACTACGCACCACAACTGTCAAAGCTCAGAGCCTTTGTGGCAAACGGGTTGACAGGTGTTGATTTTGCTCGCTGTTGGATAACCTGGAGCATTTTGCCCTTAAGCCAGCGCCCTAGTTTAATGTGTGAGTACACAGGGAGCTTGAAAGATCCGCAGCGACATGTTGATATCCAGCTAACAGAGGCTGAAGTTACTGAGTTTGTCAAGAAAATACTGAATGAATCGGAAGCTGTCTGTAGCCAGACCGGGTTAAGTCCTTTCTGTGCTTTCAATAAACCGCCAACTGTAAGAATCATAACTCTTTTTGTTTTAACTTGCTCCTTTTTTAGATATTGTCTCACAAAAATTCCATCTTTGATAGGGCGATGATCCATTATGGAAGAAAAAATCACCGGATAAACCGGCAAAAACACCTCGCCCGAAGACCAAGGTTACCAAAAAACCTGCCAAGAAGAGGATCACTGAGTCTTCTGAACCAAATGCTGATGCTGACCTGGATAATCCGGATTCAGAGGTAGAAATTGACTCTCTTGGTTCTCTTTTCATACACCTCATTGACAATGACTATTATCAGGATGACGCTGAAGGCAGCCAAGCTGATGATGTTGAGGTAATTATTCTTTCCTCCAGTTCAGATCCTCTGCCAACACAAAAAATTCATCGAGCAAACCAGAAAGTAAAATTTTCTCACCCCCTTGCTCACTTGGACCCAAACTTTCTTTTGAAGACGCAGCAACACGAAGTTCGCCGCACAACCCAGCACAACGGCCAGGTAGTTACCTCCGGCGGCTTACCGAATACTCCAATCCGGAAACGTCGATCAGAGGTCTCCTACATTCCTGATACTTCTTACCCCAAAGCAGGTTGTTTCAGACAGCCTCTTAATCCAGCTAATTCAAATTATAAGGGAACACCTCATTCATCTTCTGGTGAGTCAACGGCCACACAACTCCCAACCCTCAAGACGGTTCGTGGGTGAGTTATGCTTTAGTTTTATCCTTATTATAATATATCTGTCCGATTTATTGATCTTCATGTTTGTTTGCAGCGCCAAGCCTAGACCCAGCAAGAAGGCCTGGTTAAATAAAACGGCGGACGATAATGTAGTTATTGAACCAGAAAAAACTCCAGACCCCGAAGGAACAAATGCTGATGCCATGCTTGATGATCCGCCACCACAAGATCATGACTTTGTTGAACAAGTAGAAGTTGATACCACGGGCCATGCTGATGAACCGACAAGCCCGATCCGAACTGATGATAAACCGTCCAGCCCAGCTAAGGCTGTTGATAAATCGTCAACTCCATCTAAGGCTACTGATAGCGAGGATGACATTATGATTACTGGCCTCGGCCACACCGCTCCTGGTAATCCTGTTGCTTTATCAAAGCATACTGCCAAGGACGAGCTTTCTGCTATGAGCAAAGGCAAATGGAATGCCGATTTATCAAGTACGCCCACCTCAGCGCTCAAGACATTCATTCTGGTTTCTTAAACCGCCTGTATACAAGCCGCGACATTGAAGCCGGTTTAGTAAATCTGATGAAGGAGCGATATGAGGTAACCGCATAACTGCTTCTCTCTTATCCAGTTACAAATATTAACTCCAGTAGCCCCCAAGTACCGGTTTATGATACTCATCTAAACTGGGACTTTGTAATATATCAACTTTGCATGCTTGTCCTCCAAGGGCCGGTTTAACTTATGAAGATGAACCGGGACTTTTAAAAGAATACCCATAATGTTATTTTGAGCAAACATACATTAGCCCCCAAGTGCCAAGAGTAATACTTGTATTGCGCTTGGGACTTGTAGAAACTGCTGGTAACGAGCAAATATGCATTAGCCCCCAAGTATCAGGTGCATAACTTGTTATGTGCTTGGTACTTCAAATATGCACTGCCAACTCATGATATGTCTGCCTCTTATAGGCTGAGCTGAGCAAAAAGGAAACTCAAACCGCTGATCTGCAAGAAAACATCAAGTCCCAGCAAGCAGAAACCTCCAAAGCCAAAGATGAGCTGACCAGTGCCCTAGCCGCTATGGAAAAGTTGAAGGAGAGTTTTAACAAGGAGCGGGCAGATTGGGACACAGAAAAATCCGCATTGCAAAAAAGAGCTGAGGACGCAGAAGCAGCTCTTAAACCAGTGGTAGACGAGCTGACTCGTGTAAAGCGGCAAATACATGCCATGACTGCCGCTGTGTTTGGTAAATATCCTGGCTTTAAGTTTTGAACATATCATCCCATACATTGTCGGTTTACTGATGTTTATAATGATGCAGGAACTCGCATTAGTCATCTGGGCTCTGACGAACAGAAGAAGCTGAAGGCTGCCTATACTCTTATAGAGCAGTTATACACCGGCGCACAACGGATCATCTGCACCGCTTCTCACAACAAGCTGCCCCCAACTTTAATCAAGGACACCTTAGAAAGGCTATCAATGTTGCCTCCCAGGTAGAAGAGCTAAAGAGATCTGCTGCAAGGGCTGGTGCTCTGACCGCGCTAACCCGGCAAAAAGCATGGGTGGCTGATCTTGATCCGGTGGATGTGGGCAAAGGCTATCCGAGCTTAAAAGAAGATGTATCAGAATTTGGCAATGATGACCTCCGAGCTATAAAGCGGGAAGTACATCCACTGGCGTGCCAATTGGCAGAAGAAGCTGATCTTTCATATTACCAGGCGAGCTATGATGTCAACAACAAACGGGTTGCTGCACCAACTCCTAAAGCTCAAAATCTCATCCCCCCAATCCGTAAGTACACCTATGCCCCTGACATTGAACCGTCCACACTTATAAGCGATGAAGCCGTGTTCCAAGCCCTAACTGGGATCGATTGGACCACCATTGTCTTCCAGCCGCTGGGTAGAGAAGAATAAGATGAACCGGTGCAAGACGATCCACAGCCGTCAGGTCCGCCTGGTGACGAGTCATGATCCGGAGGCTGGTTTAGCCTTCTTCGTACTGCGACCCGTGCTTAAAAACAGTTATTCTTTTTGGGCATTAATGCGCCTTGTAATAGGCTAGTTCAAACACTTGGTCTGCTATGCCATCGCGCATACTTGTTTTGCCTGACACTATTAATCCGTCGTATTTAGGATATATTATATCTGCTCATAATCCGTAGCAGTTTATTCAAGCTGTTCCTATATACAAGAAGCTGAAAGTGTCCTGGCAGTTTACCGCCGGACGGGTCACGATGCCCAGATATATAGCCAGGGTTTATAACCAAGGCTGTAAAAAGATGATCAAGTATGAAAATAAATGATACCTGTGACATTGAATCACATCGTTGGTTGACCAACCTTTATAGTAAGGGTGATGACCCCAATCTTGAGTAGTGGTAACTCCTTTCATACTGTGCCGGTTTATGATAAAACCATACCAGGTTATTATAAACACCGGTTTATCCATATATAATACTGGCGACTTATAGTCGAGACCAGACCGGGTTAATAAACTCCAGATTATAAGTGATCATGTACTGACAACTTTGTAGTTGAAAGCAGAACCGGGTTAATGAACGTTGGTTTAACGAAAACATCATAAATCTCATCAAAGGAGAAATTTTTTGGCAAATAAAAGCATATGAAAAACTTGTGGTCGAGGCTTTTCACGGGCTGCCAGGCCCCAAATTCGAGGCTTTTCATGGGCTGCCGGGCCGCTGAGTTAAACCATTTTACAAGGACTTTTAAGATGGACCTCAATCTTTAACCAATCGTCGTTTTAACTTTGACAAGTTCAGGGTCTTATGAGATTGACTTGTCAAAGTTCGGCGGGTCATACGAGGTTTACCTGGACGGAGTGACTTACTTAAAAAAGGCAGGTTAACCTGGGGTTTTAGGTGTATACACCAGGCTTCCAAGCCGTGGCTTGATAGCCTATTACAAGTGTAGATTCTTTTTTCATTGCGATAGCAAAGAATCCCCAAGCAATATTTTGAGCTGTGCTTAGTGGGTGCCTATGTTTGAGTTGTTCTTTTGCAACACTCTCTTTGGCCCCTAAGTAATTTTCTGGTGTAGCTATGGTTCGGACACGACCAAGCCCCCAATTGATTTTACTGGTGGCCTTGCGCCCATCAAGAGGTGTAGCTATGGTTCGAGTATGACCAAGCCCCCAAGTCATTTTTATATAAGGCTTTATAAGCTGAATCAAGGGGTAAACCGGACACCGCTTTATAAACAGAAGCCCCCATGTAACCACACATGATGTAAGAAAAACAACAGATACCCCGCTTTAGCTGAGGCTACGGTTTATTATATTGATCATAATATATAAATTGTCATAACTATGTAAATGAGCAGAGCCTACGGCTCAAATATAGTAAGGCCGAAGATGAGCGATATTCCACGGCCGGTGGGTCTCCTCCTCCGATTTGCGTGAGTCTTTGTGCTCTCGAACATCTATAAGATAGTATGACCCGTTATGCAGATTCTTGCTGACCACAAAGGACCCTTCCCAAGGAGGGGACAACTTGTGCATATCAGTCTGATCCTGGAAGAGTCGGAGCACCAGATCGCCTTCTTGAAAAGTTATGGTTCTAAACCGGCGGCTGTGATAACGATGCAGATCTTGCTGATAAATTGCCGAACGGGCTGCTGCAATGTCACGCTCCTGATCTAACAGGTCAAGTGCTTCTTGTCGTGGCTTCACATTGTCAGCTTCAACATACGCTGCTACACGAGGCGAGTCATGACGGATGTCACTAGGGAGAACCGCCTCCGCTCCATAAACCATGAAAAAAGGCGTGCAACCCGTGGATCTGTTGGGTGTGGTATTGATGCTCCATAACACATAAGGTAACTCCTCCACCCAACAAGCCGGCCTCCGTTGCAAAGGAACCATAAGCCGGGGTTTGATGCCTCTCATAATCTCTTGATTGGCTCTCTCCGCTTGACCATTAGATTGGGGGTGAGCCACTGATGATACATCAAACCGGATGCGCTCACGTTGACAGAATTCTTTCATAGCACCTTTGGACAGATTAGTACCATTATCAGTTATAATACTGTGTGGAAAGCCTAACCGGAAAATCACCTTCTTGATGAATTGAACCGCCGTAGCTGCATCACACTTGCTGACTGGCTCTGCCTCCACCCACTTAGTGAACTTATCAACCGCCACCAAAAGGTGGGTCTTCTTGTCCTTGGATCTCTTAAAGGGCCCAACCATATCCAGCCCCCAGGTCGCAAACGGCCAAGTGATTGGAATCATCCTCAATTCTTGAGCCGGTACATGAGCGCGCCGCGAGAATTTTTGACAGCCATCACACCTTTTGACCAAGTCCTCAGCATCGGCATGAGCCGTCAGCCAATAAAAACCATGAAGAAAAGCCTTGGCCACCAGAGACTTTGAACCGGTGTGGTGACCACAATCTCCTTCGTGGATCTCACGCAAAATCGCACGGCCTTCTTCAGGAGACATGCAACGCTGAAACGCCCCTGTCACACTGCAATGATGTAACTCTCCATTGATAATAGTCATAGACTTAGACCGCCGGATTATCTGCCTAGCCAAGGTTTCATCCTCTGGTAACTCGCCCCGGTTCACATACGCCAAATATGGGACCGTCCAATCTGGAGTGACATGAAGAGCTGCCACCAACTGAGCCTCCGGATCAGGAATAGCCAAATCCTCCTCTGTAGGAAGCCTGACCGACAGATTATGTAACACATCCAAAAAGACATTGGGTGGAACCGGTATGTTGGGAACCCAAGCGACTTAAAGCGTCTGCCGCTTCGTTCTTCCGCCGGTCCACATGATCCACCTGATAACCTTTGAAGTGACCAACAACAATATCCACCTCTCGACGATATGCTGTCATGAGTGGGTCCTTGGAATCCCAAGTACCAGACACTTGTCGAGCCACCAGGTCCGAGTCACCAAAGCACTTAACTCGGCTTAAATTCATCTCCTCAGCCACCCGAAGACCGTGGAGTAAAGCCTCATATTCAGCTGCATTGTTAGTGCAAGCGAACATTAAACGGAGAACATAACAAAACTTATCACCTCGTGGGGAAGTTAATACGACTCCAGCCCCCGAGCCCTCCAATTGCCTGGAACCATCGAAATGAACAGTACAATAAGTATGATCCAGCTTCTCTTCTGGCGCCTGTAACTCTGTCCAGTCATTGATGAAGTCCACAAGTGCCTGAGATTTGCTCGCCGTCCGGGGCATATATTTTAACCCGTGAGGCCCAAGCTCAATAGCCCACTTGGCAACTCGGCCAGTTGCTTCCCTGTTCTGGATTATATCCCCAAAGGAGCAGAACTGACCACAGTCATGGGATGACCCTGGAAATATTGCTTAAGCTTCCGGCTTGCCATGAAAACTCCATACACCAGCTTTTGCCAATGAGGGTACCTCTGTTTGGACTCAATAAGTACCTAACTGATGTAATAAACCGGTCGTTGAACCGGATACTCTTTGCCGGCCTCCTTGTGCTCCACCACAATAGCCATGGTAACAGCCCGGGCGTTAGCAGCCACATATAACAACAATGGCTCTTTATCAATAGGAGCAGCAAGGACCGGCGGATTAGCCAGCTGCCGCTTTAAGGCCTCAAATGCTTCATTGGCGGCGTCACTCCAGACGAAGTCATCCGTCTTCTTCAACATCTTATATAAGGGGATGGCCTTCTCACCAAGGCGACTGATAAACCGGCTCAAGGCGGCAATCCGGCCTGCTAGGCATTGAACATCATTGATACACTTCGGTTTAGCCAAAGAAGTTATAGCCTTGATTTTCTCCGGATTAGCTTCAATGCCCTTGTTAGACACCAAAAAGCCCAAGAGCTTGCCTGCCGGCACACCAAAAACACACTTGGCCGGATTTAGCATCATTTTATAAACCCGGAGGTTATCAAAGGTCTCTTTCAAGTCATCAATCAATGTCTCCTCCTTTCTGGATTTCACCACAATGTCATCCACATAAGCATGAACATTGCAACCGATCTGATTATGAAGACAGTTCTGCACACAGCGCTGATAAGTCGCCTGGGCACTCTTGAGCCCAAAAGGCATAGATACATAGCAGAAGGCTCCAAAGGGAGTTATGAAAGTTGTCTTCTCCTGGTCCTTAACTGCCATTTTTATCCGATGGTAACTAGAATAAGCATCCAGAAAACTCAAACGCTCGCAACCCGCCGTAGCATCAATGATTTGATCAATACGAGGGAGGGCAAAAGGATCCGCTGGACAAGCCTTGTTTAAATCCGTGTAGTCCACACACATACGCCAAGTGCCCTTCTTCTTAAGTACCAGCACCAGATTAGCCAACCACTCAGTATGAAACACTTCAATGATAAAACCAGCTGGCAAGAGCCTGGCTACCTCCTCACTAATAGCCTTGCGTCTTTCTTCATTGAACCGCGAAGAAATTGCTTGACCGGTTTAAACTTCGGATCAACATTAAGTGTGTGCTCAGCGAGTTCCCTCGGTACACATTGCATGTCAGAAGGATTCCATGCAAAGATGTCCCGGTTCTCACGGATGAACTCAATGAGCGCGCTTTCCTATTTCGGATCCAGGTTAGCACTGATGCTAAACTGCTTGGATGAATCACCAGGAACAAAATCAACCAGCTTAGTCTCATCAGCCGATTTAAACTTCAAGGCCGGATCATGCTCTATTGTGGGCTTTTTCAAAGAAGTCATATTCGCCGGATCAACATTGTCCCTGTAAAACTTCAACTCCTGTGTTGCACAAACCGACTCAGCATATGCTGCATCACCTTCTTCACATTCCAAAGCGATCTTGTCGCTCCCATGCACTGCGATATTCCCCTTATGGCCCGGCATCTTGAGCTGCAGATAGACATAACAGGGCCTTGCCATGAACTTAGCATAAGCCGGCCATCCAAACAGGGCATGATACGGGCTCTTGATCTGCACCACATCAAAAGTTAATGTCTCTGATCTTGAATCATGCTCATCACCAAAAGCCACCTCCAGAGCTATCTTACCCACTGGATACGCCGATTTACCAGGTACCACACCATGGAAAACGGTGTTGGACGGTTTAAGATTTTTATCTGTTAACCCCATGCGGCGGAAGGTTTCATAATAAAGGATATTGATACTACTCCCTCCATCCATGAGTACCTTAGTGAACTTATAACCTCCAACCTAAGGTGCCACCACCAATGCCAGATGACCCCGATTATCAACCCGGGGCGGATGATCCTCTCGACTCCACACGATGGGCTGTTCAGACCAGCGCAAGTAACGGGGCACCGCCGGTTCAACAGACATGATAGTGGTGAAGACATGATACTGCCCACTATTCAGGCTAGTGGTGAAGACATGATACTGCCCACTATTCAACTGCTTCGGGTTGCTCTGGTAACCCAACTTCTACTGCTGTTGCTGACTCCCTTGATGATTATAACCACCTTGGTTGCGCCGATTGCCTTGATTGCCATGTCCGCTCTGATTACCGGGAAAACCTGAACCGGAACTGCCTCCACCGTAACTCGGCCCATGAGATCCAGGGCCTGAACCGCCGCCCGGTCCATAATCATACAGAAAAAAATCTGAATATTTGAACTCCCGCATAATATAACAATCCTTCCAGAGGTGCGTGGCCGGCTTACCCAGCGACCCGTGCTTTGGGCAAGGCTGGTTTAACAGGTGAGGCAAGCGCTCAGGATTGGGATCTGATCCTCCACTACGTTGGGGCGGTTTACCCTTACGATGCTAACCATTATCCTGCGTGTTGGTATTAGCCACAAAATCTAGACTGTTATCGGCTATACGCTTACCGTTGTTTCCATGACCCGTCTGGTTATGCTGCTGCCCTTTGGTGCTGCCGCTCTTCTTTCCCTTCCCTGTCTTGTCATCATCAGACTTGGGGTCCTTGGTACTATCAGAGTCGGCATACTTCACCAGAGCTGCTATAAGTGTCCCCATGTCATTGCAGTGACGTTTGAGCCGTCCCAACTTCAATTTCAGGGGTGCAAACCGGCAGTTGCCTTCCAACGTTAAAACTGCTGTATCAGCAATGATGCAGTCTGATGAGTGGAAAATTTAGGAAACCTGGCGCACCCAATGGGTTGTTAATTCTCCTTCCTCCTGGACACAGGCAGCTAGGTCCACAATTGACATGGGCTGCTTGCACGTGTCCTTGAAATTCTGAATAAACCGGGCCCTTAACTCGGCCCATGACCCAATAAAGATAGCTGTCAAGTTTTTCAACCAAGTGCGTGCCGTTCCTTCCAACATCATGGTGAAGTATTTAGCACATGCCACATCATCCACATCCAGCATCTCCATCGCCATCTCATAACTTTCAACCCATGACTCGGGAGATAAATCGGCAGTGTAATTCGGCACCTTACGTGGGCCATTGAAATCCTTGGGCAGCCGTACGTTGCGCAGCGCTGGGACGAGACATGGCACCCCCAAAGAACTGGAGGTCACCCCTGGTTCCACCGAAGTTGTTGGACGAACTGGAGTAAGTTGGCGGGTTTCATGCTGCGCCGCTTACTCGGCCTCCCGACGTGCCCTAGCACGATCCACCACATCCTGAGCATCACCACTGCCACCTACCGGGTTATGGCCACGGGGCGGATTACGATTTCGTGCACTGCTTGATACGGCCGGTTCATCCATATGCCTGCTATAACTCTGGCTTGGGCGGGGACTACAATGAATTCTCTCGCGGTTGTATGAATAAGCCTGCTGCTGAGTGGAGGCTATCTGAAGGAACTCTCCAGCCCGTCGTGTCTCGACCGCTACTGGGGACTCGCCTTCGATCGTGAGAGCTTCCAATCGTGAAGCGGCGGCCACGACTATGGTAATGAGTATATCCCCTATTCGGACTATGCCCTTCGGTTTATATAGACACCGGGGGGATCGAGGGTTACATGGAGTCAGTTACATAAGAAGGAATCTTCATAGTCGGTCGCCAAGCTTGCCTTCCACGCCAAGGAGAGTCCAATCCAGGCACGGGTACGGTCTTCGGCCTTCATGTCTTCACAGCCCATCAGTCCGTCCCATAGATAACAGGCCGGACGCCCGAGGACCCCTTAGTCTAGGACTCCCTCAGTGGGCTCAAGCGGCGAGGCAGCGGGGGTTGGCGGGCTAGGGTTAGGGTTGCGTGCGGGAGTGGCGCTTGGGGGCGGAGGGCTGGCTAATGGTGGCGAGCGAAATAGAAAGATAAAGAACGGTCCAGCTGACTTATTTCAGGGACTGTGGGTTGAATACGAAGAAACATAGGGACTTTTTAGGAAAAAAATGTTGATGACGTATGAAACGTTTACTATTAGGGAAAGATACCATACGAAAAGAGTATGGCCCAGAGCTATGATGCGGGGGCGTGGCTGCCGCTCGCGAAGAACCAGAACGGAGACAACAACGTTTTTTTCGTGAAGGACTCAAATATCCAATGAGTCCGTGGCCCAATCAATTTTCTAATGAGTCTGTAACCGAATCAACTTTGGTAAAAGAAAAATCAGGACCGAAACATGCACGTACATGTACATGCGGCGATCGTGAATTCATGTTTCCGTCCCTTCATTGGCTGCCCAATATAATTTTTGGCCTTCTCCGTCATCTTCCTCGACTTGAATCTCAACCGTCAATCCTTGTGGTTTATATAAAATCAACGGATATAAAAGGATGACTTATGGAGAACTATGAAAGTCTCCTCCCTTTAATATTAGGTAAAGAATGGAAGTGTTATGATCAGCACTACCAGTTGGAATAGCTTCCACCCACTTAGTAACATAATCAACAGCAACCAGAATGTGTGTATACCCATTAGAGGAAGGAAAATGTCCCATATAATCAAAACCCCAAACATCAAATGGTTCAACAACAAGAGAATAATTCATAGGCATTTCCTGACGCTTACCGATATTACCAATTCTTTGACATTCATCACAAGATAAAACAAACTTACACGCATCCATCAAGAGAGTAGGCCAATAAAAACTAGATTGCAATACCTTGTGAGCAGTTCTATCTCCCGCATCATGTCCTCCATATGCTCGGGTACTGTCGGGGAGATGAACCCCGGGCAGGCAACGAACCCGGATCCTTTTCAAAAACATCGGGGCCAGCATCGCCCCTCAACCCGGCTCGCACTTGGCCGGGTTCGTCAACCCGGCCAAGTCCGTCAACTCGGCCGAACTCTTCGACCCAGCCAAGACGGCAACCCGGCCTTGACGGCTGGCGCAAGCCGGCCGAACCCGGCAAACCAAGGCTTCCCCAGCAAGCCAGCTCTCCCATGGGGTGTTCCTCAACCGAGCCACGGGTCAGCTCCCAACCCATTCAAGGCGTGCGATGGGACGAGTCTCCATCAAGGGGATGAGCATGGCCACAGTAACCCACCCACTCCTCTGACCGACAGGGGCATGGCAATAGTGCCGCACCTACCTCACTGACCGAGGCCGGCGTGGCTACATCACACTCATCGTCACTGATGACTCCAGCAGACGGCAACCTGGCGCTACGCCACTATAGCGGACTCGACCCGAGCACTCTGTGACGGCCGACAAGACAGAGATCAGTGCCCCTGGCACATGGGGCCCGCGCACGGAGAACCTGGCGAGCCCTGACACCCGGTGGGTCCCAGCACCGGCTTCCCAGACGATGACAACCCGGCCCCACAACCTTGTAACTTTACCATTGTAACCCTGGGGGGTTGACCTATAAAACCCCCTAGGATCCCTCATGTACACGAGCACGCATACAACACACCACACACTCACACGATCAGTGGAACACACACAAGGAGAAGGGGCAACCTAGACCTTGGTCTGCCTTCTTTCCTCCTCCAAACAGCTCTAGGAGCAACTTTGTAATGATACATATAAATCACACTCGGCATGACTAGGGGTGTTATCTCTCCGGAGAGCCCCGAACCTGGGTATGTCTTGTGTCCCTCGCTCACTCATGCCAACCTCGCCTTTAGAGCCCACCGGTGCCCTCGAGTTGCCTTCTCTCTTTAGCCATCCTTTGGCATCTGCCGTGCACCCACCACGACAATTGGCGCCCACCGTGGGGTAACTCAGGTTCCCGGCCGGAGTCATGTTCCAGATGGGGCTCCTCTCCGACTCCGACGAGCCCGTCACACTGGCGGACGACATCATTGACGCGCTCGCCGGTTCCTTCGCCGCGCCGCGCATCTCCGATGCGCCCGTGGCCGACGAGTACCCCAGCGGGGTGCTGGACATCTCCGACTCCCCCATTTCCCTCGGCGACGGCACTTCCGCCGGGAGGTGTTCGCCACCGACACCAGCACCTCCTCGTCCAACGTTGCGAGGAAGGCCGTCGAAGCCAAGGCCGCAGCGGATCACACCAACGCGCCCAACCCGCTGCGCGCCATGATGCCGAGCCTCCACGTTCCCATCGCAACTGACGTCGATGCCTCCAACACCGCCGAGATCCGAGCCCGGCTCGAGGAAGATCGCCAGCACCTGCTGGACCTGTCCGAGACGCTCGCTGCTATGCAGCATCGTCTGGACTCCGCTCAGCAGGAGCGCGACGCCGCCTACGGCTTTACGCCCACCGCCACTGAGCCAAGCCGGGCCGCCGATGTGCGGGCCTGGGGTGGCGCCATCGGCTGCGCCTTCGGCGCAATCCCGCCCGTCTATGAAACCCCCGTGAAGAATATGCGCGCTGCGCAGGCGGCCGTAGTCGGCTTGGACCACCTGCAGGGCGAGGAGCTGAAAGACCGCCTGCAGTGGGTCAACGAGCTTCTCGACGCCGCCAATGCGCCACACCAACGACCCCGAGTAGAACACGGTGTCTTCGCCACTCGCCGAAGCTCATTCCGGCCGCACCTGGACCCGGCGCAACCGCGCTCTGGTGACTGCCGGCGGCTTGGCCGACGAGCCGGCCCCAGAAGATCGGCGATGGCATGATCCTCCCCCGCAACCCGGCCGTCGTCTAGCTTTAGCCAACCCCCCCTCCCCGTGGCGCGGTCGCTAGTCGCCTAGGCCTGTGCGCCATTGATGACACCAACGCTCGCCACCGCCTCGACCAACTCACCCTCTTCTTAGAGCTGGAGGAGAACAACGCGGTCGGGCCGACTTGTTTTGGCCCGCACATCCGGGACGAGCCCTTCCACAAAGTGTTCACGCTTACCCGCGACACTCCAAGTACAACGGCAGCATCAAACCGGAGGACTGGCTCATTGACTTCACCACCGCCATCGGCATCACGGGCGGCAATCGCCGCCTCGCCGTGCATTACGCACCACTCATGTTCCAGGGCTCGGCCCGCACGTGGTTGAACAGCCTGCCGGCTGGGAGCATCAACGCGTGGGTCGACTTCGAGCAGGCCTTGGTGCGCAAATTCACCGGCACCTACAAGCGGCCCGGCCACCCCAGCCAGCTTGCCATGTGCGTGCAGGGTCTGATGGAGACCGGCTGCGAGTACCTCGCTCGCCGGACCGAACTCCGGAACAGCTACGAGGGCGTCCACGAGGTCCAGGCCGTCTAGTACTCCGTCACCGGTTGCCGGGATGGCACCCTCCTCAAGCACAAGCTCTTGTGCTCTGACCCGGCCACCATGGCCCTCATGCACTACAAAAAAAAGACGCATCCGTGACATTTTGGGTCGAACAATTTTTTTTCTGTCATACTTATGACACTTCTATGACGATAATTGTGACAAAACCCGGTATTATCATAGATGTGGTGGGGTGCTACTTCTATGACAAAAAATCTTGACAGAGAATGGGCTTTTCGTCCTGGGCAGGTCGGAGACGCAGCTGCATGACATTCTTTAGGCCGTCCATGATGGAAAACACCGTGGTAGAAGCGAGGGCGAGGAAAATATCAGGGAGTTCCCAGTTACGGTGGGTGGTCGGGGGCCGAGCGATGCGTGTTTCTCTCATACGTACGCGCGTGTGTGCGAGGCGTTGGGCTCGAACTGAACCCAAGTGAGGCGTTGGGCTCTAACTGAACCCGAGCGATTGCACTGCAGGCTACGCGTTACTGAACCCAAGCGATTGATCGATCCCTTGCTGTTAACTGAACCCGAGTGATTCCTTCGCTATTGCTGCTAACTGAAGCCGACCGATGCTGCCTCTGGATGAACAGTGAGCGTTGTTGGGGGGTTCGGATGAACAGTTCCCGGTGGGGGGTTGGATGAACAGACCCCCGTGGTGTTGCCACTGATGAACAGGACCCCGATCGATCGCGCCAGTGGAGGGGTGGATGAACAGGACCCCGCGAAGGGCTGGATGAACAGGACGACCCCGTGGAGGGCTGGTTGAATAGTAGCCGGTGGAGGGCTGGATGAATAGTAGCCCGTGGAGGGGTGGTTGAACAGGACCCCATGGAGAGGGCTGGTTGAACAATAGACGGTGGAGGAGCGCGCGGTGGAGGCTGGATGAGCAGGAGCCCGCGAATGAACAGTCGCAGGTGGAGGCTGGAGGAGGTCGACGGTGGATGAACAGTAGCCCGTGGAGGCTGGAGGAGGTCGACGGTGGAGATGAACAGTATCCCGTGGAGTCCTGTTTTGCGGTACGCCACACACTTCCCGATGAACAGGATCCCCATTTCGACCGTAGCGCTCCACACTACAAAAAAATACACTTCCGTGATGATACGTGTTTGTCACAGTAGGTCGCATTTTCTGTCATGCATGTACATCCATGACGATTTTATGACAAAATCAAGATAGTCATACCTGTGCTGTCGTAGAAGTGTTCCATGACATTACCAAAATTATCATCACGGAAGTGTCCACTTCCATGACGATAAATCGCGCGTCACAGAAGTGCTTTCGTCAAAGGTGACCGACGCGTGGCATCAACCGTAACGGAACGCCGTTAAGCTATCGGGTCCGGTTTTGGATCCGATAACCCGTTAACAGCCCAGAACAATGGGGATTTTCCACGTGTAAAATCATCATTGGCTGGAGGAAACACGTGTCAGCTCCACGTTGGCACAGGTGTCACTCATCCAATGGGCGAGATGCGCCTATGATATGTTGAGACGTGGACCGGCCCAAAAGTGGCCCATAAAGTTTAAATGGGCCGGCCCAACTAAAGGCCCAAAAGATTTTGCGGACCATAATGGGCCGGCCCAGCTAAAGGCCCACGAGATTTTGCGGACCGTAGTGGGCTGGCCTAACTAAAGGCACACAAGATTATGTGGTCCATAATGGGCCGACCCAGGTAAAGGCCCTCAAGATTTTTGTGGGCCATAATGGGCTGGCCCAGGTGAAGGCCCACAAGATTTTTGTGGACCATAATGGGCCGGCCCAGCTAAAGGCCCATGAGATTTCACCGACATTAATGGGCCAGCCCAGCTGTAGGCCCACAAGATTTTGAGGACCCTATTAGGCTGGCCCATTAACTGGCTGCCATGTTTTGGGCCAAATGCCGGCCCATATTTGATCCGGTCTATTAATGGCCTGCCACGTTCCGGGCCTAATAATGGCCCATATGAGATCTGGCCCATTAAAAGCCTACCACGTTCTGGGCCAAATTACGGCCCAGATCAGGTCCGACCCTTTAAGAGGCTTTGGGCTAAATTATGGCCCATATCAGATTTGGCCCGTCAACTGGACGCCATGCTTTTGGGCCCACTTGTTAAAGGCCCATTTAGTAATTCCGCCTGATATTAGTTTCGGCCTGTTAAGGGCCCGTTTAACATTTCGGCCCTATATTAATTTCAGCCTATTAAAAGCCCGTCATATAGTTGGGCCTAACTACGGCCCGGTTTGCATCCGGCCTGCTCGCAGGCGATAATCTGATTGGCCAAACAAGGACCGAGACAATTTTGGCCTATTAAAATCCCGTGATTTGATTGGCACAATCATGGGCCGCGGTCCATTTTGGCTGCTGCCGACCCGTGAGCTGTTCGTCACATTTCAGGCCCAACCTACCTCTCAGCCTCCTAAAAGCCCATTGAGTTTTCTTGCGAAAAGAGGGCCGGCGGTTTACTCAGCCTATTAAAGGCCCGAATCTACTAGTTGGCCAGTTTACATTTAGGCCTTTTAACGGACCAAGATGACGGGACCCATGATGCGGATCATAAATCGTGATTGCATGACGGCCCGATTATGTACCGTAATTTTACGGTTTGGCCGGCTTACTGCGAAGACAGGATATATATACAGTAAAATAACTGCAGCATCATGAATAAAAAAACCTAGACTATACAATAAAGAAATTACGGCATATTACATCCACTTGGCATCAAAGTTCGCCACTATGATAATAAAGCACAAGCAGACAGCAGATTACATACACTGGGCATCAAAGATCGCCACCAGTGCAAATAAACATGCCAACAAAATAATATACAAAACCGACAGCACTTCAATAGAGTTCAAGAAACGTTAGCCCTGCTGGGGAGCTGCAGCGCAAGCAGCTTAGCAAGCTGAGGAGACTGCGCTTGTTTCACTTATATCCTCCTCACTCTGAAAGATAAACAAGCAGACAGATGACAGGTTTTACACATAAAAGTATCAGTGCTGACAATTCATCACATTTCTTACTGACAAATAAAGTGACACAGTTTAAAATTGCATTAACACAGTATGGTATTGTTCAGGTCAAGACATGGCAGGAAATGACATTGTGAAGGAGTTGGCAGCTTCACTTCACCACTGGATTACAGATCAAGAACTCATAAGTATCAATGGTTAGTGCGCTGTCAATTTATCCCATTTCAGATTGGCAAATAAAGAGACAGTTTAAATAATAGTAGAATGATATGACTTTGTTCATAGTTAAGACATTGTAGAATATGACATTGCGCTGTAGTGGGTAGGTTCACCACACCACTGGATTACGGATCAAGAACAGAAGCATACATGCAGTGCAAAAGAAGATCACTTGGTGTGAATAGTTTATTTACATGGTATGAAGAAGGAACTTGGTTGTACAACTGAAAACTTGAATTGAGAAGGACAAACTTTTGTTTATGAACTACATAATAAACTTTAAACATGCAATTTGATGCAAACACCAAAAATAAACAGCTGTTGCAGTCATGCCTAACCAAATATACACAACAAAGTTTGAAGGCTTGAGAAGGACAAACTTACATTATTGGTGAAGACGGGCTCTATAAAGCCCTTGTCCATGCTGATGGGGGGGGGGGCAATTCAAGAAGTTTACCACAGAATCTTCTTCATAAGCATTGCCTTTATTCTCCATTTTGTTAAGAGTAAATATAGATGTGATAATATAAGAAAAAATGGAGAATATTTAAGATAACATGAAGAGTGATGCTACATAACCAAGTAGCTATAAATGTAAGTACAGCAATACAGGCAAAGGTACAGCCAAGAGCAATGCACAGCTAAACTTCTTCAGTACCATCGGTGTTATCCAACCTTATGGTAAGAGTAAATATAGATCTGATGTGTAGAAAATGGAGGGCAAAGGAAAATAAGTTGCAGACTGATTGTACATGAACAAATACCTGTCAATATAAGTACACTGATAAAGGACAGCAAGTACTTACAAGAACAATGCAGAGCTAAAAAAATTCATTGACATTGGATATATTCTACAGTAATGTAACCATTTATATAGATCAGATAATTTGGAGCGAACAATTGATAAGCAAGCTATCATGCATACTGCTGTCACATAATGAACCAGGTATGTACGCAAGTATAGTGATACAGGACAACAGGTACTAACAAGAGCAAAGCAGCGGGTAGCATATTTCCGATATCCTGTCATTCTTTTCAAACCGGAATTCTTCTTCGAGCAGATTTCCTGCAAAAAAAGATCCGTAAGGCACATGCGGAAAAGTAGTTCAAATTGTCATGTGATTTCATAGACAGTACCTCATCCTGGGAACGAGGCCAGTGCATAACAAGTTTTTTCCATTCAATGTCTTCTAAATTTAGCACAGGAGACTTCACCGGAAATTCGTTTATAGACTTGCCATCAAAGTGTGATTTCCTCAGGTAACACCGATACTGCTGCAATGCTTCCTTGAAAACCACAAGCAAGCTTTGCTCGTCATGAGTATCCAGATTGACCCTCGCCCACTTACAACAATGTAATGTAAATCATTGATGTGTTCAATAAGCAGAAAACAGGAAAATAATAACCATGAATAATAGCACTTACACGTAAGTTGGACAGGAAGATGTGAAAATGGTGTTTGTCTTCACTATAATCTTCCCATGATGGGAATATATGCACGTAGTCCCTAACAAAATTGAAAGCATTGTCTTTTAAACTGGGAATCACTGGAACGGGGTTCCAATCTGCAGGAATTGGCCGTCTCTGCAGTTGGGATAGGTCTTCGGCCGGTAGACTTGCTGTACTTTTTGCTGGAGTGGGATTTTTCTGTGGTACGGCTGGTGCTATGGCAACTGAAATCGGTATACCTTTTGCTGGAGTGCAGGTCCTGTGTGGTCTAGTGGTGTGGCCAGTGAAGTATGGGTACAGTCAGCTAGAGTCGGTCCTACGTTCTGTGTCGCTGGTTGTACAGCCAATATAAGTGGGGTGCTGTCTGATTTCTCCGGCACCACCACGTTTTTCAAGGACTTTGGTGCTCCTTCAGGTTCGGTAATCACCCTCTTCCTTTTTGATGTCTAATGCACAAGAACAACATTTGAGTGGAAAAACATGGTACGATGATAGATGGAATATGTATTGATAATGGATGGGCATGGCATCTCGACATATATGATGAGTAAACTAAGCAGATGGCGGTGCAATAAAGTAGAAGAAATGCAAGACAACATATGCAAGATACGCGCAATCAATAAAACCTTGCCAAATTAGAACAGGCACCTTGATGGGTGAACAGGATAGGCCATCTGCCTTTGACTCCTCGAGGTTAGAATAGTCATTAGGATCATATTCTGAACAAGAATCAACAGGCGAGGAGCGTATGAGTTTCATTGCATCCAGAATGGCACTCAATTCCTTGGTGCCAAATTTGTAAGTCATTGTAGTGTTTAGCTTCAAGAGTGGACTGCTGCTAGTGCGACACAAAGAAGCTACACGGATCATAGTGTAGATATAACGGGGACACCGTAAGCATCAGAGTAAAATCAGCAAAGTGGAACTTGCTGGAATATATGTGCTAGTATTGCCGGTACGGCTAGAAAGGTTTCGGATACCATCTCTCTTCAACTAAAGGTGTGGTATTGTTAATATCAGTGTAACTCTCAAAGGCGACACAGCTCCCCGCATTTCCTTGCTATTCTTATAGGATTCAAGTGGGCAGCCCACTACAAATCCTATTCCCATATTTACAAAATCCTACGAATCAAAGAGGCCCGAAGAGTTCAGAGTGTCCATCACAACCGACCGTATAGACCTCTACACTGCAAATGTCCCTGCTCATCTTCACTACAAGGAACATACTGTACTACTATCATACTCCCTCCGTTCCAAAATATAAGTCTTGGTAGAGATTTCCACTATGGATCACATACAAATGTATCCAAATACATTTTAGAGTGTAGATTCAATCACTTTGCTCCATATGTAGTCCATGGTGGAATCTATATAAAGACTTGTATTTAGGAATGGAGAGAGTACTTACTAAAAAAGAACGGAAGAGGAACATGCTAAAGAAGAGCAAGCAGATTTTGGACAATAAAATGTCCATTGCGCAGTGCCCAGACATGATGAACCAGAGCGCATTAAGAAAGGAACTCCCTGTTGTCTCTCGATATGTGGTGCACGTGCTTTTCGAAAGTAAAGTAGGAACATTAGCTGACCAATTAAATGTTATCTATTTTAGTAATATCAGCATCATATCAGATTCGTACTTGAGCAACAAGTTTGGAATTTTGAGTGGCACCTGTTTAGCTTGATGGATTCAGGAGCAGTGCTAAGTAGGTACGATGATGGTACTGAATATAAAGGCATGTCTGCATGCAAGTCGCGTGACTTTTGTCATTTGGGTCAGTCGACCATTTCAGGCGGTTGGATGAAGATCCTACGTCTCCTAACCCTTCTTCTTCCTCGTATCTGATTCTTCCCATACAGAACACCGCACGGGCCGCCGGCCAGACCACCGGCCCCCACCGCCTGTGTTCCTCCGCCACCCCCACCCCCGCCCCCACCCACGTCGAGTTTTCTTCGTTCGGCGAGGCCCCACCACCGGCCCCCATAACCACCGTCCCCACCCGAGCCCCTTCGTTCGCACCGGCGAACTCCGGCGAGCTCTGAAAAATTGGCTGACCCAATTTTGAAATTTAGTCTACTGTGTTTAACTAGTGTGGAATATAAAAGGGGAAAACCATAAGCATTGGGAGTATAGTGTTGAGCGTGCCATGGCGGATCTGAAGGTGCAAACCGGACAACTTCACAACCAATGTTTGCTTTCAACTAGCAAGTAAGTGATGGACAAGAAATCAGAGTAAAGCAGTGGCGATCTATTTCCTTGCTGCGATAAATAAGTTGAGCAGATACAAAAGAGTACCGCCTCTGGTGCGGCGCCGTGTATGCATTTGCTGCGAATTTCGACGGTGCTGTGGTAGCGATGGCTATCGGCAGCATGGAAGCAGATCTAGGAGGGTAGATGGTGGCGGCGGACGCGGTGGACGAGATGGTCGTAGGAGCGGCGCTGACAAGGTGGACGACGGCGGGGATGAAGCGAGAGGACGGGATGCAAGGATCCTGGTCCGAAGCCGTGGATGAGAGAGGTCGATCTCTTGTAATGGATGGCGGCGTCGGGGTATCAGCTCCAGCATGGTGGAGGAGGATGGCGGTGGATGGGGTGGCGGACGGAGGAGGGTGGGGTGGAGAGGGTGTTTTGGCGCCCACGGAGTACGAATGGGGAAATGGAGGTAGAGAGGAAGGGGGGAACCATGTCTTCAGGGCGCGTTTGTCTCAAATGCGCGGAAATTTACAAACTTAGCCCCCGTTTCAAATTTCCTACATCACAGCAATATTAGTCGGTTGGGGATAGGACGGTAATCTCGCATACACCGATTATTTGCCGATGAGAGTTTGTTTTTGGCGCCCATCGTGTATGAATCTGGGAGGGAGTCGATTTCGGCCAAGGACACACTGTGTTTTGGCGCCCACCGTGTATGAATCCGGGTGAGAGGCGGTTATGTCACGTTTGATTGAAATTACAAACCTACCCCTATCGAAACCTATAGAAATCGAGCAGATAGGCTTTGCGTGGCAAGGATAGGCAGTAGTAATTTCCATCTCGCAGATTTTGGTTTCGGGCAGTTACTGCGACTTTCCCCGCTTCGTTCAAATTTTGCACGGTGCAAGTTTACCGTGCCAACTAAATTCGAATCCCGTTTGTATTCTATTTTTTCGGGCGGGATCCATTTTTGATTGGAATAAAATTCTATATACATCATATTTTTATATATACTTTCAAAAGCACAACAAAGAATTCTGCTCCTTTATATGTATAATATGATTTACAAATACAATGATCTCAAAATCATAAGGTTGAATTCAAAAAAATTAAACCAATTTATGTTCTACTAAAATGTATGGATCAGTAATATCTACATATTAAATAACATAGATGCACGTGAATTCATATGAGTATGCATGTTTGATAGATCAATTTTGGTTCGAGTATGGATTACATGTATCATCATCTCGAATTCAAATATTTGAATCCCTTTTATGTTCACTCCCTTCACGCCCATCTCTCTCGCATGCATGCTCCTTCATGTAGCTATCACTCTCTTTTCTCCAGCTCACCCGCATGCTCACTTCATGTTTCTCCTATCCTCCCAAACATGGTCTCTCGACGTCTCTCTTGAGAAGTGTCACACTCTCCCTATCATTATAAATTACACGGTTTTCATTATCTCTCATGTCTCTACTGTTCTCTGGTATCACTAGGTACCCAAGCTTTCTTTTTCACCGCCACACACACAGTCTCCACTCGTCTTTCACTTTGTCTTTCTCTCTATGGGATTATCTCACACACCCTATATGTCTCTAGATATGACTCATACCACTAAAATTACTCTCTCTCCTGTAGACACAACATTTGTTGCGGTCTCCTTTTCGTCTCCATCCCAGGCTGGCATTATTCATTTGTTTACCGATCAGACAAACTCCCCCCTCTCTTTCTCACGCACACACAACTCCTGCTTCCACTCCCCTTCCCGACTACCGTCTCTCTCACACACACACAAAACTCTCGCTTTCGCACCCCCGACTCGTATTTCTCTCACAAACATTTATCGACTAGCCTCTGGATAGGTTTATACACCCTCACACTCGTGCTTCCACTATCGCATACATGTCTCTGTCCCGCTCCTTGTATCTATGTAGATTTTTCTTCCCTTCTTGAGACACGCCCTCTCGATCGTGCACACACACACTATCGCCTCATTTTAAGCTGATACCTCTCGCACACACTCTTTGTGTCTTTGTCACACATACACTTCGTCCTCCTCCTCTCTCCCTCTCTCTCTCTCTCACACATGGGCTTTTTGCAACAACTAGCAAGATGCTCATGCGTTGCACGGAACATCAAGGTGCATTTGTGTGAGTAGTTTATCTTGTGGGAGAAAAGGATGAACGAGGGAAGGCCTTATTTGCGCGTGTGGACAGGGGTGTGGGTATCTTTTTGCAAAATTGCCATAGTTTCCTTCCTATCCGTCAGATATAGATCGGACGGCCTATATTGCAGGATGGCAGGCACACGATCATCACCGACTATGCTTTTTATAAGAGTAGGGATAAAAAACAGAGTTGGTGATGATGGTGGGCCTGCCATCCTGCAATATAGGCCGTCCGATTTATATCTGACGGATAGGAAGGAAACTATGGCAATTTACCCGCACTCCTCTCCACATTTGCAGATAAGGCCTTCCCTCATTCATCCTTTTCTCCACAAGATCTTGATGTTCCGTGCAACGCACGGGCATCTTGCTAGTAAGAGTAGAAATTAGACATATACCACTTCTCGAATCTTGAAACCAACAACATTCCTCCCTTATCTCATCAAAACCGCCAAAGGAATATATTTGGAGTGAAACATAACATATTTTTAGTGATATACGTATTTCAAAACTAGACTTTTTTCTATCAAATTGGTGAATATGTATTAGTCTACTCTGATCGTGTGGCAACGCAAATTGGCACATTGCTAGTAGTTATTATATTTTTTTGGACACCAGACAAATGGTGGAGTACATATACGAAGAGAAGAGGTGCACGCATGCAGTCGGTCTCTCGCTGTCTCGCACACATGAGTGTTACGTAAAGGCAATGTTAACAAATAAACCCTAAAACCCTAGGTGCACGATTGCTGCATTCGCGGGTACCGGGTACGTGGTGGAGCGCACCTTTGTAGGAATAGTCAGCTCGCGTGATAATTTGATCCATAGGAGTTGATGGTCGGGACCACAGGTGAACGACTTGGAGGCGGTGGCTCGCCAGTTGCCACAGATCGAGTAGCCACATTTAAAATATCATTTTTTAGCGGGGTTAAGAGTTCCGATTTTCAATGGCGCGTTGTAAGTACTAAGTAGTTTTTAGAATGATTGATATGGAGCGAAAATGGAATTCACAGTACTATGTACCTCCTTGGCGTATGGTTGTATGGGTTTAGGTTGCGAGATGTTGAACCTGGTAGTTCTAGGGCAAATACTATGGTTTAGATTTAGATGTTGGTTTTCAGCAATGAAAATCGGAAGGGGCAAACCCTTCTTTTATTAAAAAAACTACTACCTCCGTTCTGGTTTACTAGTCCCCATCGTATTTTGGGTCAAAGTTTGTCCATGAATTTTACTTGTAAAATGTGAATGGAAAACGAGATTTTGTTATACCCAAACAAAAAGGACTGGAGGGAGTGATTGCTCTGACATGGACGCGACCTCTCATAGCACCGGCATTGAACCGGTGCGCCGGCCAAGAGGGCCCCACTCACTGCAGGCCCGGCTAAACACACCTCCTCGCCGCATGCAACCGGCTTCAGACTGCCCCGCCTGCCTTCATTGAATCCACACGTGTGCCGGCAACACGTCCTTCCGCGAGCCAGTCGGCATTTTAGAACGCAAAAAATGACCAAAATATAATTAATTACGCATGGTCTTGACTTGTTATGCTCGCACTGGTAGCATGAACTAGAGGTTTTTCTTTATTTATAACTCTCTGCAATTTTTTTGGCTTTGAAGTGAATCATGGTTGTGGACATTATGTATGAATGTGCAGATATCTGTGAACATGAGTTTGATGTGGAAGTTGAACTTGGAATGTCGGGCTTGCGCGTGAACTATACCATGTCCAATGCTTCGTCTGTTATTGTTTGGAAAGTAATTGCTGTTATTACATGACCCGAAAAAAAATATTTTGTGCCACATCAGTAGATGCATGGACATCACAACAGGCATGCTGACTGGATAAACATTTGAACCTAGCTATTATGAAGGAAATTTTGTATTGACAATAGTTTTAGATAGTAGGAGACGCCTAGCCTGCTCTGCCTCTGCTAGCTTATTTCTGGCTTCTTCCATCTCTTCTTTGGCATGGGTGAAGAGAGCATCTGATTGCTCTTTTCGCTTCTTCAGGAACTCAGCTACATTCTCAAGGGCTGCTGCATGCTTTCTTTCAGCCTTTACTAGAGCCATGAGGACACGAACAGCTGACGACTCCACCTGGCTTGTGTGTAATCCAGCATCATCTCGGAAATTGTACCTTGTGTCTAATCCAGCATCATTAAGGAACTGGCACCTTGTGTGTAATCCAACCTCATTTTGGAAACATGATCTCGAGGTTGACCATACTTCCCTCCTCACAGGAACTGTATCCTGACATGAAGTTACTTCTTTTTTAGATCAATACTCAGAGCAACGCAGATCATTTAGTAGAAGCCAGATAAACAGAACTCGGAGAAGTTAATTCAAAAGGAAAAAAAATATAAAAACATACTACAAGGTGAGAACACCCACTTCCTACATCAAGCTAAAACAAAAGCATTAGGGCGATTAAGACTGTTCTTATTACACATCGAAGAACACGAGGCTTAAGAGAAACAGAAACTACAACATATACACATCGAATAACACGAGGCTAAACGAAAGTAATTGAAAGGGTGTTACTTACCAAAGCTCATTTTACAGGTTCGGTGCAGCTCCTCTTTAACTTGCCACGCTCCTTGAAGATGTCCCCAATATCCCGTGTTTGGTCTTCATTGCTCCTCTGCATGTTCTCACTCGTGGTTTTAAAATCTCAACATGGCAAGAAAAATATACTCTAGTAATACTCGCGCATCTTGTGGGCAACATTAAAGCACTCGTCTGCCATTTAGAGCATCTCCAACAGAATTGCAACGCGTGGTGCTTTCAAAAAGCGTTTACAGTGCTGAGATCGAGAATTAGAGATAGAGAGTAGAGGGTAGAGAGTAGAGGATAGTTTTCATTATAGATAGATAAAAAATAGATTATTCAACTACTCCTCGTCGTCCGACTCCTCCTCGGTGATGTGCTCCTCCGACGTCTGACTATAGGCGTGAAGATACCGATCGTCATCGAATTCCCAGGGCGACGCTGCTCCAAGCCTCATGTTGAATTGAGCGTCCGCTTTTCGCCCACGCTTGTCCTCGTGATAGACGGCTCGCTCCGCCCTCCTCTTATCCCTCTACGCCCTCCTTTCGCGTAGAACTCGCGCTCCTTGATGATGTCCTGCGGGAAGTGTTGGTGCCACATTGCCATGGCTTCCTCGTCCATCTCAGCGATGCCGAGACGGTGCTCCCGCCTCCTGTTTTTGCGACGATCCTCGTCGGTGATAAGCCGCGGCAGAGGCGCGAGCTCCTGTGCCCGCTCTCGCGTCGGCACATTGGGGAAGTTCAATGTTCTATGAGGCCACCGGAGGCGCCATGCCAACGTGTCATACGCGCGGGCGGCCTCGTTGGCGGTGTCGAAATTGCCGAGGCCGAGGCGCATCCCGCGGAACCGGATCTCGGCGGAGAAGCCGCTGGAGCGGTGCGCGGGGACGCCGCGGTATCCCCATGTTTCCCGGCGACGCGGTGGCATGGTGGAGCGGTGGCAGCGAGGCGAGAAAGCGCGGGGAGAGAGCGGTGGCGAGCCACAGAGCGGGGAGAGAGTGGTGGCAAGGCACAGAGCGCTGGGAGGGCGTTGGATTTTATAAAGCGCGCCGGACGCCGCGCGCCAAAACTAGCGTACGCCCGGCCGCTTTTTCCCGCATGCGCGCAATCCTTTCCCGACGTCTCTGCTCTCTCGACTCTCTTCTCTACTGTTATATTTATTTTATATTTAATATTTATCTCTACTTCTCTACTCTCTACTTTTTTTCTCTACTTTTTTTCTTATAAAAATAACAGAGTTGGTGATGATGGTGTGCCTGCCATCCTGCAATATAGGCCGTCTGATTTATATCTGACAGATAGGAAGGAAACAATGGCAATTTTGCAAAAAGATACCCACACCCCTCTCCAGATTTGCAAATAAGGCCTTCCCTCGTTCATCCTTTTCTCCCACAAGATAAACTACTCATACAAATGCATCTTCATGCGTTCAACGCATGGGCATCTTGCTAGTTCTAAAAAACTTTCCATCATTTGCCACACTACTGGTTGCAGATGAAAAACCTACCCAAGCATAGCGCGATACAGGAGCGACACACAATTACAAGCTGATATTCTATTGGACAATGGAGGCTATAACCAAATACTTTTACGGGAACAATGGCACCCAGGAAATTTGAAGGGTAGGTATGAACAAAATTAGAACTGCACATGTACTACTAAGTGATTCAATACACACATTACCAATCGAGGAGGAGAACGATGGTCGCGGCGGCCTCTGTGAGTCATGGTCGGCAACGGGTGTCAGTTCATTGTCCACGACGGTGGTGCTTCTGCGCTTGGCGCCGGCTTCTGGGAAGCAGATCCAAGACCGTGGAAGACGGTGGCGGGGAAGAGGCTCCGTGTACGACGACGACGGTGGACCGGCTCCAGTGCGGCATACGAGGTCGTCGATGAGGCAGATGTGCTGCCGTGGACGAGTGCGCCGATGTAGAAGGGGAGGAGCATGAAGGCTGCAGTGCCGTGGAGAAGTCTATTTTGCGGTGGGGATAGAAAATGGGGAGTATTCAGGTGTACTACTCTGCGTGCCGGGGTGGGGTTGGCTGGGTAGGGTGAACCTGAAGTTACGAAAACAGCCCCATACCAACCGTCATCCGTAGGCCTATTCCAAAGGCCATGATGGTAACTTCCCACTGCTCGAATCAGGGTCGCGAGAGATTTTCCCGCCGACCTCAAAATTTTGTGACACTGAACTCCCCGTGTGGCGTGTTGGGTGATTCGGCTAAGCAACTAGCGAGTAGTACTAGTAAACTCTGCATATTAGGTTTGACCGAAGTCAAACTTCGTAAAGTTTGACCAAGTTTATAGAAAAATGTAAACATTTACCATAACAAATATGTATGATGTGAAAGTACATTCAATAATGAATCTAATGGTATTTATTTGTTATTGTATATGTTAATATTTTTTGTTATAAACTTTCTGAGAGTTTACAAAACTTGACTTTGACCAATGCTAATACGCGGACTCAAATAAAAACGGAGGGAGTACACATTTGTTTTCTTAGTATGTAGTGAATTAATCATTTGTTGAAATTGTGAAATAAATATATTAGGCTACTCACTTCGAATGTAATGGCCTATACAATTCAATAGTTACAATCATTGTCGAATTCCAAGATGTATACGAGGTCTATAGTACTTCACAACATGCTCAAACTCACATAATCCCAGTCAAATGACAATCAAAATGCATTTCATAGTTATTACTTTGTAGGATGCAACAAAACCAACAATAACTCTACATCAGCCATTATAAAAGCAGCATTTTGAAGGTATCCCAATGTGTGAATGAAACGTGCAGAGAGAGCTTGCGAAGATGGAGCAGATAGAGCGGGAAAGATTGTATGTATGTTGACGAGAGAGTAGGAGACAAACCTAACGAAACAGAGAAAGAGATAGAGAGAGAAAGAGAGAGGAAGAAGTTAGGTCTGTGAGAAAGATGGAGACATGTAATATACGTGAGATGCGTGTGCATACGGATTCTGTACACGTGGAAGGAGAAGAGACAACAGGTTTGATGAGAGAGCTGGAAAAACATGGACGAGAGGGGAAGGATCTCGTGGGTTGAGGGATTGATAATTTTGTGCGGGGGAGAGAGGGATTGGTAATTTTGTGCGAGAGAGAAAGGGTGGGGGGAGGAGTCAGTCAGCCGTCGTCACATCATCCTACTTCCAAATGGCCCCGCATTCTCTAGCGCAGTGTGGTTGCCGTCCTCGATCTCCTTGATTCCCTCTTTGAAGATTGAGGTGTTGTGCATGCTGGGGTGCAGAGAAGCACAAGCGAGAGTGGTCGCCATATAACCTTGGATGGGGATGAATTGTGTGCTCGGGGGAGGGTGTGTGTGTGTGCTGTGTGTGTGTGTGTGTCAGATATTGAGAGAAAACAAACCTAAGGAGAGAAATGTGTGTGTATGTGACGGAAAGCTACATGCTAAACAGGGTATTCACACGAAGAGATTGTGCGTGCGAGATACAGAGCGATGTGCGGGCCTTGAGGTGGGCAGGGGCCGGGTGAGGGTGTCAAAATGTGCGCGTTGATGCATGTGTTACATGCGATCATGCGAAGGACGGACGAATCGAGAGAGATGGTCGTTGTGTTACAGATGCTCCTCTCTCTCTCTCTCTCTATGACACACACACACACACAAGTAAAATAGAAGACCGTTCTCTCATGTATACACAACGTATCGGCATCTGTCTATGTCTCACTCATGCATGATCATTTGCACATTCACACCTCTCTATGTCTCTATCACACGCACACCGTCTCCACATTGCCCTTCCGCCACAACACACATATGGACACATACACACGTTCTCTCTCAGTCACACACACAAAATCAGTATTAAAAAAAACAAGGGCGCACCTAAAACGTCCAAATCCAAATAAACACGAACTGAAGCTAAATTCAAATATATGGAAATATTGTAGCGTCAAGAACTTTTCCAGGAAAAAAAAGTTGAGTAATATTCGGGGATTGTTTTCACACACACAAAAAGGTTCGGTGGATGTCCTTCGAGCGTGACACGGTGACGCACCGTTTGATCTACCGCGCGGCCGCGGTTCACGCGCTTGCACAAGATTCCATATCCTGGCTGTGGTAACTAATAAAAGTGCTGTCTAAGTCTAATATTTACGTGTACTAGTACGGGTTTCTTTTAAGTTTGACCAACCCTATATAAAACTAAACTAAGCTCCCATACGCGCCCTCATCAATATGCCGCCGCCGCCGTTGCGCATGCCAGCGCCCGCCTGCTCCGGCCAACAATTTCTCACCCATCAACGCCATGTCGCCGCCATCCCTGTGCCATGAAGCCAAAGGCTCGCCCGCTCACGTTTTCTGCAGTCCCTCCTCGCGATGTGGCCGCGCTGCCAAGCACGTGAGCAGGTGGTGGAGCCGCGTCTATGCACACAACATACGTAGAGGAGGATGAGCGCGTGCTCCAACACGATGGCGAGGAGGAACTAGCGTGTCATTGTCGTGTCCGCCCGCGCGGAGGAGGCACGCATGGTGGCTGTCGCGGCGGAAGCTGGTCGCGCGCGCGTCGAGCCCGCAAACCGGGTGCGGACGCGGAATCTACCTTCGTGACCTTGAATGCCATGTGGATCCTGCAATCTGAAGGAGCAATTTGGGTCAGTCGACTCTTGTGAGCCGTTTGATGCAACATGGATGGCTAGAAGGGCTTTTTCAACCTCCGAAATTGATGCACGGTTCATCTTCTCAGCCCGCCCCATGCCTAACCGCCTGCCGCCGCCGCCGCGCCTTGCCCTGAACCGCCTGCCACCACCATGCTCCCCCTACCTCCGCCATCCGTTTAACCCGGGCACGATCCATTTTTTTCCGGCGAACTGCATTCCACACCCAACACTCATAAGATAGATCATGGGCACCCTGCCACCTTAACATAGATACTGGGGTAGCTTCTCTGCCGTCTTCTTGCTTCGCTCCATCGAACTTCTTTCACAAATCGACTGAACCAAATTATACTACTAGTACGAACGTATTAAGTACAGTAGGAACACGAAGATACGAGCAGTAGTACCAACTGTAAGAAGAACAGTAGTAAGACATAGTACTAGTACTACTGTACGTACTAAAGAGTTCAAATAACGAGAAAGAACATAAACATAGTTCTGGTGGGGCCTCAACAAAACACACCCTTGAAAATAAACTAAGCAACTAGTGCGCTTGACACTGCAGTAGAACCATCATGAGCGACGGCACTGCCACCTACTCGGAGTATGAGTCCACGTCCTCGACTTCGTCCTCGTCCCTCCTCCTCTTCCTCTTCGCCGACGCTTCTTTGCTTGAACCGGACACTAGGCTCTGCTTCTTCATCCAGCCCTTGTAGATATTTAAACAAAGGTAGGCATCCATTGCCGCGTACAGGATGTGATCTTCATCTAATGTCTTCGACTCCCATGCATGATGAAACTCGTGGTGAGGTTTCTTCAGTTTAGCGTATGAAGGATCAATCATGGCTGCTGCCAAGGTCAGCATTGAAGGTTGAGAGGAGGACACCAGGCTTGCCTTCTGGAGATCGAAGGGCTGGCCTACAACGAGGCCTGTCCGACCCAGGACATCCCTGTCGTTCCTAAAGTCTACAGTAACGAATTTCACTCTTTCGTCCTTGGGGAAGTTCTTAAAATCCTGGCACTCAACGTCGGCATGGCATATGTGGTAGACCAAGCACACGTTATGTACGCAAACCTAGATCATGGCGGGCTTCTTCTTCTCTGCCACCTTTAGAATCTTCTCTCTTTGCAGGACCGTGGTGTACTCAACATCTAGCCAAGCGACCCACTCATCCGTTGAACTGTTGAACATGCGTAGGAAGTGAGCAAGGCATGCTTTCACCGTTGCAGATCCACGTGTGTAGATGAGGATGAACTCACCGCCGGTGATGGCTCTAACCTGGTACTCAGCGACGACCATGGAGATTTGGGAGGCCATGGATTTTGGAGGAGGGTTAGGAGAAGTTGAACTGGTGTAATGTGAAAGGACGGGACGACTGGGAGCGAACTGTTGTAAGGTACTGTACTAGTAGAAGACGGGGACGAGTAGGGCGTGCGAACGGCGTGGGGTTGCTGGCTTGCCCGGTGGATAAACGGCTGCAAGCCCCCAAAGAGTTCTCGAGAACTATATGGGACCCACTAGATGTCATGTCTACTAGACCCATATCGTAGGCCTGATGGTTTATCTTCTGCCTGTTTGCACGCCATGCCGGCGCGTGGGTAACTTCACTTAATTCCGTCAACTGCCGTGCCTCCCACGACCTTCGCCTCCCTCACGCGGTCGCGCCGTTGAGACTTCGACCGGCTATAAATGAGCAATTTTTTTTGCCTACTCCGCATGCAAAGTGTTTACAAAGTGTTTGACCAAATTTATACTAAAAATATCAATATCTACAATACGGATTATAATGAGTATAAGATCTACATTTTATATTGCGTATAAAAATATTGATTTGACATTGTGATTGTTGATACATTTTTCTATAAGTTTGGTCAAACTAGAGGTACATTGACTTCAGACAAAACTCAAATGCACAATGCAGACTAGTTCCTCCGTCCAGGTGCGTGCCATGTCCTATCTTGTCATCACAACAAGGTTATCTATTAGAGTACTACTACCTCCCTTCTAGTTTAAAGGGCTCGATTCAAAAATTTCACCTACTCATAGCAAGATAGAGAGGCGGTGGAATAGTTTTTGTAGTCTGCAAAAGTACTAAACTAATCCTGTCGTTCTTCACAAAAAAATGTGTTTACCAATGCATGCATGAACACTAGTTACTCTAACCCCCCTCTCTTCTTTAATTCTTTGCAACATCAACATGTTTGCTATTCCCATGTGCATGATACCAGCTAAGATACCACCATTATGCCCAACCTTAATCATCGCATGCAATAATTTAGTGCACCTTGAAATATGAACATGTGTGGGGCGTGTATGTTTTTAATGACTTGAGAGTATACATAGGCCAGCATGCAAGATGACTTATTATGCACCGTTCCCCATACCTGCAGGAAGCCCGTTCGTCTCCAAATCTTTTCCACTCCATGTGTGGAAACAATATGCCTACCAGACTCTCCTTCTCCCTCCGGCGGTCCCACCACTCCACCCCGTGTGAAAAAAATCTGCATGCATGACTCTCCTCCCCCCGCGCTCGTCCAATCCGGTGTGACAAGCAATATTTCCACCCCTTCCCTCCCCTGTAATTTACTCCAACAAATATGCCCACGTAGCTGTTACGTTAATCACGCAACATATCTTCCGGGACGCTGCTTCAGTTACTTAACTACAGGTGCATTGGGTCACTGACATATGGGCCCAACAGGGGTCTGGCCCACATGTCAGTGACACAACTGGACCTGCAGTTAAGTCAGTGCAGCTCAGTCCATATCTTACGTAGGTATGCCATTGCTCGCTATAAATACTGCACCTCCCACGGAATTCGGAAGAACGCTCACGTTCATCGCTATCTCCTCCCCCTCCCTCTCACATCGACCACCATTGCATCGCCCTTCCCAGGCCCTAGGCACCCCTCGCTGCACCGCCTGGACAGTCACGCGTCGTCGTTCCGTTCCTGTCACGACCGGATTTTCGGGATATTAATTCTCCAGAAAAATGGCCGTTGTGCTCACCAGCCCCAGGATTACTGTTAGCTGATGAGGCACCAACTTGATACAAGAAAATCCAAGCAAGGCGCAGAAATATGTAGTACAAGACCATTGTGGCCTAGGAATACAACATTTGGTTTTCTAGTGGTTGATGGCGGAAGCGGTTGTGGTTCATCTGTGTCTATGGGACTCCATTTCCCACAAGAACAGCTGACCAGGATAACTCCTATCTTCGCGAGGCTGCGAATGTCAACGCGTAGGCTCCGAGGTTGTCACCGCGATGCTTATCTCCAAGCAAGGAATCTGGCCAAGACAATAGCCAGGGACAAGCCAGTGAGTACGTTTGAATGTACTCGCAAACATCAAGAACGCGGGTATAATATATCATGGGTAATCAAGTTCCGAAAAATATTCTATGATCATAACGTCAGTCACGAGATAAACAAAATATTCATGATGCACACATGTGGGTAATAATAACCAAAAATAAAATACTGGGTGCCAAACGAGGGTCTGAATGACTCCTCGAGAGGAAACTGCAAGAATAGTAATACTGGTGCCAAACGAGGGTCTGAATGACTCCTCGAGAGGAAACTGCAAGAATAATAATGCCGCTGTCGGGCATCAGGGCGACAACACATAAAGGGCTTATAACAGAAAATAAAAGACAGTGCGTGCCACAGTCGGGCGTCTAGGCGACACCACATAAAGGCCTCATAAACAATAAATAAATAACAAGCATGCCGCAGTCGGGCGTCTGAGCGACACCACATGAAGGGCTTATAAAGATTAATCACAGTGAATATCCAGGAGGTAGAACCGTCCCAGGGATACTCAATAATGCAAATAAAGTAGATGGTTAGTCCACAAATATAATCATCATAATCCATACATGTCACAGTTCATAATCAAGGTTCTGGTATAACAGTTTTTCCTCCGAAGACCGACACTAAGACCGACACTTGACCTATCCCAGACTGTAGTCCTTAACCATGGACACGGCTATTCAAATAGATGTATAATCTCTGCAGAGGGTGTACTCTTTACCCACGGGTAATGGATTTCTTTAGTCCATCGGGACTAATTCCGTCTACGGTCTTTTCATTGAAAACACGCCTGACCTGCACACACCAGCTTAACTTACCGGTGTCTGGAATCACCCAGAACACCTGTCAAGCGAAACTCTAAGTGGGGAGGCTACAACCTCGACGTAGCATGGGATCACAAAATTTATACCGCGCGCAAACTAGGGGAGCTACCCCTTCGGCTACAACCGAAACACCCATGCCCCCGGACCGGATGACTGGCTTTAATCCATGGCCATGGGACCCTCATCCCGGCCTCTCTGTACGGTGTGTGCTAGATAGGGGTTGACAACTTACTGAACCGTACCCTACTTAAGGTAGGGACGAGTGGTAGTACCAGGCAAGTATGGGGGTTACTAGACAAGACTCGATCTAAGGCCGACTCAGGAGGTTCAAGTGTTCCCTGCATGATTAGCATAACAAAAGTACTTCCATTAACAGGTAGACTTATCACTCGTCAAGCCTCACCATGCCATACCGGACATTCTCGTCCCGACGAGGTACTAGGGACAAGCTCGTGTCTACCCAAGACCACGACTTTCCCGGATTCCTTCCGGTATGCAAGGGAAGCTTACGAGGATGAATACCATCACCAATATATCCATCTATCACAGCAAAGAAAACTCCATTATGCACTCATGCATATGATCTTTTTATCGTCACATAAAACAGCATATGCTCCAAGTCAAGTTGATGTTGCAAACGTATCAACAACATCCAAAAATATCAACCAGGGTTCGGGATGCTTGCCTTCAAGTGTATGCATGTGGGGGTGCACTTTTGAAGGTTGCCTTATCTCCAAAAATCCTATTTTGAGAATTATACAAACAACGCACATTTCAACAACAGTACAAAAAGTTGCCTCAAATATTTTTTAAAAAAATCTTAAAATAAACTAGAGGAAATATGAGAGAGGTAGGAAAAAGAATCAACTCATTTGGAGTTTTATTCTAAAAGCTATAGCCAGTCAAACATTAGTCAAAGTTCTGTTTTATTTAAAAATCAGAAAAAGGAAAACGCTGCGGGGAGAATGCGCTTTCAAAGCAGAGGTGACGTACTCCGGTCTTTGCGCTTTCACTTAAACAGAGAGAGCGGCTCCGCGGGTCACTGACAGTGGGTCCAGAGGGCCCACTGGTCAGGTTTGACTGGTCTCCCTCTCCCTCCTTTCTCTGTGCCCGAACGGTGGCGGGGCTCCGGCGATCGCCGGCGACGAACGGCGGCTCCTCGAGGGCATCTGAGGGCAGGGATGGGTTGGCCAGACCGAGGCGGTCCTCTCGGTGGGCGTTAGGCAGGTGGGGACGGAGGAGGTCACCGGCGGCGAGCTCCACGGCGGAGGGGGCTATGGTGGTGAAGTGATATTTGGGGTCCGGTGGTCCTTGGTCGAGCCTGAGGTGCCGGGCAGCTCTGCAAGATCCTGGGGAGGCTCTTGGTGGCGTTGGATTGGCGGAGAAGGGCTTGGCTGCGACGCAATGCACTGGATTTGCGGCGGCGACCGAACTTGCCGGAGGCGGGGAAGAAAGGGCTTTGCCATCGATTGCTGGCGCTGGGAGGGCTATGGGGGTGGCCTTGGGTTGCTTGAGTGTTCGATTGAGCTCGGGGTTCCTGTAAATAGGCGCTCGAGGCTGGCTCCCGCGGTGGCCGAGGATAAGATCGCCGGCGACCACTTTTCTGTAGTTGCAGGGCATCGTGGCGGTGACGAAAGCGTGCCGACGAGCAAGTGGATGAGCACGGGCTGTTCCCCGGGGCAGCTGGTGCGCGCGGGTGGCTTGGGCGGCGCCGACCACGGCAGAGCCCGCTGCCGACGCCGGCGTGCCGCCAAGGCGGCGCTGCAGGGCGCCAGGGAGAGCTTGGAGTGTACTCGTGAGAGGGCGAGTGCATGGCGTGCTTCGGCAAGCGAGCAGGGGCCAGAGACGGGACGCGCGAGGGCGGCAGTGCGGCGTGTCGGCTCAGGGCGCGCGCGTGCAAAACGTGCACTCTGGCACGCCCAGAGCACGCATGGCAGGTGCTCGACGGAATGCCGGCGCGCTCTAGAGAGCTTGGGTGAGGCTGGAAGCTAACAGGCCAGGGTTAGGGACAGCTAGGATGCTAGTGGACATGCTGGATGGGTAAGGGGTTCAAGTCACAATGCAAACCAGAGGACATGCCAAAAATTGTTCCTGCACACAGGGTGCTCGACAGAATGCCATGGTCAGCTAGGCAACTCTTGGGGTGGCCAAACTCTCCAGATCCTAGTCTCTTTAGGAGCTCAAGAAGGTGGTAAGGTTAGTTTGGCAAAAATAGAAAGTTGATAGTGCAAGTTTTGTAGAAAACCAGTTTTGGGCAGAAACTAAAGGCTACAATTGCATGCACCAAAAATATGCCAATGGGTCCAATCTCCTGGACTTAAGGGTTTGGTAGGGAGGATTATAAGCAGGAAAAAGCTCAAAGGTACTAGAGCAAAATAAAATGGGGTTGCAGTACAAATCACCAAATTGGACCAGAATGCAAAAGAGGTTGATCCACTCAAATTTTTCAAAGAACATCACTGGGTTTTTGCTTGAAGATGAATTGTATGCATCCACTGACATCTCCAAACACTTGGAAGAATTTTTAAAGAAATATTTAAATGGGTTGCAGTGCAAAAGTGCCTACTGGACCAGATTGGAAAAATTGATGTAGAGCTCAAAATCTCCAATGACCAAAGGATATTTTTGCATAAAAGTGATGGGGAAACCTTACATGACATCCCCAAATTTTGGTGAAAATTTTAGAAGCATTTATCAAATGGTTGCAGTGCAAAAAGGGGCTGCAAACTTATGAGAGATCATTTTAAAAGAGTAAAGCTCATGGCGAAATAATTATGCACATAAATCCACTGATAAAGAATTGTTTTTACAAAGAGGGCACACAAATCCACAAATATTTTTGGACAGTTTCTACTTGAGGGAAAAACCCACAATATTAAGGAGAAGAGGGGTTTTGAAATCAAGGATAAATCCAGAAAAATAAAAATTTAATTTCCTGGCAAAATTTTTAATAAATAAAATAAGGTCAAAATTTTGGGGTGTCACAACACTACCCCCCTTAAGAAAAATCTCGTCCTCGAGATTTGTTAAAAGTTGTTTTGAACAAGAACTGTTTTGAAAATAAATTTGTTTTTATCAAAGAAATCCTTCAATTGCACAAAAACAAAACGGTTACAGGGAGAGGGCAATAAGTGGTGTAAAACCACAGTGTGGTACACTGGCGTAGTGTGGAAAAATCCACGGTTAGGGAAAACGAGATATTTCTACGTGGATACAGTAATTTAGAATAAATTCTAAATTACTAAAATACGCTGGTCGTACCCGAGAGCACAGTGCTCTCTCTGGCTGACAGGTGGACCCAGGGCCCACTGTCGGCCTCTTCTCCTACCTCTGGCTCTCTCTTCTCTCTCGCGCGCTCTCCCGCACTTCCTCCACCGGTGATGCCTAGCTCGTAGGGCATCGAGGCCGTACCATGGTAGTGCGCGGCGTGCTAGCTGCCGGTGCGGCGTGCACTCACCTCGCGGGCCAGTGCGTTATCGGCACTGCTCGCGGACTTGCCTCCGAACACCGGCGGTCGAGCGACGAGTGGCGTTGGTGGACCTCGCCCACCGTACACCGATCTCGGGCTATAAAACGGTCGCGGTGCTCCTCTCTTTTTCCTCACACCTGGCCTCGCTTCTACTTCTCCTTCCTCCTTTTCCATTGCTGCTAGCAGGAGCTCGAGCCGAGGTTCTAATGGCGGAGGCAATGCCGGACTGGTATGTGGTCTTGGTGTGTGGAGGTTTGGCGGTGCTGTTGGGGTTCTCCGTGCTCCTGTGCGCGATGATCCTGGATGATCGTCGTGATGCTGCCGCTTGAGTGCTAGCTCTTCGCGGTGGCGGCGATCACGTGGATTAGGCGCGGCATCGGGGTTAACTGCTGTCGGAGTGCTGGGGCAGCTCGCGCCCGAATGATCACTCACAAATCTCTTTTACTGAGACTGTGGTGTCCTCGAGTGTGGTCAGTTAGGTGCAACAAAAATGTGCACAAGGATTTGTAATAGTGCTCGAGGTCGAGTGGTTGCTGCATGAGAGTCTGCTGTTACGATGCTGCGCGAAAAAAAAATCTATGCCGTGAAAATATATATACGCAGCAATAACTCGGGGAAAGAAATCTCCTCAAAAACATGTTGCGAGAGAAAAAGTAATTAAAACAAAAATAACAGCAATAAAACTGCTCACACAGTAGTAACTAAAGAAAATCGGATCCGTCGTACAAAAATTGGGAACCACGAACATGCTACAACACATAAATAAAAATACTGGGATAATAAATACAGCAGAGACGTTACAAGGAAAACGGCAAAAAGACAGGGTCCTGAGAAAACGCCTCTGGCACTGGGGCACACTCCTCTTCTATCGGGGGAAGCGGGTTGACCAGTCGATGAATGCGCCCTTCTTGGTCAGGCCTCAGGGGTCTGCCAATAGCGATCCGAGGATTTAAATCAGCGAGGCTCTGGAGATAGCCCATTACTCGCTGAGTTAAACGCTCCTGGGCAATAACGTACTGGGCAAGGTTGGCCAGTACTGGATCTCTCTCAATACGTCCACCGGGAAAAGATGCAACTTCTCCGGGTGCTGCACGACTCGGAAAATAATAGTATCCTCGCTCACTGGCATAGGGTACTGCGAATCGAAGACGAGTGAGCGCCTCGTACGCAGCAGCTTCTATGGCCATATGCGGAGTCGGCATGGATTTCCCCACGAAGGAGACTTCCGTTGGGTCTTGGTTTGGGTAGGCGGGAGGGATGTGCACCACTGCCCAATATTTCGAGGTGGAAGGGGTGATCCTCGATTTGAGCAACTCGTACTGGGGTGGACGGGTGGCACTTATAGTACTGCAGGTAAAGTCCCACAATAATTTGACAAAACTGCCCGGGGTTGCGTCTGGGGTTCTCAGATAAATACTGGGGGTCGGCATGGCAAAGGAATGGCTGTGAGTGCTGCGCACAAAGGTGAGGGGTGCTCGGCAAGGTCACGAAGTGGCCTTTATATAGCACCGGGGCTGGGTTATCTACCGGGGTGAAGGGTAACAGGTTGTCGATCCTGTTCTCGGGTCAAAGCCACAGATATACATATCGCATAAATGTGACGCATTACTGTGGGTGCCGTCGGGGTTGGTCTTGGTAGCTGCGCCCGAAATTTAAAAATGCAACTGTACGCTAACGTACACATGCATAGCTACCGCTCCAGAACAAGGGCGCTCAAGCAGACGGCACGCAATAAAAGCGATACAAGCTCACACCATTACAAAGCGTAGGAAAACTAAGGCTTGATACAACTCGAGCAACTTAGTCTACTTCGTTAATGTCTAAGTGGGCTAGCCTTGCGGACGCCAATGCTTCGCCACGGTTCTCACCGTCGGGATTTGCTGGCTGAGGCTGACGAGCTGCAGGGTCGGGGAAATGGTGATGACCATCGCGGGGGTTGTTGGCCACAATCCCGTTGGAATGGGTTCCCAAAAGGCGACGAAGCGCTTCTAGGGTCACCAAAGCACTTTGGTTGAGGGCTGGCGCAGACCTCAAAGGATCGATCGGGTGTCCGAACAGCACGACTGGGTTGTTGGCGTCGGGCTCCTCTTCTCTTCTTGCCGGGGCTCGGCGAGCCAGCTCTCCACGAGCTGCGATCAGATCAAGGGTGACCTGATCGAACAGTTGCTCTAGTGCGCTTACATAGCGCACCAGATGCAATAGTGCGGGATCCGTCTCGTGGTCTCCGTTGGCAACCTGGGGCGTCCTACCATACCCGTCACGACTGGGGTAGTAGTAGAACGAGCGACAGTTAACTCTGGGCGACAAGTGCCGGAGTTGAACTATAGCTTCTCGGGCTGCCAGTTGGATGGCTTGTGGCTCAAAGGAAGTTGTCCTTCCAGTGAACCTATAGGGGCGTTCTGGCGACAGACCCCTACCATAGATGTGCACAGTGGCCCAGTACTGACAGCTCTCACCGTACATGGGTCCTTGGTACACATCATACTCAGGAGGCTCCTTTAACGCATAGGCACGGCGGGTGAGGTTTGCGAGCACGGTCACGAAACCTCCAAGGTTGGTCGCTGTGGTCTCATTGTGAACGATGGGACCAGGCATCGTGGCTTGGTTTGGGAAAAAGAGGCTGTGTTGTGCTGTGTTTGAGGCTAGCGTGCCCTTTTTATAGGGAAAGGGGACGGACTCTTCCTCCGCACGCTTGCAATAGAGACTGGTTGGGTGTCGGTCACTGGCGCGTGATCGACTGGCTAGGTTGATAGGTTGGGCACCGTCCGCCGAAAAGGGCGTCGGGTCACTGTGGGGCTATCTTACGCGAGAAGCTTGACCGGGGTTAGGCTAAGGTCTGATGGTTTGGTTAACCTAGGTTTATTGACCTGGTTAAGATAGGATTAGCCAATGGTCAGCCTGGCTTTGATACCAAGTCTGTCACGACCGGATTTTCGGGATATTAATTCTCCAGAAAAATGGCCGTTGTGCTCACCAGCCCCAGGATTACTGTTAGCTGATGAGGCACCAACTTGATACAAGAAAATCCAAGCAAGGCGCAAAAATATGTAGTACAAGACCATTGTGGCCTAGGAATACAACATTTGGTTTTCTAGTGGTTGATAGCGGAAGCGGTTGAGGTTCATCTGTGTCTATGGGACTCCATTTCCCACAAGAACAACTGACCAGGATAACTCCTATCTTCGCGAGATTGCGAATGTCAACGCGTAGGCTCCGAGGTTGTCACCGCGATGCTTATCTCCAAGCAAGGAATCTGGCCAAGACAATAGCCAGGGACAAGCCAGTGAGTACGTTTGAATGTACTCGCAAACATCAAGAACGCGGGTATAATATATCAAGGGTAATCAAGTTCCGAAAAATATTCTATGATGATAACGTCAGTCACGAGATAAACAAAATATTCATGATGCACGCATGTGGGTAATAATAACCAAAAATAATATACTGGGTGCCAAACGAGGGTCTGAATGACTCCTCGAGAGGAAACTATAAGAATAGTAATACTGGTGCCAAACGAGGGTCTGAATGACTCCTCGAGAGGAAACTGCAAGAATAATAATGCCGCAGTCGGGCGTTGGGGCGACACCACATAAAGGGCTTATAACAGAAAATAAAAGACAGTGCGTGCCACAGTCGGGCGTCTAGGCGACACCACATAAAGGGCTCATAAACAATAAATAAATAACAAGCATGCCGCAGTCGGGCGTCTGAGCGACACCACATAAAGGGCTTATAAAGATTAATCACAGTGAATATCCAGGAGGTAGAAGCGTCCCAGTGATACTCAATAATTCAAATAAAGTAGATGGTTAGTCCACAAATATAATGATCATAATCCATACATGTCACAGTTCATAATCAAGGTTCTGGTTTAACAGTTTTTCCTCCGAAGACCGACACTAAGACCGACACTTGACCTATCCCAGACTGTAGTCCTTAACCATGGACACGGCTATTCGAATAGATGTATAATCTGTGCAGAGGGTGTACTCTTTACCCACGGGTAATGGATTTCTTTAGTCCATCGGGACTAATTCCGTCTACGGTCTTTTGATTGAAAACACGCCTGACCTGCACACACCAGCTTAACTTACCGGTGTCTGGAATCACCCACAACACCTGTCAAGCGAAACTCTAAGTGGGGAGGCTACAACCTCGACGTAGCATGGGATCACAAAATTTATACCGCGCGCAAACTAGGGGAGCTACCCCTTCGGCTACAACCGAAACACCCATGCCCCCAGACCGGATGACTGGCTTTAATCCATGGCCATGGGACCCTCATCCCGGCCTCTCTGTACGGTGTGTGCTAGACAGGGGTTGACAACTTACTGAACCGTACCCTACCTAAGGCAGGGACGAGTGGTAGTACCAGGCAAGTATGGGGGTTCCTGTACAAGACTCGATCTAAGGCCGACTCAGGAGGTTCAAGTGTTCCCTGCATGATTAGCATAACAAAAGTACTTCCATTAACAGGTAGACTTATCACTTGTCAAGCCTCACCATGCCATACCGGACATTCTCGTCCTGACGAGGTACTAGGGACAAGCTCGTGTCTACCCAAGACCACGACTTTCCCGGCTTCCTTCCGGTATGCAAGGGAAGCTTACGAGGATGAATACCATCACCAATATATCCATCTATCACAGCAAAGAAAACTCCATTATACACTCATGCATCTGATCTTTTTATCGTCACATAAAACAGCGCATGCTCCAAGTCAAGTTGATGTTGCAAACGTATCAACAACATCCAAAAATATCAACCAGGGTTTGGGATGCTTGCGTTCAAGTGTATGCATGTGGGGGTGCACTTTTGAAGGTTGCCTTATCTCCAAAAATCCTATTTTGAGAAATATACAAACAACGCACATTTCAACAACAGTACAAAAAGTTGCCTCAAATATTTAAAAAAATCTTAAAATAAACTAGAGGAAATATGAGAGAGGTAGGAAAAAGAATCAACTCATTTGGAGTTTTATTCTAAAAGCTATAGCTAGTCAAACATTAGTCAAAGTTCTGTTTTATTTAAAAATCAGAAAAAGGAAAACGCTGCGGGGAGAATGCGCTTTCAAAGCAGGGGTGACGTACTCCGGTCTTTGCGCTTTCACTTAAACAGAGAGAGCGGCTACGTGGGTCACTGACAGTTGGTCCAGAGGGCCCACTGGTCAGGTTTGACTGGTCTCCCTCTCCCTCCTTTCTTTGTGCCCGAATGGTGGCGGGGCTCCGGCGATCGCAGGCGACGAACGGCGGCTCCTCGAGGGCATCTGAGGGCAGGGATGGGTTGGCCAGACCGAGGCGGTCCTCTCGGTGGGCGTTAGGCAGGTGGGGACGGAGGAGGTCACCGGCAGCGAGCTCCGCGGCGGAGGGGGCTACGGTGGTGAAGTGATATTTGGGGTCCGGTGGTCCTTGGTCGAGCCTGAGGTGCCGGGCAGCTCTGCAAGATCCTTGGGAGGTTCTTGGTGGCGTTTAATTGGCGGGGGAGGGCTTGGCTGCGACACAATGCACTGGATTTGCGGTGGCGACCGAACTTGCCGGAGGCGGGGAAGAAAGAGCTTTCCCGTCGATTGCTGGCTGTGGGAGGGCTATGGGGGTGGCCTGGTGTTGCTTGAGTGTCCGGTTGAGCTCGGGGTCCCTTTAAATAGGCGCTCGAGGCTGGCTCCCGCGGTGGCCGAGGATAAGATCGCCGGCGACCACTTTTCTGTAGTTGCAGGGCATCGTGGCGGCGACGAAAGCGTGCCGACAAGCAAGTGGATGAGCACGGGCTGTTCCCCGGGGCAGCTGGCGCGCGCGGGTGGCTTGGGCGGCGCCGACCACGGCAGAGCCCGCTGCCGACGCCGGTGTGCCGCCAAGGCGGCGCTGCAGGGCGCCAGGGAGAGCTTGGAGTGTACTGGTGAGAGGGCGAGTGCATGGCGTGGTTCGGCAGGCGAGTAGGGGCCAGAGACGGGACGCGACGATGGCGGCAGTGCGGCGTGTCGGCTCAGTGCGCGCGCGTGCAAAACGTGCGCTCTGGCCGCGCCCAGAGCACGCACGGCAGGTGCTCGACGGAATGCCAGCGCGCTCTAGAGAGCTTGGGTGAGGCTGGAAGCTAACAGGCCAGGGTTAGGGACAGCTAGGATGCCAGTGGACATGCTGGATGGGTCAGGGGTTCAAGTCACAATGCAAACCAGAGGACATGCCAAAAATTGTTCCTGCACACAGGGTGCTCGACAAAATGCCATGGTCAGCTAGGCAACTCTTCGGGTGGCCAAACTCTCCAGATCCTAGTCTCTTTAGGAGCTCAAGAAGGTGGTAAGGTTAGTTTGGCAAAAATAGAAAGTTGATAGTGCAAGTTTTGTAGAAAACCAGTTTTGGGCAGAAACTAAAGGCTATCATTGCATGCACCAAAAATATGCCAATGGGTCCAATCTCCTGGACTTAAGGGTTTGGTAGGGAGGATTATAAGCAGGAAAAAGCTCAAAGGTACTAGAGCAAAATAAAATGGGGTTGCAGTACAAATCACCAAATTGGACCAGAATGCAAAAGAGGTTGATCCACTCAAATTTTTCAAAGAACATCAGTGGGTTTTTGCTTGAAGATGAATTGTATGCATCCACTGACATCTCCAAACTCTTGGAAGAATTTTTAAAGAAATATTTAAATGGGTTGCAGTGCAAAAGTGCCTACTGGACCAGATTGGAAAAATTGATGTATAGCTCAAAATCTCCAATGACCAAAGGATATTTTTGCATAAAAGTGATGGGGAAACCTTACATGACATCCCCAAATTTTGGTGAAAATTTTAAAAGCATTTATCAAATGGTTGCAGTGCAAAAAGGGGCTCCAAACTTATGAGAGATCATTTTAAAAGAATAAAGCTCATGGGGAAATAATTATGCACATAAATCCACTGATAAAGAATTGTTTTTACAAAGAGGGCACACAAGTCCACAAATATTTTTGGACAGTTTCTACTTGAGGTAAAAACCCACAATATTAAGGAGAAGAGGGGTTTTGAAATCAAGGATAAATCCAGAAAGATAAAAATTTAATTTCCTGGCAAAAAATTTAATAAATAAAATAAGGTCAAAATTTTGGGGTGTCACAGTTCCTCGCCGCCACTAGTCGAGGAGGACGCATCGGCGTTCCACTCCTCGCCACGACGCGTCGAGGTGGACGCGTCGGCCTTCCCAATCTTGCCAGCACGCACGTGGGAGGACGCGTCGGCTCCCCGCTACGAGGAGAACGCCGCGCCACCCGCCTAGCCCCCCCAGCCTTGAGGAGCTTTGGAAAGAAGTGGATGTCGCCATGTGGGAGGCTTTGCCGCTGGCAGAGCACGCCAAAATAGAGGCGGAGAAGACCGAGGAAGAGAAGCGCGCCACGGGGCAAGCTGCCTGGCAGGTCTATGTCGCGTCCGAGAGAGTTAGGCAATTGGCTCTTTGGCACAAGGCTCGTGCAAGGGCCGTGAGGTTGGCGGAGGATGCCCGTGCCAAAGCCCTGAGTGCAGTCGGGCCCAAGCGCCTCATCTACGCTTGGCGGTACGTGGACCGGGTGCATGCTTCCAGCGAGGAGGAGTACCTGTTGGCGCCGGATCACAACACCGGTGAGATCACGCTCGCCCGCCGGCAAGCTGCCAATCAGCACCTCGCGAGTTGCGAGGCTGAGGAAGTGGCGTTGTGTCGGCGCGCTGGGAAACGGCCGTGCACCAGGGCACTTGTGGCGCGCCGCAAGCGCTCTTGCGAGCATCGTGGCTTTTATTAGGAGTATAATTTAGTTTTGTAAGGTGATCTCATTAGTTTTGGGACGCAAATGATAAATCCCGAACGTTCGGGAATCATTAGCGTCCTTAATTAAGTATGTAAGAGGGAAAGTTTGGAAACCTTGTGTATCCGTACGCATTTTGTAAGTAGGTGCATATAGCACAAACTTTACTATATACTATCGCACTACGCGTCTCTCTCTATATATGCTTGCAGACTGTGCTACTCCCTCCGTCCAGGTGAATAAGTCATCTTTGGTTGTGCACCGTGTCCAAGAAGGAGGGAAGACTTTATACACCTAGACGGAGGGAGTACTACTATTACTTATGTACGTGCAAATGCACGTTTTAACATTACGATGCGGTTTTTGTAAAAGTAGAAAAACAACACTAGTCAAGCTTGTGAAATGATTCAATGCAAAACAAATGCAAAAATGCTCAATTGATTCTTTACTTTTAGCTTCCTTCTCGGTGGTTATTTCTCAGTCTTACTTTGTACGGAGTATCTCACTGGTCGGAAAGGCATGCAAATTCCCAAGCCACTTCCTACACCTTGTATCGAATTTTTTGCCTGACAAGTTGTGCCGTGCAAATGGAATTCCAACTTGAGTAGGAGTACTAGTACTACTAGTAGGAGTACCAGGGGCCAGTTTGTTTAGGTTTCTAGATTAGTAGTAATCCCATTACTACTAGCTCCGTCCTGGTTTATTAGTCCCCATTGTAATCTGTGTCAAATTTTGATCATAAATTTAACTAATGAAATGTTTGTGCATGTCAGATGCACTAACATTTTATCAGTTAAATCTTTGGTCAAAATTTACCACAAATTACAATGGTGACGAATAAACCAGGACGGAGGTGCTAGTAGTGGTTTAGAAGCCCAAATAAATGAGTGATGCGCCTTAATGTTACTCTCCACTGTGACTAGTCTTATGTGAAAAGCTGGGGAAGAGACGGCTTATTTTTTAAGCCGCCAAAAGAACTGGTCCTAGGAGTAGTAGCTAGGGATACTAGGAGTAGTATCTAGGGATCGAGTGTGCGAGATGAACCGGAGAAAGTAAATGCAGAGAGATGAAATGCAAAAAAGACGGAGGGATGTGATGGTTGCTTGTCTGTTTATTTTACCTGGCCACTTATTACTGGCAGTTGTTGGGTTTTGTGATATGACGGCTTTACTGCCACGCCACGAGTGGGGTGAGAGTGAGACTCCCGTGCAGCGCCGCCCTCTACACTTGTACTACATCGGTCGTGGTTTATTAGTCCCCCATTGAATTTGACTGAAGATTTAACTGACAAAATGTTAGTGCATGTCAACAAAAACTATATCATTGGATTCGTATTTGAAGATAGTTTTCAATGATATAATTTTAGGTGACATGCATCAGCATTTATCGTACTATATATAATGTTAGTTCAATTTTTGGTCGTACTAATCTATAGTAGTAAGGTGCCCGTGCATTGCGCAGAAGAGTGAAATGCATTGATCGGGGAGTTGTTTACTTTGACAAAGGATGTGGGGGTCATCTCTAGAGCTCACAAACATCTGGGTGAAATAGATAAAAAGGTATCATTTGCAAACAAAAGCGTTCAACTGTTCAACCTGCATCCAAAACTTGTGAAGAAATAACACTGATTGTGCTTTGCAAGAAATGATCTTTAAGAATTAGTTTTTGAGTATCAATTGTTATACATGTTGGCTACAGATGACATGGCACTTTCTTATAGTCAACAGTTGGCTATACTATTAAGTATTAACCATGCCCTTATACACCTAGACGGAGGGATTAAATCAGGATGACTTGGAAGGTGCAGAGGAGATGTAAGAAATGGTTCATAGTAAGTCTTTCACCAGTACTATAGTAAAAATTCATAAAAGGAAGATTCTAGACTAAACTATAAATGGATACACTTATATTCATGCGCGATACTCCAATAGAGCAAGGTCATGCATGGAAGTCTCCACATGCTTAGACAGCGGATTACACTGAGCGAAGACTAATGATCAACATTTAACTTGATAATGCCAATGTCCAGGTGTACCTCCTTGGAGTCCCCGTGCATCGTGTTGGGGGGTAAATCATACCATGCGTCTTCCATGTCCACATCGGCGAGAAGGTCCCAGCTCTGCATAGTCCTAGTCAGCATGATGGAGCCGGTGTCGCCGCCCACGTACCTCGGAGGGGTAGTAACGGTGAGCACGCACCCGTACATCGGCCTCGTGTCAGTGTCAGCGTCAGTGGCGTCGCCCCTGACGCGCACTACAGAGACAGGACGGCGGCCTGCGCTGGCCTCGCCGGTGCCCACGATCAAGAGAGGAAGACGCTGCTGAGGGAGTCCTGGACTAAGGGGTCCTCGGGCGTCCGGGCTGTTATCTATGGGCCGGACTGATGGGCTGTGAAGACATGAAGGACGAAGACTATAGCCATGTCCGGATTGGACTCTCCTTGGCGTAGAAGGCAAGCTTGGTGATCATCTATGAAGATTCCTTTCTATGTAACCGACTCTATGTAACCCTAGATCTCTCCGGTGTCTATATAAACTGGAGGGCATAGTCTGAATAGAGGATACACATTATCATATTCATACAGGCTAGACTTCTAGGGTGTGGCCATTACGATCTCGTGGTAGATCAACTCTGGTAATACTCATATTCATCAAGATCAATCAAGCAGGAAGTAGGGTATTACCTCCATAGAGAGGGCCCGAACCTGGGTAAACATCGTGCCCCCCCTCTCCTATTACCATCGATCCTAGACGCACAGTTCGGGACCCCCTATCCGAGATCAACCGGTTTTGACACCGACATTGGTGCTTTCATTGAGAGTTCCACTGTGCTGTCGATGAAAGGTTCGATGGCCCCTTCAATCGTCGGCAAATGACGCTGTCCAAGGAGGAACCTTCCTCCCCGGACAGATCTTCGTATTCGGCGGCTTCGTACCACGGGCCAACTCGCTTGGCCATCTGGAGCAGATCGGCAGCTATGCCCCTAGCCATCAGGTCAGATTCGGAAGCTTGAATTATGTCGCGGACATCCGTGGAGACTTGATCTTCACCGGATTCGAGACTGCGGCGATCGCTCACCCCGATGAGCATGACTTAAATCTATCACTGGATCACATCTAGGAGATGGTTCCTGTTGCTGCAACGACCATAAGGCCGGAGCAGATTGCTCCATCCGAGGCCACAGAGTCTGCGGTGTTGGAGCCGCACACAAAGTCAGCTTCATGCAACATCTTTGATAACGAAACGTCGGACTCGTATCCGGCTGCGAGTTCCGAACCACGCGCGCCCGCGAACACCAAGCTTGATCGGGTATTGATTTTCGAGTTCAGCACCGCAGATACCTTTCAACACTTGCCCTTGGGTGATGTGCTAAACTCATTAAAGAACCTGTCCTTGGCGGGCGACTCTCAGCCGAATTATGTCCAGTTCGAACTGGAGGCTGATGACGGAGAATCTTGTTCCCCACCCACCACCCACTTCATCGCCACTGTCGAAGACCTAACGGAAAACCTCGATTACGACTCCGAAGACATCGATGGTATGGAGAACGATGCCGGAGAAGAGGAGGCCCAAAACCTGCCGTTCACCGGACATTGGACGGACACTTCCTCATATGACGTATACATGGTGGATACACCAAAGGATAATAGCGGTGACGACAAAGAACACCCAAAGGAGGACCCTCCGAAAACACAGCCAAAGCGCCGGCGTCAGGGGCGCCGCTCTAAATCCCGCCGCAGCAGGGACAGCAACACTGGCATAGGAGACGGAAACACTCCGGACGGTGCCGAAGATACAGAAGAACCCGATGGACAAATCGTCGAACGAGACAATCGGGAATCAGGGCATGCCAGACCAGACAAACAGGCTACAGAAGAAGACTCAGAGGACGGCAGTTACCACCCGCCATCCGAGGAGTAGACGAGCCTCGGCAACAAAGACTTCATCGTGCCTGAGGACCCTCTGGAGTAGGAGCGCTTTAAGCTTCAGCTCATAGCCACTGCAAGGAGCCTAAAAAAGAAACAGTAGCAGCTTCAAGCTGAACAATTCGACAGATGGACTGGTGTCCTCGCAGCCGAAGAATACGTCCAAAAACGCCCAGCCATGAGTTACCCAAAACGCAGACTGCTACCTCAGTTCGATGAGGAAGCGCCAAAGCCCATACCTCCCTCGCGCAATGCGGAACAACCACCACGAGGTCGGGATAGTGCGACGGACCGACCACCCCGTGGCCAGGATAAAACGGCAACTCATGCTGAACACCAGCCCGCCCCACCGCCTCGTAAAAACAGAGACAAAACATCTCAGGACTATACATACGACCTTCGGCAGGACCTGGACAGAAGAGCAGGTCACACCAGATCAATCTATGGATCACGAGGACGCCTCTCGACTCGCGACGACGGCTACCTATTCGGATGTGACAAACCCAACCACGCCCGGGCCGAATGCCGCAGACGGACTCCATCAGAGCTACGTCGTGATGTGGGCCAATATAGAGGCGCCGCACACCCTCTCTGCTTCATAGACAAAGTACTGGATCATGAATTCCTCGAGGGGTTCAAGCCCGTCAACATCGAATCATACGATGGAACAACTGATCCCGCCGTGTGGATCTAGGATTTTATTCTCCACATCCATATGGCCTGCGGATGACCTCCACGCCATCAAATACCTCCCACTAAAACTTAAAGGGCCAGATCGGCACTGGTTAAATAGCCTGCCTGAAAATTCCATTGGCAGCTGGGAGGACTTGGAAGAGGCCTTCCTGGACAACTTCCAAGGTACATATGTCCGGCCACCAGGTGCCGATGACTTAAGTCACATAGTTCAATAGCCTGGGGAGTCAGCCAGGAAATTCTGGACTAGGTTTTTAACTAAAAAGAACGAGATAGTCGACTATCCGGATGCCGAAGCCCTTGCGGCCTTTAAACATAGCATCCGTGACGAATGACTCACCCGTCACCTCGGCCAGGAAAAGCCGAAATCTATGGCAGCCCTTACGGCACTCATGACCCGCTTTTGTGCGGGAGAGGATAGCTGGCTGGCTCGTAGTAAAAATACGGCCAGTGATACAGGCCCCTCCGAGGCCAAAAACAGCACCGGCAAGCTCCGGCGCAATAGACACAAACGCCAAAGCAATGGCGATAACACCGATGACACTACGGTTCACACCGGATTCAGTGGCTCCAGACCCGGCCAGCGGAAGAAGCCCTACAAAAGGAACAGCGGAGGACCATCCAGCTTGGACCGCATACTCGATCGTCCGTGCCAGATACATGGCACCCTAGACCAACCCGCCAACCATACTAACAGGGATTGCCGGGTATTTAAGATAGCCAGCAAGGTAAATAGCGGAAACAAGGAAGGGGAATCACAGAGCGAGGACGATGACGAGGAGACCCGGCAGCCGAACACTGGAGGGAAGAGAAAATTCCCGCCTCAAGTAAAAACGGTGAACATGATCTATGCTACACACATCCCCAAAAGGGAACGCAAGCGTGCACTCAGGGACGTCTATGCGGTAGAGCCAGTCGCCCCAAAATTCAACCCATGGTCATCATTTCCGATCACCTTTGACGGTCGTGACCATCCCACCAGTACCCGGCATGGCGGTTCGGCCGCACTGGTACTCGACCCAATCATCGACGGATTTCACCTGAGACGAGTCCTAATGGATGGTGGAAGCAGCCTTAACCTGCTCTATCAGGATACAGTGCGGAAGATGGGCATCAATCCCTCACAAATCAAGCCCACCAAGACTACCTTTAAAGGAGTCATACCAGGTGTAGAAGCCCGTTGTACGGGCTCAATCACCCTGGAGGTAGTATTCGGTTCCCCAGATAATTTCTAAAGTGAAGAACTAATCTTCGATATCGTACCCTTCCGCAGCGGTTATCACGCACTGCTCGGACGCACCGTGTTCGCTAGATTCAACGCGGTGCCACACTATGCTTATCTCAAGCTCAAGATGCCCGGTCCATGCGGCGTCATAACAGTCAATGGGAATACGGAACACTCCCTCCGCACAGAGGAGCACACAGCCGCCCTAGCAGTAGAGGGACAGAGCGGCCTTCTCAAGCAGCACCATAATCCGGCTGCCAAGCCCCTGGACATCGTTAAGAGAGTCCGGACTACACTGCAACAGGACAGCTCAGCTCGTGAAGAACCGAATTAACAATCTGGCCTCCATCCCAACCCCGATGAGGGAATGTCATCCATACCGCGCGTACATAATTACGCACTCAAAACCCCATGGGTACTGACAGAGGCATACCTAGCTCACAATCCACAGCGCGACTCAACCGTCCCTGGGATTCGCACACCTTTACTTTTTCTTTTTTCTTTTATTATTATTCCGGGTTTTTTCTCTTTTCGGGGTCTATCAGGACGACCCGTTGAAGAACACACCAAGGAAGCAAGAAGCTTTGACATACAAGGGAATTCCCAAGCGGTCTCGGCTCAATGATCGCCATACATGTTTTACATACCCGTACGCAACTCGCCCTTAGTCACGGCATGTTAAATAGCCTTACTTACTTTTCGCATTACTTGCACACAGTACGTCTCGACGTACTAATTACATGACGATGGTGAGTAAACGGTGGCGTCAGCTTACTACTTAATTTTCCCGTTTCCTCACCTTTGTATTTATTACTCATTGCACACGTACACCATGGTATGTATTACTACGCCAGGGGCTTCATTACGCCCCGCATTATGGCAATAAAAGTCTGAACACTTTTACAGTATAGTTCGGCACCCCGAACTTATAGCATTATATGCATCGGCTCCGAATCATATCTTTGGTCAATAGTTGGGTTGCCCGGCTCCTGTGCTTACTACCTTATGTTCCGCTATATCGGCTAGGCTAGTAAAGGGAGAACTACTGCGATTGTGTCCCGGTTCTTCTGGATGAGCACCTCAGTAGAGAAAGGCGAAAACTGACTGTCATGATGCGGCGAGAGCTGGTCAGCTGTTCGAGAGGTCCCAAATCGTTAGAGATTTTTTCCGCTTCTTGCGAAGAATCGGTTCCTCCGATTAGGCGTGTATAACGCCCCTAGTTCGGCCTTCAGGATACCAGGGGCTTTGCCGACTTTCTTAATTGTCAAACTCCTAAGGCTAAGTGAGGGCGGTAAAGGCCGCATAGTCTGATTGCCTTGTTCGTTGCGCTAAACACCTCCTTTAAGGACCAAAATATGGAGTAAAGAGTGTTTAGATTTATCCCGAACACCCCGTACTACCTACGTGGGTGCAGAAGCCGACGACTGGTCAACCCTCAGATTTCATAAACGGCCGCACAGGAGGTAAAATTTAAATCACAAGCATTATATTACATAACATAATTGCTCAATATTACAGGACAGGATAATACAAATGTTCTCATGGGAATATAACATCCTTCGAACATTGCTCCGCCACAAGGCGGGACCCCTCCAGGACACCATCAAAATAGAGCTCGGGTCGAGGATGCTCCTTGCCCTCCGGCGGCCCCTCGGTCATCAGCTTCTTGGCGTCCAGCTTTGCCCAATGCGTCTTGACGCGGGCAAATGCCATATGTGCACCTTCAATACAGACCGACCGCTTCACGGCTTCGAGCCGCAGATAGGCACTTACAAGCCGGTTAACAAGTCCGAAATAGCTGCTAGGTACAGGCTCGGCAGGCCACAGCCGGACTATCAGGCCCTTTATGGCTAGCTCCGCTGACCTGTGCAGCTCGACCAACTGCTTCAACTGGTCGCTAAAGGGCACCGGATGTTCGGGTCCAAGATGTTGAGACCAGAACAGCTTCTCCGTAGACATCCCTTCTTCGTCTCTATAATACTCGGCAGCATCTGATATGCTCCGCGCCAGATCCGTAAACACCTCTGGAAAACCAAAATTCGGATAAGTACAAGGAATGTTTCTTCTATATACTTGCTTTGCATGGTGAAAGACTTACCCGCCGCAATCTCCTTGGCCGCCTGAATTTCCTGGAGGGCGTTCTGGGCTTCGGCTCGTGCATCTTGTGCGCTCTGGCGGTCCTTCGCCAATTCAGACTCTTGCGGCTTACAATCGTGCTCCAAGGACTCGAGCTTCTCGACGGCGTTCTAGAGCTCTTGCTGGGCCATGTTAACCAGGGCCTTGTGCTTCTCGCGCGCAGTACGTTCCCTGGCCGCCTTGTCCTCCGCCTCGGCCAACACCTTCTTGAGGGCTGCCACCTCGGTTGAGGCCCCTAATAAAGTTCATGCCACTTTAGTCCGCATGGACCACTCATCATTATCAAATGAACACGCAGGTTAACTGCGTACCTTGGCTATCCTCGAGCTGCCTCTTCACGAGGCTAAGCTCTTCCTCGACCCGCTCCAGTTTCTGCTTCAGTCCGGAGACCTCCGCATTATGAGCGGTCGCAGCCCGCAGCGATGCCTGCTTATTCACAAAGACACCTTATGTTAGACTCCTGCGAAACCTATTTTTGATCCTCTGATCGGCTCTTTCTTTCCGAACACCGAGCAGAGCATCAGGGGCTACTGTCTACACTGTGATATTCTTCCTACAATTGCATTACTCACCTCAAAGCCTGTTAGAAGCCGAGTGCAGGCTTTGGTCAGTCCGCTTTTGATGAACTGAACCTTCTCTATTACCGTGCCCATAATGACACGATGTTCATCCACAATAGAGGCGCCTCGTAGTGCCTTCAGCAGATTATCCGGTGCCTCTGGATGGACAGAGGTCACCAGCGGAACCGGCACATTCCCTCCTTTCGAAGAATGCCGTTTGCTGGATTCCGGAACTGCGTAGTTCTCCGAAAACTCCCCTCGGCTAGGGAAAGTCTTTTGCGATACTACCTCGTCATCACCCTTGGGAGAGATGGAATGAGCAGGTGGCGGAGACATGCTAGCCATCTCCTTTGAGTCTAGCGATCCCTCTGTCGAGGAACGCGGGGAGCCAACGCGGGAAGGCCAGATGTTTTTGGATTCTGGTACTTACGAGGCGGCTCGAGGCTTAGTCCGGCGAGGTCGCTCCGGACTGCTATCAACATCCCACGCGGAGTTATCCGCGACGGATCCTCTAACCCTCTTAGGCGCTTTCGCCTCCGGATTTGTGGGGGCCGCTTTCTTCTTCCTCCCTAGTTCAGTTGGGGAGTCGTTCTCCGCTTCCTCTTCGTCGTCGTCGTCAGCGGACGAAGTGGAAGTCTCGTCTTCGGGCGTCATGTCCGGAGTGCCTTTGCGGCAAGGGGCCTTCCTGGCCCCTTTGGCTGCTTTCTTGGCCGTTTTCTCTGGCACCTCGTAAGGTGCCGGAAATAGCATCTTCGTCAGAAGTGGGATTTATTGGTCTTCGGGTAGCGAAGCCGGACAGTTAATCCGCTTCGCTGTCTCTACCCCCTGAAAGCATGAAAAAACTTACCAAATTAGCCGGGAGTTTTATGCTAAGCCCGCGATCCTCGGTCATGGGTGGTGGGGTCTCACTGGCCGTGAAAAGCACTTTCCAGATGTCTTTGTGCGTCGTGTCAAAGAACTCTAGCAGCGTCTGGTGCTTGGCCGGATCGAACTCCTACAAATGGCAAGTCCCGTGTTGGCACGGTAGGATCCGACGAAAAAGCATAACCTGGATTACGTTGACGAGCTTGATGTTCCTGGTCATCATATTCTTAACGCATGTCTGGAGCCTAGTCAGCTCGTTGGAAGAACCCCAGGTCAGGCCCTTCTCCTGCGAGGAGGTGAGCCGCATCGGAGCTCCGGATCGAAATTCGGGGGCCGCCGCCCAGTTGATGTTGCGCGGCTCGGTGATGTAGAACTACCCGGACTGCCATCCCTTCACCATCTCCACAAAGGAGCCCTCGGGCCAGACGATATTGGGCATCATGCCCACCATGGCGCCTCCGCACTCTGCTTGTTGGCCGCTCACTACCTTCGGCTTCACATTGAAGGTCTTTAGCTATAGGCCGAAGTGAGGTGGGATGCGGAGAAAGGCCTCGCACACGACAATAAATGCCGAGATGTTGAGAATAGAGTTGGGGGCTAGATCATGGAAGTCCAGCCCGTAGTAAAACATCAGCTCGTGGACAAATGGGTGGAGAGGGAACCCCAGTCTGCGGACGAAATGTGTGAGAAACACAACCCTCTCACGGGGCTCTGGGGTAGGGACAACCTATCCCTTGACCGGGAGACGATGAGCAATCTCCTTGGCCAGATATCCTCCCCCCCGGAGCTCCTTGATGTCTTTCTTCTTGACCAAAGAGGCCATCCACTTGCCTCCAGCTACGGATCCGAACATGGCTGGAGTGCTTTTCTGGGCGGATAAAGCTAGAGCTTGGGCGCTGGAGCTCGAGAATAGATGGGCAGAGGAAGGAGAAGGCCTGGGTGGACAAGGATGAGTCCTCATCCCCTTATAAAGGCCACAAATAGCAAATGCCTCCCCACTCACCCTAAAAGCTCGCCTATTCCCATGGCTTGTGAAAATGGCGCGATTGGGTTACCCATGCCCACATTGATGAGAATCCCGCAATAAGGGGACACGATCTCTGCTTCCACAAGACGTGCCTATGGCAACCGCGTCTCGAAACATGGGGCAGCCGGCGAAAAATGGTTCGAAATTATAACCCGACAGACGTGATGTTGTAAAAAGTTGTCAGCAGATTAGACTCGTATAAAAATATATTCTCTCTGCGGTTGTGTGTGGTATTTAACAGGTCCGGATACTATCATCGCATCCGAAGACTATCTTCGAGTTCGGGAGAAGGGGAACCCGCCTTGCAATGCCGAAGACAATCTGTGCACCAGACACCTTGAAGCCAGGTTCAGGGGCTACTGAGGGAGTCCTGGACTAAGGGGTCCTCGGGAGTCCGGCCTATTATCTATGGGTCGGACTGATGGGCTGTGAAGACATGAAGGCCGAAGACTGTACCCGTGTCCGGATTGGACTCTCCTTGGCATGGGAGGCAAGCTTGCCGATCACCAATGAAGATTCCTTGCTATGTAACCGACTCTATGTAACCCTAGATCTCTCCGGTGTCTATATAAACCGGAGGGCATAGTCCGAATAGAGGATACACATTATCATAGTCATACAGGCTAGACTTCTATGGTTTGGACATGATGATCTCGTGGTAGATCAACTCTTGTAATACTCATATTCATCAAGATCAATCAAGCAGGAAGTAGGGTATTACCTCCATAGAGAGGGCCCAAACCTGGGTAAACATCGTGTCCCCCGTCTCCTGTTACCATCAATCCTAGACAGACAGTTCGGGACCCCCTACCCGAGATCCGCCGATTTTGACACCGAGAGCTGCCGTCCTCCTTCGAGACTAGTATGCGGCGGTGATCCTCCAGCGACTCCGGCATGGTGAACGGGTAGCACGTCTCGTATTTTATGTTCTCCGCCAATGGCCAGTAGTGACCGGTGCACCCATCCGTGAGGTGATGCACGATGTCCGCCGGCGAGCCCCAAAACATCATCGGGCACTCATAGCAGTAGACGAAGGGCTCCTTGGAGGCATCAACCAGGTCATCCATGAAACGGGAGTGGCTGTAGGGGACGTTGCGCCAGTTGAATATATGAGCAAGTTACTACGAGATTTAATCTGAATAAGCACAAAATAAATCATGACGGCTATAACAGAGATTAAACTAATCATGTGGACTAGCATAGTAGATGAACAGATAGAATCTAGTAGGATACAGAGTAGAAACATGAATTCTATATCAATTTCAAACAGGAAGGACAGAAACACATACGGTGCAATAGGAGCAGCACCGTTGGCGCTGAGGTTGTCGCCCATGTCATTGAGGAAGAGGTTGCCGAGGTCGGGGAAGAAGTCGCCATCGGTGAAGTCGTGGCTGCCAGCAGTCGCGAGAGTGCACTCCCCAAATTTCAACAGGGCCCGCCAAATGGAGCGCAGGAGGGAGTGGCTGTAGGGGACGTTGCGCCCGCCGAATGCAGCGCAGGAGTAGCACACGAAGCAGTAGATGGTGCTCCAGTGCCCAGAAATTTTTGTTTGGGATCGCTTGGGCAATGTAGGGCATCGGTGCCAAATACCCAAAAAGAAAGTTTAGCACCGCTTTTGGCCTACATAGTGGAAGGCCTAAGTCTCTATCTCTAATCTTATCTCTATCTCTACTCTTATCTCTATCTCTACTACTCTTCTTTGTTTTTTATAACAAATCGAATAGTACTGCGCCGTCCGCTGCACGCCCGGCTGAACACACCTCCTCGCCTCCATCATCACCAACTCAGTCTTTTATAGGAGTAGGAGTAGAGAAAAAACCGAGTTGGCGATGATGGTGTGCCGTGAATGCACGGGCATCTTGCTATTTTTTTGCATATAATTCGAAACACCACGTAGACACGGTCTTTGACCATTTTACAACTATGTTAGTATCATTGTTAGTGGTCAGCTGGTGCAAGTTATAGCCCTGGGTGTTTTACCCTTTTTTTAGTAATGATATCTGGCGATTGTTCGGCACGACCTCAATCCTGGTGAATCCCATGTAACCGTCAGATTTCCTTCCGACGGTGGCATGTTTTTAAGCTATAGTATTTGGAAAAACCGCCACCCTTACACACGTACTGTAACTGTGTCACGGGCGTTTGCAAGTGCCATGTCTCCCAGCGAACATTTGCTGGGGATTGGAGTTAGCACCGATGGCAGTTCGTAGTCGTTCCACGCTCGGGCATTGAAGTTTGTAACTATTTTAGATTAGAATATACTACTCCTCTGGTGCTAGTAGAAGAGCAGAGTCCTACTCCACTACTACTCTACTCAAGCAAGCTAGGGCATAGTAGTAGGTACTGTAGGGAGTACCAGTACTGTGATCACTCAAGCAAGTTGTCTAACTTCGATATGACCCTACGTTGCTGGTATGTGTCTTGTAAGTCAAGCGGCATGCTGTAGTCATCATCACCTGTCCACTTCTGTCGGATCACAGGTTCTGGCGAAACCCTCAAGGTTCGAACACTGGGGTGCGCACGAAGATCTCTCCCCTCCCAAGTATTCGTACTCCACGATCTAGCGGACTAACTCGTCGAACCCAAGGAACACAGGGACACAAGATTTATACTGGTTCGGGCTACCGATGTGGTGTAATACCCTACTCTAGTGTGGTGTGGTGGATTGCCTCTTGGGCTGAGGATGAACAGTACAAGGGGAAGAACAGCCTCCTGAGGCGAGGTGTTCTTGTGCTTGGTGAGCTGGTGAGTGCATGGAATGGATCCGATCCCAGATGAGTTGCCTCCTACGATGTTGGCTAGTCCTATTTACAGAGGCCCTGGCCCTCTTCCCAAATATTGAGCGGGAAGGGATCCCACAACGGCCAAGTTTGAAGGGGAACATCTAGTAAAGCTTATCCTGACAAAAGCGGTCTTCGCCTGCCAAAGGCTCTGGTGGTGACGCAGTCTTGGGCTCCATGGTCACCTCCGTCCCGCCGTCCTTCTAGTCTTGGTCTTGTTTCACCGATAAGGAAACCTTTGCCTGATGCCTTGGGACTCTGCGCCTGCACTTGCCTCTTTAGCACCAAAGAGGAAACAATGACACTGCGTGCGCGGGCGCCCGCCTGGTGTCGGTGTCAAAACCGGCGGATCTCGGGTATGCGGTCCCGAACTGTGCCTCTAGGATCGATGGTAAAAGGAGACGGGGGACACGATGTTTACCCAGGTTCGGGCCCTCTCTATGGAGGTAATACCCTACTTCCTGCTTGATTGATCTTGATGAATATGAGTGTTACAAGAGTTGATCTACCACTAGATCGTAATGGCTAAAACCTAGAAGTCTAGCCTATGTGAATATGGTAATGAATCTGTCTCCATCTGGACTATGCCCTCCAGTTTATATAGAAACCGGAGAGATCTAGGGTTACATAGAGTCGGTTACATAGGAGGGAATCTTCATAGTTGATCGCAAAGCATGCCTTCCATGCCAAGGAGAGTCCAATCCGGACACGGGTATAGTCTTTGGCCCTTATGTCTTCATGGCCCGTCAGTCCGGCCCATAGATAACAGGCCGGACGCCCGAGGACCCCTTAGTCCAGGACTCGCTCAGTAGCCCCTGAACATGGCTTCAATGACGAGGAGTCCGGTGCGTAGATTGTCTTCGGCATTGCAAGGCGGGTTCCCCTTCTTCCGAACTCCAAGATAGTCTTCGGATGCGATGATAGTATCCGGACCTGTATACACAATTGGAGAGGATATAATATTTCACGAGTCCCATCTGCTGACCACTGTTTATGACACTGCATTACGCCTGCCTGGTTAGTATTTCCAACCGTTGGCTAGCCCCTCGCCCCACGTCTTGGGGCGCGGTTTTATCACCACGTCTTGTCAAAGCAGGGATCGTGCCCCTTATTCACGGGATTTTCAATAATGTAGGTGTGGGTAACCCAAACGTCCCCCGGGTACAACTCTTTGAGGATAGGTAAGTTTTGAGACCCAGGAGAGGACGCTCAATATTCTGGGCCTTTATATAGGGACCCAGACTTGTCTTTTCTCTTCTGCGCTTGCTTCTTCCCCGACCCCAGCCACCTCGAGTTCCATCCCTCGTGTTCCAATCACCACCAGCCCAGATCATGTTCGGGTCCAGCCGTTCAGGCCGGTGGGTGGCCACTTCTGTCACGGAGAAGGATATTGCGAAGCTCCGCGAGGCGAGGTATCGAACCCCAGAAATCTTTCATCGGCTTCCCGCCGAGGGGCAGGTTATTCCCACCCCCAAATCTGGCAAGAGGGTAGTATTTGTGTCCCACTTTCTCCATGGGTAGGGTTCGCGCTTAACCCCTTCGTCCGGGGGCTCATGTTCTACTATGGGCTAGATTTTCACGATCTGGCCCCGGACTCTGTTCTTGTCATCTCGACATTCATCGTCATTTTTGAGGCCTTCCTCCGGACTCCCCCGCACTTTGGTTTGTGGCTCAAGAGTTTCGACGTGAGGCCGCGGGTGGCAGAGGAGGAGCAGGCAGATTGCGGCAGCGTCGTAATAGGCAAGCTTGTCAACGCGGTTTGGCTTGAAGGGTCCTTCGCCAAGTCTTCTGACATGTGGCAGCAGGGATGGTTTTATATCAACGAGCCGCGGGCCCCAAGTGGGCGGCTACAACTGTGTTCTGGCCCGGCCCTCCGATTCAGCTTGCTTCATGGATTAATAAGGGATTGGACCGGGGATCCTTCAATGAAGTGCAGACTCTGCAAAGTCGCATCCGGAGCCTTCCCGACAAGGGCATCGACCTTGTGAATGCCGTTCAAGTAATGCTAGTCCGCCGGACCCTGCCATCTCAGCGGCGGCCTCTCCGTATGTGGGAGTTTAATCCAGAAGGGCGGCGGACTCTTCAGCACTTCTTCGGCGCTACACACGAAAGAATGTGGAAATTATATTTCAGGGAGCGAGAGCAATGGCCGGACAACACCGAAGACGTTGGCCTCGACTGCAATCATCCAGACACTTCGGTAAGTATTCAATCTCCGAACACCTTCCAATCAAGCATCTCTTGACAAGATACTGAACAATCTGTCCCTATACAGGACTGGATAAAGAAAGCGGTATTAATATGGTGTCCGGCGCCCCTTCCTGAAGATTCTGCGACCGCCCTGCTGACGAGGATGCTAGCTCCGACACCGTACCAGTTGTCTGCAGAGGGGGGCGAGAGCGGGGAGCTCAGAGGTGACACCCGCCCTGAGGATGAATTAGACGCTGTGTTCGGGGAAACCGAAACCCTTTTGCCCAGGGGCAAAGGTGTAGAGGGGGCCCTCCATGGCAAGAAGAGGGCCGCTTCCGGAGGTTGGGAGGTGAAGCCTTCCAAGAGAGGAAAAACGCCATCGTCGGGCGGCCTGGGCCGGGTAAGCGATGTTGCTGCAGAGCTTTATGATGAGGATAAACCTCTGGCCGAACCGTAAGTGAAGCTGGGGCACTTTAAACATACCTCATTCTTTTCCTATTAGTGAAGTAATCATCCGACATACGTACATACTTGCAGGTTAACGCCTGGTGTTTCTCAATCGTCCTCCTCCTCGGGGGACCTTCTTCCGGAGATGATGGAGAGTGACACGCCTTCTCCGGCCTCTTCGCCCAACAGGGCGGACGATCTTGAGGTATCGTCCTGGAGGGTTCCTCTTGATCAACAAGTAGTGTCGGAAACGAAGAAGGCGTTTCCAGAAGGTGGTGCCTCTGTCACTCGGAGTTCGGGAATCAAGAATGACGGGCCTGAACCGTCTGTTTTACAGCCGGAGACGATTCTGGAGGTGAGTAAACGGATTCCTTCAAAGGATTGCCATACATCGACGGCAGTTTCTGAAGACCCCGGAACGCCGGAAATGCTTACAGACATGCTGTGACAAGCGTCCATTTCAGAGGAGCACCGTGCCTTGATGGTTACGGTGGTCGAAAAGGTTCTATGCGCGAGGAGCGGGTTGAACGAGGCCTTTACGAGCCTTCTGAATGGTTTTGAGGTTTGTGATGTAGTTTTGCCAATGTAATTTTATTGACAGAATGCACCTGTTGTATATGCAGTAGCCCCTGAGACTCGGAGTGCCTACCAAAGGAAGCGATCGGACGATCAAAAAGATATGTTCAGGTACAAACCTTGATTTAACAATGAATACAGGCTGCCTCCCTTCCTGCGGCTACCCGAAATACGGAAGTGGCCGAACTGCAGGAGAAGCTGGATATTGCGGGGGATGACATCGCATTGATCAACAGACGTCTTGACGACTCGCAAGGTATATATTTCGAGCATTCCTTGCACCAATGTGCTTGTTTTTTAAGCCTGACTCTAAAAAGAGTTTTATATGAAATGTGCATGAATGCAGATGGTGCTACCGCCGTGGAGGCCCTTCGGGTGGACCTATCCCGGGCCAAGGTGCAGGCCCGATTTAGTAATGCGGCTGGCGAAAAGGCATCGGGTGAGTTGAAAGCCGAACAGGCTACACGACACCGAGACAAGGAAAGGATGTCCATCATGGCGCATGAATTAGAGAATGCGGCTAGCCCCTGTAAACTTCTTGAGAAGGAAAATGAAGCCAAAACGGCTGAACTTGACAAGGCCTTACGAGAGGCGAGAGAAGCGCAGTCTGAATCCGGAGCGGCCCACGAGGAGATCCGGCAAGCTGGGGAGATTGCGGCTAGCAAGCCCTTTTTGCTACAGACTAAGTTTGGTGATCCAAACTATGCTCAGCTTAGCAAGGAATGGAGTTCTCCGGACAAATTTTTGGACTTACAAAAGAGTTCTTCCGATGCGGCGCAGTTTTACTGCGCACAAGAGGGATATGCCACGGAGAAACTCTTCTGGTCACAATTCGGCGCGTCGAAGCGCCCTCTGTTACTGAATGAACAGATGTCCCAGTGGGCCGAGCTTCATAGGATATCCGGCGACACCATGAAGAACGTCATAGCCCGGTTGTGGCCAAGTGAGCCTATTCCGAGTAGTTATTTTGGCCTGGTGCGCTGGCTTGTTGAAGCGGTCGGCGTGCATTGAGGGTGCACGGATGGCCTTTGCCCAAGTCAAAACATTTTGGGAAAAGATGAAGGCCGTCGATATTGCGGCAAGGAGTCCACCCAAGGGCAAGGACCGTTATGATCCGGAGCACTATTTTGAAGACGTCCTGGAAGCCGCCCGCCTGATAGAGGGTCAATGCTCGAAGAACATAATGTTCGAGTGAGGTGTGTTAGAATTGTAATAAACAATTGATCTATTTTATATTTTTGCTCAAAAGCTTGAATTCCTCCTGTGCGGCCGTTTTAATATAATCTGAAAGTTTTCCAGTCGTCGGCTTCAGCCCCCTCGTAGGAAGTACGGGGGTGTTCGGAAAAGCATGTAATCACACTTTATCCAACGTCTTGGTCCATGAAGGAGGTGATAATGCAGCGAACCAGGCAATCAGAATATAAGGCGTTAACACTTTCACTTAGCCATAGGAGTTTTATCGTGGGGCTACGACATAGCCCCTGGTATGTATACGGCGTATTGTAATATCGTGCCTTACATATTTTGATCTAAAAAGATCCTTCGTGTGACACGGGGAATCGCTAAAGATTCGAGTAAGTCGTCAAGTGGTTGACCAGCTCTCGCCGCATCATGATAGTCAGTTTTCGGCTTTCTCTACTGAGGTGCTCATCCGGTCTAGGCCAGGGCACAATCGCATTAGTTCTCCCTTTACTACCCTAGCCGATAGAGTGGAACGTAGGGTAGCAAGCACAGGAGCCGGGCAACCCAACTATTGACCAAAGACAATGATTCGGAGCTGATGCATATAGGCCAAACTTGCAACGCCGAAGTACGCTATAGAGCTGTTCGGACTTTTACTGGCGACTCATTTGTTCTCATACCGGGCCCCTGGCGAATTATGCCGAGGTGCGTCTTGCAAGGCAGCCGTTACGGCCAGACTCATTGCAGAAGGAGCATGGAAGATTAGTTCGGATAAAGTTTACTGGGAGTGGAGCCATATGCCAATGATGAATGTATATAAAAAGTAAAAAACCACGACCCGGCTATTTGACATGCTCGGTGTTGGGAACGGAGGAGAAAGGCATAGTACAGGCCCAAAATAACGAGTGCGGTCTATAGAAGCTTTTTTGGACCTCCTGTCGCACGTCTGCGCGGCCCGTCCTCGGGGAGGGAGATCCTTAACGGAAGTTACCCCTTAGGTGAGTATGCGGATCCGAACTCCAATAGAGTCCGATGTAGGTGTTGTCCTGATGGTCACCTGTTTCTAAGAGATAATAAATAAAAGTAAGGAAAACAGATAAAAACATTACGGGAATGCCTGTAGGGTTGTCCGTATTGTGCTTCCGCTGATGCCCATGGTATCTTGAGCGCGTAGTGATGTATGCGTGGTGTAAATCTTGCCAATAAAGTGGGTGGGTGGCGGAAGCCGGACTGCTATTTCCATTCCGGGAGTGGTCGAACTTTGGAGGGAAACTGTTTCTGGCCCCTGGTGTACGGCTGGTGAGCCTCTTCGTCGTTTTTATCGCCTGGTGGCCTTCTCCCCTCGTGCTCGGCGTTAAGCTTGCCTGCCTGCTTAAAGACCCAACAGTTTCTGTTGGTGTGACTTGCTGGCTTATGAGGATGGCCGTGAATCTGACAAGGTCGGTCCAATATCATGTTGAGGGTGGATGGTCCATCCTGGTTTGCCTTAAATGGCTTCTTCCGTTGACCGGGTTTCGGATTGTGAAATCTGGCGTTGACCGCTGTGTCGCATAATCTTTCGTTACTGTTGCGACTGTTGTGTTCGGATCGTCGTGGCTTGCCGTTGCCATCTCGGATTTCGGAAGTGCCTGGGTCACTGGCGTTGTTGCTTTTACGAGCGAGCCAGTTGTCTTCACCGACGCAAAAGTGGGTCATTAGAGCGGTGAGGGAAATCATGGATTTGGGTCCTTCTTGGCCAAGGTGACGTCCTAGCCATTCATCCCGGACACTGTGTTTGAAGGCCGCAAGGGCTTCCACGTCCGGACAGTCGACAATTTGGTTCTTTTTGACTAAGAACCTAGTCCAGAGCTGCCTGGCTGACTCGCCGGGCTTCTGGACAATGTGACTGAAGTCATCGGCATCTGGTGGCCGGACATATGTTCCTTGGAAGTTGTCCCGAAAGGCGTCTTCCAAATCTTCCCAGTTGCCGATAGAATTTTCTGGCAAACTATTTAGCCAGTACCGAGCCAGCGCTTTGAGCTTGAGAGATAGGTATTTAATGGCATGAAGGTCCTCTCCGCGAGCCATGTGGATATGGAGGAGGTAATCCTCAATCCATACCGCGGGATCTGTTGTTCCATCGTATGATTCGATGTTGATGGGTTTAAACCCGTGTGGGAATTCATGCTCCATTACCTTATCACTGAGACAGAGTGGGTGTGCGGCTCCTCTATGTTGGGCCACACTGTGAAGTACCTCCGGCGGACTCCGCTTACGGTTTTCCGACCGAGCGTGGTCGGATCTGTTGTGTCCAAATAGGTAATCGTTGTTTCTGGTCGGGGCATGTCCCTGCGATCTGGGTGCTGATTTTGTGCGCCCTGTTCTACCTTCCAGGTCTTGTTGGATGTCGCGAGTGTTCCCCCGAGCTGCTTTATTCCTGCTTGGCTGGCCGGATGGGTTGGTATGGTGCACTGCTTGGGTTGCTGCTTTATCCGGACCGAACTGTGGTCGTCCTATCGCATTATTCGATGGTTGTGTGGGCTCCAACGCCCTGCCAACGTATTGAGGGAGCCACATATACTTGTGGTGGGTTTTGTCTGGGCTGCTAAGGCCGTATTCTTCGGCGGCCAGGACCTCGGTCCATCTATCATTGAGCAAATCTTGGCTCGCTTGAAGCTGCAGCTGCTTCTTCCTTAGGCTCCTTGATGTGGCGATGAGCCGGCGTTTGAAGCGCTCCTGCTCGAGAAGTTCCTTAGGCACGACAAAATCCTTGTTGCCGAGGATCTCGTCTTCGTCGGAGAGTGGGAGATAATTGCTGTCTTTCGAGTCTCCATATGTTTCCTGTTCATCAGGGCTGTCTTGCCTCCTTCCTTGTTCCTCCTGTTCAGATTCTACCTCAACAGGGTCTTCGTTGTCCGGAGTATTGTCTTTTCTGGTGCTAGCAGTGTTTTCTCTTGGGTGATGTGAATTGGAGTGGCGTCTTAGGTGCCGGTGTTCAGACTGTGTGCCGAGAGGTTTATTCTCGACTGGATCCTTGTTGGCGTCGAGGGCGTCGTCGGGTGTGTCTATCATACACATGTCATACCAGGAAGTGGCAATCCCGTGTCTAGTGGGTAGTAAGCTCTGTCCCTGCCCCTCATCGCCATCCATACCGTCGATGTCTTCGGAGTGGGGATCAGGCGTGTTGGTTGGGTCTTCAAGGGTGGCTATGAAGTGGGTGGCGGGTGGGAAGCAAAATTCTCCATCATCTGCCGTAAGTTTGAACCGAACATAGCTCGGCGACGGGTCATCTGCCAGGGATAGGTTTCTTAATGAGTATAGCAGGTCGCCCATGGGCGAATGTTGGAAGACATCTGCGGCGCTGAACTTGAAGATCGATAGCCGATCGAGTTCGGTATCTGTGGGCTCGCAGGGTTTGGAACTCGACGCCGGAAAGGAGTCCGGGGTTCCGTTAATGCAGATACCGTATGAAGTGGAATCTCCAAGCGACTCCAATGCCGCAGAATCGGTAGCCCCCGCAATGGGGTTGAGCTTCCCATCTTCGGGTGACTTGATCTGCTCTGGATCTAAGGCCGGAGTTGCTACAGGAGCTCTCTCCTGGATGCGGCCTGATGACAGGTTTAAGCCATGTTCATCGGGGCAATGGGGAGCGACTGCCGCGGTCTCGAATCCGTTGAAGATCAAGTCTCCACGGACGTCCGCAACATAGTTCAAGCTTCCGAATCTGACCTGATGGCGAGGGGCGTAGCTTTCGATCTGCTCTAGATGGCCAAGCGAGTTGGCCCGCAGTGCGAAGCCGCCGAATACGAAGATTTGTCCGGGTAGAAAGGTTTCTCCATGGACAACGTCATTACTGACGATCGAAGAGGCCATCGAACCTTTCGTCGACGGCGCAGTGGAACTCTCAATGAAAGCACCAATGTCGGTGTCAAAACCGGCGGATCTCGGGTAGGGGGTCCCGAACTGTGCATCTAGGATCGATGGTAACAGGAGACGGGGGACATGATGTTTACCCAGGTTCGGGCCCTCTCTATGGACGTAATACCCTACTTCCTGTTTGATTGATCTTGATCAATATGAGTGTTACAAGAGTTGATCTACCATGAGATCGTAATGTCAAAACCCTAGAAGTCTAGCCTATGTGAATATGGTAATGAATCTGTCTCTACCTGGACTATGCCCTCCGGTTTATATAGACACCGGAGAGATCTAGGGTTAAATAGAGTCGGTTACATAGGAGGGAATCTGCATAGTTGATCGCCAAGCTTGCCTTCCACGCCAAGGAGAGTCCAATCCGGACACGGGTACAGTCTTCGGCCCTTATGTCTTCTCGGCCCATCAGTCCGGCCCATAGATAACATGCCGGACGCCTGGTTGCGGTCGTCATTGCTTGCGTCATTGGAACCTCGCGAGGTTCGCCTTGCCTTGATCTCTCCGCTCCTCGCGAGCCAGCCTGGCGTGGCCGCTCCTGAGGAGGTCTTATGCCATTCGCCCCGCGAGGCTTGGCCCCTCGCGAGGGTCTTGAGTATTTGCTGGTGAAGATGGGCCGTACGGGCCCGCTGGTGGAGCCACGCCGTGGGCCGCAGGCAGGCAAGTCTAGGGACCCCCATTCCAAGAACGCCGACAGCAGCCCCCGGGCCCAAGGCGCGCTCGGGCTTGGCTTCGAGGCGAAGCCAAGCGGCAAGTACAGAGCACCGCAGGCCCCAACAGCCCACGTCCTTGGGCGACGTGTGGCGATTGATTGGACGTGGGCGTCTCCGCTTCCCCACGCAGCCTTGATATCCGCCTTGAAGGAAATATGCCCTAGAGGCAATAATAAAGTTATTATTTATTTCCTTATATCATGATAAATGTTTATTATTCATGCTAGAATTTTATTAACCGGAAACATGATACATGTGTGAATACATAGACAAACAGAGTGTCCCTAGTATGCCTCTACTTGACTAGCTCGTTGATCAAAGATGGTTATGTTTCCTAGCCATAGACATGAGTTGTCATTTGATTAATGGGATCACATCATTAGGAGAATGATGTGATTGACTTGACCCATTCCGTTAGCTTAGCACTCGATCGTTTAGTATGTTGCTATTGCTTTCTTCATGACTTATACATGTTCCTATGACTATGAGATTATGCAACTCCCGTTTACCGGAGGAACACTTTGTGTGCTACCAAACGTCACAACGTAACTGGGTGATTATAAAGGTGCTCTACAGGTGTCTCCAAAGGTACTTGTTGGCTTGGCGTATTTCGAGATTAGGATTTGTCACTCCGATTGTCGGAGAGGTATCTCTGGGCCCTCTCGGTAATGCACATCACTTATGCCTTGCAAGCATTGCAACTAAATGAGTTTTTTGCGAGATGATGTATTACGGAACGAGTAAAGAGACTTGCCGGTAACAAGATTGAACTAGGTATCGAGATACCGACGATCGAATCTCGGGCAAGTAACATACCGATGACAAAGGGAACAACGTATGTTGTTATGCGGTCTGACCGATAAAGATCTTCGTAGAATATGTGGGAGCCAATATGAGCATCCAGGTTCCGCTATTGGTTATTGACCGGAAAGGTGTCTCGGTCATGTCTACATAGTTCTCGAACCCGTAGGGTCAGCACGCTTAAAGTTACGATGACAGTTATATTATGAGTTTATATGTTTTGAAGTACCGAAGGTTGTTCGGAGTCCCGGATGTGATCACGGACATGACGAGGAGTCTCGAAATGGTCGAGACATAAAGATTGATATATTGGAAGCCTATATTTGGACATCGGAAGTGTTCCGCGTGAAATCGGGATTTTTCCGGAGTACCGGGAGGTTACCGGAACCCCCCGGTAGCTTAATGGGCCTTAGTGGGCCTAGGTGGAAGAGAGGAGAGGAGGCTAGGGCAGGGCCGCGCCCCCCTTTCCCCCAGTCCGAATAGGACAAGGAGAGGGGGGGGGCACCCCCTTCCTTCCTCCCCTCCACCTCTTCCACTCTTCCACTCCTAGTCCAACATGGAAAGGGGGGGAGTCCTACTCCCGGTAGGAGTAGGACTCCTCCTGGCGCGCCACACCTCCGAGGCCGGCGGCCTCCCCCTTGCTCCTTTATATACGGGGGCAGGGGGCACCTCTAGACACACAATTGATATACGATATTTTAGCCGTGTGCGGTGCCCCTCCACCATATTACACCTCGATAATATCGTAGCGGAGCTTAGGCGAAGCCCTGCGTCGGTAGAACATCATCATCGTCACCACGCCGTCGTGCTGATGAAACTCTCCCTCAACACTCAGCTGGATCGGAGTTCGAGGGACGTCATCGAGCTGAATGTGTGCTGAACTCAGAGGTGCCGTGCGTTCGGTACTTGATCGGTCGGATCGTGAAGACGTATGACTACATCAACCGCATTGTGTTAACGCTTCCGCTTTCGGTCTACGAGGGTACGTGGACAACACTCTCCCCTCTCGTTGCTATGCATCACCATGATCTTGCGTGTGCGTAGGAATTTTTTTGAAATTACTACGTTCCCCAACAGTGGTATCAGAGCCTGGTTTTATGCGTTGATGTTATATGCACGAGTAGAACACAAGTGAGTTGTGGGCGATATAAGTCATACTGCTTACCAGCATGTCATATTTTGGTTTAGCGGTATTGTGAGATGAAGCGGCCCAGACCGACATTACGCGTACGCTTACGCGAGACTGGTTTCACCGTTGCGAGCACTCGTTGCTTAAAGGTGACTGGCGGGTGTCTGTCTCTCTCACTTTAGTTGAACCGAGTGTGGCTACGCCCAGTCCTTGCGAAGGTTAAAACAACACCAACTTGACAAACTATCGTTGTGGTTTTGATGCGTAGGTAAGAACGGTTCTTGCTAAGCCCGTGGCAGCCACGTAAAACTTGCAACAACAAAGTAGAGGACGTCTAACTTGTTTTTGCAGGGCATGTTGTGATGTGATATGGTCAAGACATGATGCTATATTTTACTGTATGAGATGATCATGTTTTGTAACCAAGTTATCGGCAACTGGCAGGAGCCATATGGTTGTCGCTTTATTGTATGCAATGCAATCGCCATGTAATTGTTTTACTTTATCACTAAGCGGTAGCGATAGTCATAAAAGCAATAGTTGGCGAGACGACAACGATGCTACGATGGAGATCAAGGTGTCGTGCCGGTGACGATGGTGATCATGACGGTGCTTTGGAGATGGAGATCACAAGCACAAGATGATGATGGCCATATCATATCACTTATATTGATTGCATGTGATGTTTATCTTTTATGTATCTTATCTTGCTTTGATTGGCGGTAGCATTATAAGATGATCTCTCACTAAAATTTCAAGATAAAAGTGTTCTCCCTGAGTATGCACCGTTGCAAAAGTTCTTCGTGCTGAGACACCACGTGACGATCGGGTGTGATAGGCTCTACGTTCAAATAACGGGTGCAAAACAGTTGCACACGCAGAATACTCAGGTTAAACTTGACGAGCCTAGCATATGCAGATATGGCCTCGGAACAATGAGACCGAAAGGTCGAGCGTGAATCATATAGTAGATATGATCAACATAGTGATGTTCACCATTGAAAACTACTCCATTTCACGTGATGATCGGTTATGGTTTAGTTGATTTGGATCGCGTGATCACTTAGAGGATTAGAGGGATGCCTATCTAAGTGGGAGTTCTTAAGTAATATGATTAATTGAACTTCAATTTTATCATGAACTTAGTCCTGGTAGTATTTTGCAAATTATGTTGTAGATCAATAGCTCGCGTTGTTGCTTCCCTATGTTTATTTTGATATGTTCCTAGAGAAAAATTATGTTGAAAGATGTTAGTAGCAATGATGCGGATTGGATCTGTGATCTGAGGATTATCCTCATTGCTGCACAGAAGAATTATGTCCTTGATGCACCGCTAGGTGACAGACCTATTGCAGGAGCAGATGTAGACGTTATGAACGTTTGGCTAGCTCAATATGATGACTACTTGATAGTTTAGTGCACCATGCTTAACGGCTTAGAATCGGGACTTCAAAGACGTTTTGAACGTCATGGACCATATGAGATGTTCCAGGAGTTGAAGTTAATATTTCAAGCAAATACCCGAGTTGAGAGATATGAAGTCTCCAACAAGTTTTATAGCTAAAAGATGGAGGAGAATAGCTCAAGCAGTGAGCATGTGCTCAGATTGTCTGGGTACTACAATCGCTTGAATCAAGTGGGAGTTAATCTTCCAGATAAAATAGTGATTGACAGAATTCTCTAGTCACCATCACCAAGTTAGTAGAACTTCGTGATGAACTATAGTATGCAAGGGATGACGACAGTAATTCCCGAGCTCTTCGTGATGCCGAAATCGACGAAGGTAGAAATCAAGAAAAACATCAAGTGTTGATGGTCGACGAGACCACTAGTTTCAAGAAAAGGGCAAAGGGAAGAAGGGGAACTTCAAGAAGAACGGCAAGCAAGTTGCTGCTCAAGTGAAGAAGCCTAAGTCTGGTCCTAAGCCTGAGACTAAGTGCTTCTACTGCAAAGGGACTGATCACTGGAAGCGGAACTACCCCAAGTATTTGGTGGATAAGAAGGATGGCAAAGTGAACAAAGGTATATTGGATATACATGTTATTGATGTGTACTTTACTAGTGTTTATAGCAACCCCTCGGCATTTGATACTGGTTCAGTTGCTAAGAATAGTAACTCGAAACGGGAGTTGCAGAATAAACAGAGACTAGTAAAAGGCGAGGTGACGATGTGTGTTGGAAGTAGTTCCAAGATTGATATGATCATCATCGCACACTCCCTATACTTTCGGGATTAGTGTTGAACCTAAATAAGTGTTATTTGGTGTTTGCATCGAGCATGAATATGATTTGATCATGTTTGTTGCAATACGGTTATTCATTTAAATTAGAGAATAATTGTTGTTCTGTTTACATGAATAAAACCTTCTATGGTCATACACCCAATAAAATGGTTTGTTGGATCTCGATCGTAGCGATACACATATTCATAATAATGAAGCCAAAAGATGCAAAGTTAATAATGATAGTGCAACTTATTTGTGGCACTGCCGTTTAGGTCATATTGGTGTAAAGCGCATGAAGAAACTCCATACTGATGGGATTTTGGAATCACTTGATTATCAATCACTTGATACTTGCGAACCATGCCTTATGGGCAAAATGACTAAAACTACGTTCTCCGGAACAATGGAGCGAGCAACTGACTTATTGGAAATAATACATACTGATGTATGCGATCCGATGAGTGTTAAAGCTCGTGGCGGGTATCGTTATTTTCTAACCTTCACAGATGATTTGAGCAGATATGGGTATATCTACTTAATTAAATAGAAGTCTGAAACATTTGAAAAGTTCATATAATTTCAGAGTGAAGCGGAAAATCATCGTAACAAGAAAATAAAGTTTCTATGATCTGATCGTGGAGTAGAGTATTTGAGTTACGAGTTTGGCCTTCAGTTAAAACAATGTGAAATAGTTTCACTACTCACGCCACCTGGAACACCACGGTGTAATGGTGTGTTCGAACATCGTAACCGTACTTTATTAGATATGGTGCGATATATGATGTCTCTTACCGATCTACCACTATCGTTTTGGGGTTATGCATTACAGACAGCTGCATTCACATTTAAATAGGGTACCATCTAAATCCGTTGAGAGGACATCTTATGAACTGTGGTTTGGCAAGAAACCAAAGTTGTCGTTTCTTAAAGTTTGGGGTTGCGATGCTTATGTGAAAAGGTTTCATCCTGATAAGCTCAAACCCAATCGGAGAAATGTGTCTTCATAGGATACCCAAAGGAGACAGTTGGGTACACCTTCTATCACAGATCCGAAGGCAAGACATTCGTTGCTAAGAATGGATCCTTTCTAGAGAAGGAGTTTCTCTCGAAAGAAGTGAGTGGGAGGAAAGTAGAACTTGATGAGGTAACTGTACCTCATCAATTATTGGAAAGTAGTTCATCGCAGAAACCAGTTTCTGTGACGCCTATACCAATTAGTGAGGAAGTTAATGATGATGATCATGAAGCTTCGGATCAATTTACTACCGAACCTCGTAGGTCAACCAGAGTGAGATCCGCACCAGAGTGGTACTGTAATTCAGTTCTGGAGGTCATGTTACTTGACCATGACGAACCTACGAACTATGAAGAAGCGATGGTGAGCCCAGATTCCGCAAAATGGCTTGAGGCCATGAAATCTGAGATGGGATCCATGTATGAGAACAAAGTATGGACTTTGATTGACTTGCCCAATGATCGGCGAGCCATAAAAATAAATGGATCTTCAAGAGGAAGACGGACGCTGATAGTAGTGTTACTATCTACAAATCTAGACTTGTCGGAAAAAGGTTTTTGACAAAGTTCAAAGTGTTGAATACGATGAGATTTTCTCACTCGCAGCGATGCTTAAGTCTGTCCGAATCATGTTAGCAATTGCCGCATTTTATGAAATATGGCAAATGGATAAACAAAACTGTATTCCTTAATGGATTCATTAAAGAAGAGTTGTATATGATGAAACCAGAAGGTTTTGTCAATCGTAAAGGTGGTAACAAAATATGCAAACTCCAGCGATCCATCTATGGACTGGTGCAAGCATCTCGGAGTTGGAATATACGCTTTAATAAGTTGATCAAAGCATATAGTTTTATACAGACTTGCGTTGAAGCCTGTATTTACAAGAAAGTGAGTGGGAGCACTACAGCATTTCTGATAAGTATATGTGTATGACATATTGTTGATTGGAAATAATGTAGAATTATTCTGCCAAGCATAAAGGAGTGTTTGAAAGGAGTTTTTCAAAGAAAGACCTCGGTAAAGCTGCTTACATATTGAGCATCAAGATCTATAGAGACAGATCAAGACGCTTGATAAGTTTTTTCAGTGAGTACATACCTTAATAAGATTTTGAAGTAGTTCAAAATGGAACAGTCAAAGAAAGAGTTTCTTGCATGTGTTACAAGGTGTGAAACTGAGTAAGGCTCAAAGCCCGACCACGGCAGAAGATAGAAAAAGAATGAAAGTCATTCCCTATGCCTCGGCCATAGGTTCTATAAAGTATGCCATGCTGTGTACCAGATCTATTGTATACCCTACACTGATTTTGGCAAGGGAGTACAATAGTGATCTAGGAGTAGATCACTGGACAGCGGTCAAAATTATCCTTACTGGAATAAGGATATGTTTCTCGATTATGGGAGAGACAAAAGGTTCGTCGTAAAGGGTTACGTCGATGCAAGTTTTGACACTAATCTAGATGACTCTAAGTCTCGGTCCAGATACATATTGAAAGAGGGAGCAATTAGCTAGAGTAGCTCCGTGCAGAGCATTGTAGACATAGAAATTTGCAAAATACTTATGGATCTGAATGTGACAGACCCGTTGACTAAAATTATCTCACAAGCAAAACATAATCACACCTTAGTACTCTTTGGGTGTTAATCACATAGCGATGTGAACTAGATTATTGACTCTAGTAAACCCTTTGGGTGTTGGTCACATGACGATGTGAACTATGGGTGTTAATCACATGGTGATGTGAACTATTGATGTTAAATCACATGGCGATGTGAACTAGATTATTGACTCTAGTGCAAGTGGGAGACTGAAGGAAATATGCCCTAGAGGCAATAATAAAGTTATTATTTATTTCCTTATATCATGATAAATGTTTATTATTCATGCTAGAATTGTATTAACCGGAAACATGATACATGTGTGAATACATAGACAAACAGAGTGTCACTAGTATGCCTCTACTTGACTAGCTCGTTGATCAAAGATGGTTATGTTTCCTAGCCATAGACATGAGTTGTCATTTGATTAATGGGATCACATCATTAGGAGAATGATGTGATTGACTTGACCCATTCCGTTAGCTTAGCACTCGATCGTTTAGTATGTTGCTATTGCTTTCTTCATGACTTATACATGTTCCTATGACTATGAGATTATGCAACTCCCGTTTACCGGAGGAACACTTTGTGTGCTACCAAACGTCACAACGTAACTGGGTGATTATAAAGGTGCTCTACAGGTGTCTCCAAAGGTACTTGTTGGGTTGGCGTATTTCGAGATTAGGATTTGTCACTCCGATTGTCGGAGAGGTATCTCTGGGCCCTCTCGGTAATGCACATCACTTAAGCCTTGCAAGCATTGCAACTAAATGAGTTTGTTGCAAGATGATGTATTACGGAACGAGTAAAGAGCCTTGCCGGTAACGGGATTGAACTAGGTATCGAGATACCGATGATCGAATCTCGGGCAAGTAACATACCGATGACAAAGCCAACAACGTATGTTGTTATGCGGTCTGACCGATGAAGATCTTCGTAGAATATGTGGGAGCCAATATGAGCATCCAAGTTCCGCTATTCGTTATTGACCGGAGAGGTGTCTCGGCCATGTTTACATAGTTCTCGAACCCGTAGGGTCCGCACGCTTAAAGTTACGATGATAGTTATATTATGAGTTTATATGTTTTGATGTACCGAAGGTTGTTCGGAGTCCCGGATGTGATCACGGACATGACGAGGAGTCTCTAAATGGTTGAGACATAAAGATTGATATATTGGAAGCCTATGTTTGGACATCGGAAGTGTTCCGGGTGAAATCAGGATTTTTCCGGAGTACCGGGATTTTACCGGAACCCCCCGGTAACTTAATTGGCCTTAGTGGGCCTAGGTGGAAGAGAGGAGAGGAGGCTAGGGCAGGGCCGCGCCCCCCTTCCCCCCCCAGTCCGAATAGGACAAGGAGAGAGGGGGCGGCGCCCCCCTTCCTTCCTCCCCTCCACCTCTTCCACTCTTCCACTCCTAGTCCAACATGGAAAGGGGGGAGTCCTACTCCCGGTAGGAGTAGGACTCCTCCTGGCGCGCCACACCTCCTAGGCCGGCGGCCTCCCCCTTGGTCCTTTATATACGGGGGCAGGGGGGCACCTCTAGACACACAAAGTATATACAATATTTTAGCCGTGTGCGGTGCCCCCTCCACCATATTACACCTCGATAATATCGTAGCGGAGCTTAGGTGAAGCCCTGCGTCGGTAGAACATCATCATCGTCACCACGCCGTCGTGCTGACGAAACTCTCCCTCAACACTCGGCTGGACCGGAGTTCGAGGGATGTCATCGAGCTGAACGTGTGCTAAACTCGGAGGTGCCATGCGTTCGGTACTTGATCGGTCGGATCGTGAAGACGTACGACTACATCAACCGCGTTGTGTTAACGCTTCTGCTTTCGGTCTACGAGGGTACGTGGACAACACTCTCCCCTCTCGTTGCTATGCATCACCATGATCTTGCGTGTGTGTAGGAAACTTTTTGAAATTACTACGTTCCGCAACACGCCTGGCTAGGCGGCCACCACGACCTACACAATTTCTCCCCCATTGTCGCGGTGCACTCCCCCAATTCATCCGCCTCCTTGGAGCCCAGCCTCTTCTCCCAATCCGATCTGAGCTCAACCCCTAGTTGCCATGTCGCCAGATCGAACGGACAAAGGGAAAAAGCTCCTGTCCTCCGTCGAACCACTTCCGGCCATCGAGCCTGCCGTTGCTAGATTGCTGGTGCTCAACCAAGAAGCCATGGACAAGGTGCGCCCCGCGCTCGCCACCAGCTTCAATGAGTGGGGTGGGACGGTAGCCTGGCCTGTGTCTCGAGCTCGTGTTGAAAGGACAGCCACTGAGGTCCCATTCTTCGTCGATGCCCTGTGGGTTGGCCTGGTTCCTCCTTTCTCCGCCTTCTTCAACGCCGTGCTTTCCCATTACCAGATCCATATGATGCACCATGATCCCCAATCCGTGACCCTTCTCGCCATCTACGCCTTTGTTTGCGAGGCCATGGTGGGCATTGCTCCTTCCGGGGCCCTTCTTCGTCATTTCTTCTCGCTGCACCTGATTGATCCCCAGCAGAGCTCGGGGTGCCTGAGCTTCTAGGCCGTGGCGGCGACGGTCGGTTTGGGGATTGACTTCGAGCTTCCGCCGTCCACAAGCAAGTTTCGAGCACGATGGGTGTTCGTCGACGTCGGAGTGCTCAGCCCTCTGCTCTCCTCTCCGTCGGCGCCTGCCATTCCCAATTCCGGCGGGCGCCACGAGAAGCTCGCTGACTCGCGCCTCGCCTTTGTCTGGCACCGGCTGAAGAGGCTGAAGGATCTCGGCGTGACTACGCCAATGGTAGTGAAGGAGTTCGTCCGCTGCCGAATCACCCCGCTCCAGCGCCATTCTCGTCCGATGTGGGTCTTGCTCAACCGCAGGGACCGCATCAGGCTTCAAGAGTCCGGGCTCCCCCTCGAGGCACGGGGAACGGTGCTCAAGGTCCTGACGGCGTCCCGTTGCCAGACGACATGCCAGGGAAGAGCTGCCTTTTGTACCGCTGCTTCAACAAGGTGGAATTTGTGGAGCGGATGCCCCCTTTCGACGAGTGGGGGATGCGTCCCGCTGGCCTTGAAGGGCCCCGCGAGAGCCCTATCATTGTGGTTCCTCTTCTTGCCACTGGCGCCGATCTTGCCCCAAGGGTGGACGCCGGGGGGCAAGCATCGCTGGAGACCGGGGGCACGGATGCCGAAGCGTCGACGGCGCATGAGACTCCCGAGACGCCATCCTCGGGAACCCGTGATACTTGCTCCAGGGCAGCGGCTGAGGAGGCGACGCAGTCCGCAACTTCTGAGGCCGAAGCTCCTGAGGCCTCGGCTGGCCGTTGCCAGGCGGGGCCCGGTGATTCTCTCCAGCATTACGCTCCTGAGGTCGCCCCCTTGGGGGCGTCGCCATCCGCGCACCGCGTTGGTCCCCACGTGCAACGCCTGGGCCGGTTCCGCGTTGACTTCACGGAGCTCCGCAAGAGGAAGGGGTCTCCAAGCTGCAGTAGTGGCATCATCCGGCTGTTGAAGCACAAGAAATACATCGCCATAGATGAGTAAGTACTTTATCTTTGCAATTCCTCGAGTGCCACTTCCCTTCCTGACGGTGGCTTTTCAGGATATCTTCTGCCAAGACCGTAGAGTCTCCTGAGGAGCAACCTCCCCTTGCCTCAACCCCATCGCTAACCTTGAGCATCACAAGCCCGTGTGACGCCCCCGACGTGGGGGTAGCTGGAGAAGCAAGCCCGCCTGCGACCCGCTTTGAGCCCGCGCCTTTGCCACCTCTCCCTCGCAGCCTTGCCTGGAGTGCGGCTGGCGTGCCGAGGGCTCCTCCTCAAGTTGTGGATGGTGGCCTGATGACATCGATCCTGGCTTATTCTTCGAGCAGCGGGCCTTCACGCATCCAGGCCCCCGATGGGGCCCGGATGGTAGCTAGGGAAGCGCCAGCCCCCAGCCCCCTACCGAGAGGGCACTCACCGCCTCGAGCCCCTTCGGTAGCTCCTGCTGCGGAAGGTGAGCCCGGCCGGGCATTCAAGCTGGAGCGCAAGCGGAGAGTCATCCGCCACGAACTCTTTCGGGAGGCGATGGGCGTGATGAGACGGCTTGGCGGAGAGCTTGCGGATGTCGACGCGCGCCTTGAAGCCGAGGGCCTTCTGCTGAAGGAGGAGTGGCATGGACTGAAGGTAGCCATCAACCTCGGGTGCCTCCAGTGTGAGCAGGCCAACGCGGCGGCCGAGGCATCCCTAGCGAGCTCGCGCGAGGCCAGCACCCGAACCGTAGAGGAGGCCAGGGAGGCCGACCGTCGTCGCGCGGTCGCTGAGGAGCGCAGGCAGGAGCTCCTGGCTTTGAACGCTTCCTTGGAGCAGCAGGTGGAGGCGCGCAGGGTCGCCCTGGCGTCGATGAAGGGAACGCTTGCCGAGGAAGACGAGATCTGGGAGCACGAGGAAGCGCTGGCACTGGAAGCCGCGGAGCGCAACCTTGAGCTTGAGAGGTTAGAGACGAGGGAGCACCAGGTTGCCCAAGCGGAGGATGCGGCTAACGCGCGCGAGGCGATGATCTAGAGGGAGGTTGACAACAGGGTGGCGGAGGCTCGTGAGCTTGCGGGAGCTGGAGCTGATGCCCGGAGCTCCGCCTTGAGGTCGAGGTTGGCGGAGGCGGAGCAGCGTGAGAGGGCTGCTGCTGCGGCCCTGGTTTTCGTGCAGGCCGAACTGGCCTCCACTCGCGCTGAGCTGCTTTCCCTCTAGCAGCGGGTTACCACTGCCGAGTCCCTTGCGCAGGAGAGCAGGGAGGAAGCGCTACGCCAGTTGACGTTGGAGCGTGAGCATGCCCCCATGCTCCAATGCCTCAGGGTCAGGGCCAATGCAGCGCTGGGCCACATCTGCGAGGAGAATGCCCCTCATCCCCATGTGAATGGCTACGCCAGCCACCTTCGCTTCTTTACTGACGTGGTGACGCGCCTGGAGAACCGCTCCGAGAGAGCTCGCCAGCTTGTTGAAGAGAGGAGCCGCGGCCTGTTCGGGCACGCGTTCTCCCGTGTCTTCAGCCATCTCCAAAACACCTACCCCAACTTTGATTTTGACGCCGCCATCGCCCCAGTACCTGTGGCCATCCGGGGCGACCTGGCGCGGTGGGCGGAAGATAATGTGGATGCGCTGGTCAGGGCCTTTGCTTCTGATGACGACGCGGTGGTGGTCGCGGCGGACGAAGGCGACGTGGTCGACGACGGTGATGGTGGCGCTGGCGACACGGATGGTGACGCAGGCGAGGCGATATCGACGCCAGCGATGTGTCCGAAGGCGACCCGGAGGATGCGGCGAGCGACATGTCTGATTGACCCCGAGCTTCCCTGTTGTTTATCCTACACGCAAAGCTTGGGCATGGCCCCAGAAGTCGTAACAGCATTTTGGGAGGGGGAGCCCCTCATGTAAACAGATTACTATATTTATTCCTTAGGCCAAGCTGAATATATGTCTCCACGAGCTGGCGAATCTCGCGGCGAGTTTGTTGTTGCGATTTACCTTAACCTGAACATGTCCTGAACCGACTCGTGAGGTCGCGAGCTTCTGAGAAGCCCCTGAGGAGCCTTCCGATTTGTCTGAGGAAGCCTCGCGAGAGCAAGCGCAGCCATGGCAGGGTATGCGGGCAGCGCTTGTGTGCCATGCCCAGCCCCCTCTCGTGAGGGGCTCGCAAGAGAGAGGCAGCAGGTGCGAACTCCAAAGTACGGCAAGGAACCAAATCACAAGAAATCGCTCCAGAGAAGAAAACCCCGCATATTCCAATGAAAATGCAACTTCAGCTTAAATCCAAGGCCCGAGAACGGGGCTATAGAAAAGAGATCAAAAGCAAATGGCCGCGTCCGGCGCCTAGTCTAGTCTTCTAGTCTTCTTGTCTTCTCACCAACACGGAGCTAAGTGCTGCCACTAGGACGTGGGAGGGAGCCCCCGAGGCCCGAGGGCGGCTCTCCGGAGACTCCGGGGCATGTACAGCCCCACTCATTATTACGTTAGAGTGTCACGAGTGGAGATCTTCACAGGCGTGAGCCTTACTTCATATTGCCAGATAAGAGCACCGCCTTGCGCCACCCTCGACCACTTTTGAGACTACCAGAAACCAGGACGGCGCAAAAGGTGAAAAGGGGACGCCAGCGGCACCCTCGGCGACCACGGGTCCTCTGCCGGGGGGAAGGCTCGCCAGCGCCTCCCCGGCATAGGGCCTACCTCCGGGCGACGCCTTGCTTCGTGCGACGCGGCGTGGGGTCTTGCTCCTGGCCCCTTCGGCGCTGCCCCCAGTATGCCTCCCCTGGTGGAAGGGGGCCGCCATGCCGGGCCCGTCGGCTGATGCTGCGACCTGATTCACTTGCGGCCCATGGTTAGCGTAAGCCTGCACCTGAGGGATTAATGGTACCCTGTAGCTGTTGTCGTTGGCGTGGTTGTCGTGGTTCCCTGGCAGCTCCTGGAAGGCCTCAGCTTCTATCGCCTCCTCCTCCCAACCTCGCTCGAGGAATAAGCCAGGGTCGTCTTCCGGCGTGTACTCCTGGTCCATCATGCGGGGCACATAGGCTTCCGGGGCTGTCACCCCAAAAACCCCGCGGTAGTGCCCCACGCTCCATGTTGCCTGGCCCATCACGCCGTCCTGAGGATGGCAAGGTTGCGCCCCGCGGGGGCCGTGCGGGGTAATGCTCGTGCCCACACCCACCGGAGGTGGCGCGGGTGCGAGCGGGCGCCCGGCGCTGCTGGCCGTGCTGATGTCGACGAAGCCCCCTGGCGCGCCCGGGGGCACGCGGGCACGGCGAGGCCCGCCGTGGGATCCGGTCGCGGTCTGGGGCGCAAGCTGGTAGAAGAAGGGCGGTGGTCCCGTGGCCGCTGCGTCCAGCAGCTCGGCGACGCGTTCCAGCAACGCGTCCCGGCCGCTCTCCATCAGTCGACACCGCAGCAGCTCCCCTGCCACTGTGAGCGTGGCCCTCATGTTTGCCTGTTCCCGCCGAGTGTGAGGCGTTGTTGCTGGGGCATGACTTGAAGCTCTTGCGGCTGCCCGAGCCTGTCGTGGAGTAAGGGTGGATGCCGCCTGGCCGCGCCGCCCACACCCGGTAGCGTTTGGCGCCGCGCGTGCCGCCTGGGGTGCGGGGTTGAGGTCTTCTTGGGCGGACGATGCCTCCCGGGCCGGCCAAGCTGCCCAGCGGTCACCGTCGGTCCTCGGGTCGCCGGACATCGAGATCGTGGAGTGCCGGTGGATCAACTGGAGGAATAGAGGCTCCGGCGCACCCCTACCTGGCGCGCCAAATGTCGAATCACGGATTCCGGCAAAACCCTCAAGGTTCGAACACTGGGGTGCGCACGAAGATCTCTCCCCTCCCAAGTATTCGCACTCCACGATCTAGCGGACTAACTCGTCGAACCCAAGGAACACAAGGACACAAGATTTTTACTGGTTCATGCCACCGATGTGGTGTAATACCCTACTCCAGTGTGGTGTGGTGGATTGCCTCTTGGGCTGAGGATGAACAGTACAAGGGGAAGACCAGCCTCCTGAGGTGAGGTGTTCTTGTGCTTAGTGAGCTGGTGAGTGTGAGGATGGAATGGATCCGATCCCAGATGAGTGGCCTCCTACGGTGGTGGCTAGTCCTATTTATAGAGGCCCTGGTCCTCTTCCCAAATATTGAGCGGGAAGGGATCTCACAACGGCCAAGTTTGAAGGGGAACATCTAGTACAGCTTATCCTGACAAAAGCGGTCTTCGCTTGCCAAAGGCTCTGGTGGTGACGCCGTCTTGGGCTCCGCGGTGACCTCCGTCCTGCCGTCCTGCTATTCTTGGTCTCGTTGCACCGATAAGGAAACCTTTGCCTGATGCCTCGGGACTGCGCGCCTGCGCTTGCCTCTTTAGCACCAAAGAGGAAACAAGGACACTGCGCGCGTGGGCGCCCGCTTGGCGCCCGCCTGGTTGCGGTCGTCATTGCTTGCGTCATTGGAACCTCGCGAGGTTCGCCTTGCCTTGATCTCTCCGCTCCTCGCGAGCCAGCCTGGCGAGGCCGCTCCTGAGGAGGTCTTGTGTCGTTCGCCTCGCGAGGCTTGGCCCCTCGAGAGAGTCTTGAGTATTTGCTGGTGAAGATGGGCCGTACGGGCCTCACTGGTGGAGCCACGCCATGGGCCGCAGGCAGGCAAGTCTGGGGACCCCCGTTCCCAGAACGCCAATAACATCCCGCAGCACATATTCGGTTCTCCATCTTTGTCCACTCTTCCATCCCCGCTAAGGCGCCTCCCCCTCGTCCAATCTTCCATCCCTGCTAAGGCGTCTCTCCCCCTCGTCCGAAACCCAAGCACTAACAATGCAGAACCGAGTAGCATCCGCCGAAAGAGTGGCTGGAATTCACTCCCCACAGAGGTAATCAAGCTCATTGTTTCGCGTGTGGACAATCTCAGTACCACGCCGCTCGCCGCGTGCTCATCGGGGCTGTACCGTTTACTCAAAGCCCTCAGGCCGGAGCTTTTTAAGCCAGCTCCTTGCTTGCTGATGCCGCCTGATCTTCAGAAACGGCGTGTCACGTAGCATAATGATCGTAGGGTGGCGAGCATCAACCCCCTTGACTGCGATCCGATCCCCGTCACCCTCAACTACATTAACGGTACGTACTGGGTCGGCATAAACACGTCTTGGATGGTGCTCGTCGACGGTCGCGGCAGCTGGATGCTCGTGGAGGCCTACACCCGGGGATTGATCCCCCTTCTTTCGATTAATACTGCACTGCTTTGGCACCGCGGCCCAGAATACTCAGAATCTTACAGTAGCCAACATGATACCAAGTTTGATTTGCTCAAGGTTGTAATCTGCCAAGTGCCCACAAGATCTGCAAATTATAAAGACTTTAGGCTAATTGCGTTCTTCAACCGCGGTCTCGCCTATCTGACAGGTCACTGCGGTAAGTGGATAAATCTGCACGTCCATCGTAGGATCATACATCCTCCATGGTTCTCTGATGCCATTGAACAGAAGGGCTTGATTTACGCTGTCGACTCCTTCTATGGCTGGACGTATTGCTAGCCTACTCCAGTCATTGCTACAAACGGCTGTTACAGCAGTATGTTAGTTTCCTATGATATCATGATGGCTTGCTTATATTACTGTCAACATTTACTGAAAAAATATTCATGCTCATAACATGCTGTTCTTAAGATTGACTACATCAAGAGCCCTTTTTTACTTGACTCCAACTTGATATGATGTTGTAGGCCGCCTGGTGTCCCTACCCTTCCTAATCCCAGAACCTTTCAAAGAAAACGGCATGGCAGTTGCAGGTGGTTCCTGGCTCGATCAGACGACGGCGAACGATTGATGATCGTTCGCACGTACCGGATGTGTTGGTTCGGAGAATACAATCATAGTCACTGCAAGGTCTTTGAGTAGGATCCTAGCTTCTCTGGACCTTTAGGAATTTTTGACTGGAGATTGGTAAGTAGCCTTGGTACATGCTCTCTGTTTGTCGGACTGAATTATCCAATTAACCAGGAGATAACTGACGGCAAGGATCATGATGGCAGCGTGGTTTCATTTATCAGGCAAAACTGTGTGTACACAGCATAGCATGCGTCTCTGCATGCACCATACCCTTATATGTGCCGCCACGCTCTGCAGCCCAAAGTAGGAGAGAGGGTCGCAAGTATCAGACTTCGACCTGCTGGCTGGAGTTTGCCCCGTCAGGCACCCATCTGGTTCAAGCCGTCAGCCAATCTCCATAGCTTAATAAATAGTAACGTCTAACTGAGCCAGTTAGTTAGATGCGTGCACTTGGTGTAGTAGGATCTTTATTTAGTTTGATGCATACACTTGTTCATTTTTCGTAGCCCTTTTGTAATGATGGCTGATGTTTGGTTTGGAAGAGAGAGCTGCGTCTTCACTCTTCTGGCATGCTTACTGCTTCTGTTGCACCCCCAGCCCTGGTTGCTGCTGCTGCTGTTTTCAATGTACAATCAGTAGTATATTTCGTCTGTTGGTTGAATAAATGTGTTGTTAGAACGACAAACACAATGTTTTGGAAGTCGTTGCACGGTTCGATCCTTTAGTGCCCCGTACTGTATGTAGCGCATACTATTTTTCGTACGGAACACATTTTCCACTTGTTGATAACATGCAGCCCACTGATGAAGGGCCAATAGAGGAGCCCATAATTAACTGGAAGGGAGGCTCTCACATGAATCCGGACCAGGTACATGCTCATGGTCCCCTAAGCATAAACAAGTAAATAAATAAAGCTAAATGCTCATGCACAAGTTCTTTAAATTCACGATTTAACAGGAGGATATTATTTCCTACGATAGTGTCGTTACATTCAGTTGATATTATTCTTAGGCAAAGATAGTGACCAATCTTCTTTCTCCCAGCATTTTCTTCCTGCAACCAGCGGACCCATGCAAATCGTAGTCAACGTCGTAAATAGTTCCGGTCCATTTTTATTTTTCAATAAGAATGTCCAACCCAGCCCAGCACATTGGCGACAACACTTTATCCTCCGCCTTGGTGCGCTCGCCGCGGCGCCGCCGTCCGGCCCTGTCAACATAGTTTTTTTTGAAACGGCCCCTTCCAACATAGTGAATCGGGAGAGGACTGTAGTTGTGAGTATGACAGTACGGACCCACCAGGTCCACTCCCGAACACAAGCAAGTGCCTCTTTTACTACTTAGATGAACCCCTCGTTTTTTTACTCTAATCCACCCTGCTGATATCTGGGACCCACATCATTTTCAACGTATAGTCAATTAAGGACAGAATTGCACATCTTTTTTTTGAGTAGTAATTCGGAGGAGCAGGCTATAAACTGGGTTGTGCGGTCTCTGTGGCCCGTCTAACAACATGACCAGCCCAGCAGTTTTTTCTTTGGGAAAATAGGTAGCCCGATATTTCTTTTTGAAGAATACCCAAGCTAGGCCTATTTTTTTTCTCTGACTTACTGGGCTGCAAATCTTTCAAGACGAGGAGGGATGCATTCCGGCCTGGCCAAAGAGCATGGTCAGTGTCTGTTAAAAGTAATATCAAAAGGGGTTGAAAATTCCAAAAAAATTTATAGCAAATGGGATACTAGTTTCTTTTTTTTTGTTCTTCACTGATATCTTATTCTCCCTCCGTCCCAAAATTCTTGTCTTAGATTAGTCTAGATACGGATGTATCTAATACCAAAACGTGATGATACATCCGTATTTAGACAAATCTAAGACAACAATTTTGGGACGGAGGGAGTATTCCGTTGGATTTAACATGACATAGTACTAATTTAGTTTTAAATTTGTTTTAGTATGGCTACTTATTTTTGGATTAAGAATATTTTGTTCCCCAGCAAAAATTTGTGAATTTTCAAAATTTCGCATATATTTAGTTAATTATTTTAACCCTGATACTGACCAGAAAATGGGCAACAATTCTAAAATTGGAAAACGGGCTGCAATAAATTCCATATGAATTTGAAAATGAGTAAAAATCATAAAAATAATAGCAAATGGGCTGTACACACCACAGATTTTGAGGCTGACTTGTTTACGCAAGGCTTTGTCAGTCAACACACGATTCTAGTAGCAGCGACTGTTGGATGTCCATGCAACGGCCGACGTGCTTCTTCAATCTCTGATATTCCTGCTCCAGCCGCCTACACTAGCGCCGGTAGGACTGCCTGCTCCCTCCTCTTGTGGCCCGCTATGATGCCGCGCAGGCTTCCCCGGCCCACCCTACTCCCTCCGCTGGCCTAGCCGCGCGCAATCAACCGCCTCCTTATTACGCGAAAAAAATTGATTCCTCCCACTGACATCTGGGGCCCACCGGTTGGGAGGCTGACCTGTGGGCCTACTAAGTTGACGCGTATGCAGGGCTTGTCAACATAGTCAACAAACAATTCTAGCAGCAGTAACCGTTGGATTTGAATCGAACGGTCCTGCTGCTTCTTCAATCGCTGCTCTTCTTGCACCGGCAGCCCAAACCAGCGCCGGCGAGACCACCTGCTCCTGCCTCTAGTGGCCGGCTGTGCTGCCGTTGGGGCCTCACCGCCCCCTACTACTCCCACCGCTAGCCAGGCCCTGCGGCGACGGCAGCCTCACACCGCAGCCGAACCAGTGAACCCTCGTACTCCTCTCCGCGTGGGCATCCACTGCCGCGTCTTCCCCGTCTCCGCGTCTTACCCGGCTCCGTGTCGTCCCCTTCCTAGGCCTCGCCGTCGTCCACCACCTTGGATGCGCTCGGCGTGGAGTGCTCAACGTGGTCAACGAACGACACCATCGGAAGTAGACTGTGCGTGGAGAGGCTGATAGCTGGGTCCACGCCCGCATGCAAGGAAATGCCTCTTATTACGTGCAAAATAATGATTCCTCCACCTAACAGCGGGGACCCATCGGAAGGGCCTCTGTATTTCACGAAAAAACGTTCCCACCGCTGATAGGTCGGACCCACCAGCTATATCTTCGCACACAAGGAAGTGCCTCCTTATTACGCACAAAAAATGAATACCCCCTGCGAGCTGGGACCCACAATAGTGGGAGGCTGACTTGTGGGACAACTAAGTTGACGGGGATGGTGGGCTTTGTCAACATACTCAATATGAATGATTCTAGATCCAGTGATCGTACGATGTCCATCCAACGGCCGTAGTGCTTCTTGAACCTCTGGTCTTCTTGCTCCAACCGCCCAAACGAGCGCCGGTCGTGCCTCGTGCTTCTGCCTCCCGTGGCCGGCTGCGATGCCGCGGAGGCCTCACCGCCCCCTACTACACCCACCGCTGTCCAGGCCATCCCTCTACTCACCCACACCCCCTGTTATTCTGTGGCGACGACAGCCTCACACCGCAGCCGAACTAGTGAACCCTCGTACTCCTCTCTGCGTGGGCATCCACTACCGCGTCTTCCCCGGCTCCGCATCGTCCCCTTCCTAGGCCTCGCCGTCGTCCACCGCCTTGGTGCTCTTGGCGCGGCGTGGTCAATGTGGTCAACGACAGACTTCCATCGGAAGAGTACTGTACGTGGAGAGGCTGACAGCTGGGTCCACGGCAGCCGCAAGGAAGTGTGTCCTTATTACGCGCAAAATAATTATTCCTGCACCTGACAGCGGGGACCCACCGAACGGGCAACCGTATTTCACAAAAAAACGTTTCCCCCTGACTGCTGGGACCTACCAGCTACATCTTTGCATGCAAGGAAGTGGGTCTAGGCAAAAGAATGATTCGCCCCCCTGACTGCTGGGACCCACCAGCTACATCTTCGCACGCAAGGAAGTGCCTGACAGTCGGGACCAACCTAGTCGAAGCGTACGTAGCGTTGTCATTCCGGTCGCGAACATGTACGTACATACTGGTCGATGTAGAGACGCGCACGTGTCGTAGTAGAGGCGCGCACGTAGCATGTACACATACGTACAGCGGCCAGTGTGCAAGAAAGAAAATACGGCCACGTATGTACAAAAGGGCGGGGTCTCGCACGCCTACTCGCGCATACGTACGGCCAGGGCTCGTGTACATGGCTGGGTCAGAATGGAGAAACTGCGTCGTTGTCGTGTTCATCGGGAGCCAACCGGCTTGGACAGAACAGGCGATGGAAATGAGGCCTGGCGTACCACAGAACGGAGGAAACGACCTTGTGTTCGACCGGCCACGGTGGAAACGGGATCCTGTTCATCGGGAGGGGTCTGGCGTACCGCAAAACGTAGGAAACGGACCTCCTACGGTCGAAACGGGGTCCTGTTGATCGGGAGGGGTGTGGCGTACCACAAAACGGAGGAAATAGACTTGTGTTGGAGCGCTACGGTCGAAATGGGGGTCCTGTTCATCGGGAGGGGTGTGGCGTACCGCAAAACGGGACTCCACGGGATATTGTTCATCTCCACCGTCGACTGCCTCCATGGGCTACTGTTTATCCACCATCGACCTCCTCTAGCCTCCACCTGCGACTATTCATCGACGGGCTCCTGTTCATCCAGCCTCCACCGCGCGCTACTCAACCGGCTACTGTTCAACCAGCCCTCTCAACGGGCTCCTATTCAACCACCCCTCCACGGGCTACTGTTCATCCAGCCCTCCACCGTCTACTGTTCATCCAGCCCTCCACGGGGTCGTCCTGTTCATCCATCCCTCCACGGGGTCCTGTTCACCCAGCCCCAACCGGCTGGATCGATCAGGGTCCTGTTCATCTAGAGGCAACACCACGGGGTCCTGTTCATCCACCCCCACCGGGAACTGTTCATCCAAACCCCCCCAGCAACGCTCACTGTTCATCTAGAGCTAGCATCGATGGGCTTCAGTTAGCAGCAGTAGTGAAGGAATCGCTCGATCGGGTTCAGTTAACAGCCATCGATCGATCGCTCGGGTTCAGTAACGCGTAGCCTGCAGTGTAATCGCTCGGGTTCAGTAGGCGAACGCCTCGCTCGGGTTCAGTTAGATCCCAACACCTCGCACCTACGTGCGTGTGTGTACGAGAGAAACGCGCAAACCTCCATGCATCGCTCGGCCCCAACCACCCATCGTAACCGGGAACACCCCGATATTTTCCTCGCCCTCGCTTCTACCACGGTTTTTTCCGTCATGGACGGCCGAAAGAATGTCATGCAGCTGCGTCTCCGGCCCGCCCAGGACGAAAAGCCCATTTTCTGTCATGATTTTTTGTCATAGAAGTAGGAGCCCACCACATCTATGATGATACCGGGTTTTGTCACAATTATCGTCATAGAAGTGTCATAAGTATGACAGAATTTTTTTCATTCGGCCCAAAATGTCACGGATGTGTCTTTTCTTTGTAGTGCCAACACGAGTCCGTTTCCTCCGTTTTGCGGTACGCCACACCCCTCCCGATCAACAGGACCCTGTTTCGACCGTAGGAGGTCCGTTTCCTCCGTTTTGCGGTACGCCAGACCCCTCCTGATGAACAGGATCCCGTTTCGACCGTGGCTAGTCGAACACAAGGACGTTTCCTCCGTTCTGCGGTACGCCAGGCCTCGTTTCCATCTGCTATTCCGTCCAAGCTGGTTGGCTCCCGATGAACAGCAGGCGTTCTGTTGCCTCCCGATGAACACGACGCATTCCGTTGCCTACCCATGAACACGACGACGACGCAGTTTCTTTGTTCCGACCCAGCCATGTACATCAGCCCTGGAAGAACGTATGCGCGAGTAAGCGTTCGAGACCCCGCCCGTATGTACGTACATGGACGTATTTACTTTCTTGCACCCTGGCCACTCTACGTACGTGTACATGCTACGTGCGCGCCTCTACTATGTCACGTGCGCGCATCTACATCGACCAGTATGTACGTACACATTCGCGACCAGAATGACAACGCTACGTACGCTTCGACCAGGTGGGTCCCGACTGTCAGGCACTTCCTTGCGTGCGAAGATGTAGCTGGTGGGTCCCAGCAGTAAGGGGGCGAATCAATTTTTTTTGCCCGTAATATGGACGCACTTCCTTGCGTGCGAAGATATAGCTGGCGGGTCCCAGCTGTCAGGGGTAAACGTTTTTTGCGAACTACTGTGGCCCGTCCGGTGGGTCCCTGCTGTCAGGTGGAGGAATCCTTGTTTTGCGCGTAATAAAGAGGCATTTCCTTGTGTGCGGTCGTGGACCCAGCTGTCAGCCTCTCCACGTATAGTCCACGCCCGATGGATGTCGTTCCTTGACCACATTGACCACGCGCGCCGAGAGCACCAAGGCGGTGGACGACGGCGAGGCCTAGGAAGGGGACGACGCGGAGCCAGGGAAGACGCGGCAGTGGATGCCCACTCGGAGAGGAGTATGAGGGTTTTCATTGGTTCGGCTGCGGTGTGAGGATGCCGTCGCCATAGGGCCTGGTCAGCGGTGGGAGTGGTAGGGGCGGTGAGGCCTCCGAGGCAGCAAAGCCGGCCACGGGAGGCAGGAGCAGGCGGCACGACCGGCGCTGCTTTGGGCGGCTGGAGCAAGAAGACCAGAGGTTGAAGAATACACTACTAGGAAAACGGCTATAGCTAATATGGACATTAATGGCGCACCATGTATGTGGTGCGCCACTGCTATATAGCAGTGGCGCACCATGTATGTGGTGCACCACTGCTATATAGCAGTGGCGCACCAGATATAGGTACACCATTATTGGCCAGATACTAATGGCGCACCTGGTGTCTGGTGCGCCATTACTAGTTTTGAAAAAAAAGTAAAAAAAATTGTTAGCAGTGGCGCACCAGGTCATAGTGCGCCATTACTAGTTGTTTTAACTAGTAATGGCGCACTATCCCCAGGTGCGCCACTGCTAACAATTTTTTTTTCAAAACTAGTAATGGCGCACCACACACCAGGTGCGCCATTAGTAACCCTGGTTACCAATGGCACACTCTTAGGAGGTGCGCCATTGGTAACCTGGGAGCAGCTAGATATTTTTGACAGCCACCTACCACACTCACTTTCCCCACTTCATTCTCTCCACCTCTACCAAGCTTGGTCTCGGCTGCCTCCTCCTCCTCACCTCATTTGCACCATATATAGATTCACCCAAATTAAGTTGTTAAATTTCCTTTTTTTGATAGGTAAGTAAGGGGAAAGCTTTCTTTATGTTCTAGATCTACTTTTTTCTCCCTCCAACAACATACACACTTTTTATGGCCTAGATCTATGTATGTTTGTGGTGTTGCATATGTTTGTGTTTGCAGGTACCGGTATTTGAAATGCGATAGTTGCCAATATTTTGCCGGAATGTTGATTCATTTCCGTTTCGGCGAGAATTTGGCACTATGCATTCTTTTTGGTCCTATTTTTAGGAAAACTCATGCCAAATTTTTTTTGGTTCTAAAATATCGTTTTGCTCTACCCCGCAGGTGACCATGGTCCGCACGATGACCGAAGGCATCGTGAATAGGTTTTTGAGCTCCGCGAAGGCCGAGATGCTTCAAAAGAACGAGACGGAGATAAGATGTCCGTGTCGAAGATGCAACCTGAAGACCCTAATTACGGTCACGGATTCCAGACAGGTGTGGGACCACCTGCTCTTGCGTGGTTTCATGGATGGCTATCGGTGGCAAGGTGATGAAGATGATTATGAAGTCGTCCATGGGGGCCGGGCAAGAAATAAGGAAGGGCAGCAAGACAACCGCGGCGAGGGCGGGCGAGAAGACGAAGAATCTCCAGGACATGATCACGAAGTAGATGTAGGACACAGTTATCATGTAGAAGATGCCGGACATGATGATGAGGAAGATCAAGACGAAGGGCATGATCATGAAGATGAAGATGCCAGAGCAGACAATGATGGACCATTGATGGGCTGGGTGCAGGACCCTCATATTCAAGAGCTGCTTCTCAAGCAGACGGGTAACTCAAGAGCTGCCGCCCGAGAGAAAGCCAAGCTGGATCAACTGGAGATAGACGCGGTTACTCCATTGTATGAAGGATGCAGGCCCGAGGATACCCGCCTGAAAGTAACGCTAATGGCTCTGGAGATGAAGGTAAAACACAAAATGACCGACGCATGCTTCGACGAGAACATGTTATTCTGGCACGAACGTCTTCCCAAAGGGAACAAGTGCCTGACCAGTTTCGAGGAGGCGAAGAAAATCGTGTGTCCTCTGGATTTACCACACGTGAAATACCATGTGTGCATGAACGATTTCCTCATTTATCGGGACGAGCACGCGGAGTCTACCATATGTTCGGTGTGCGGCGTCACTCGATACAAGAAGAGGAAGAAAGCTCCTCGAAAAGTGGTGTGGTACTTTCCGATCACTCCTCGTCTGAAGTTGTATTTCGCGGACCCTAAGCTAGCAAAGCTCCTGCGTTGGCACGCGGATAGGGAGGAGAAGGAGCGAGAAGATCACGGAAATGATCCAGAGATAAATAAAAAAGACAAGATGCTGAGTCACCCTAAGGATGCAAGCCAGTGGCAAGCGTTGAACTTCGAACACCCAGAATTTGGGGACGATCCAAGGAACATCATACTGGGCGCGAGCACCGATGGAGTCAATCCGTTTGGCAGCCAGAGAAGCACACATAGCACCTGCCCTGTGTTTGTGTGGATGTACAACCTTCCCCCCTGGTTGTGCATGAAGAGGAAGTACATTCACATGAGTATGCTAATTGAAGGGCCGAAACAACCAGGGAACAACATCAATATGTATCTAGGGCTACTGAAAGAGGAGCTAGACACGCTGTGGAAAACGCCAGCCAATACGTGGGACGCCGCAGAGAAAGAATATTTCCCTATGAGAGCCGCACTGCTCACGACGGTGCACGACTATCTCGGTTACGGATATGTCGCAGGGCAGGTGCTCCACGGATTTTGTGCATGCGTGAGGTGCATGGATGACACAACGTATCGCCAGCTAGAAAGAGATCCCGGGTCTTCGAAAACCGTGTTCATGGGACATCGAAGGTGGCTTCGCGACGATGACTCATGGAGAAAACGCAAGGATCTGTTCGATGGTGAAACCGGACCCCGAAGACGCCCGCGTACGAGGAGCGGGGAGGAAATAGACGAGCTGTTGAAAAATTGGAAAGAGTGCCCACAGCCGGGAAAGAAGAAAAAGGCGCCAGAGCCGCCGCTGAAGGTATGGAAAATGAGGTCTGTTTTCTGGGACTTGCCGTACTGGAAGATCCTCCGTGTGCCTCATAGCCTTGATGTCATGCATATCACGAAGAACGTGTGCGAGAGTCTGCTTCGTACCCTGCTCAACATGCCATACAGGACCAAAGATGGGCCGAAAGCAAGGGTAGACTTGAAATCAATGGGCATCAGGGAGGAGCTTCACACGAATGATGATGATGAGGTGAAGGACACGAAAAGTCGTCGCAAAGGCAAAAAGGCCAAGAAGATCGGAAATGACTGCCTCCCGTGTGCTTCACTCTAAGTCAGGAGGAGATCGAGCAGTTTTTCACCTGCCTCATAGGAGTAAAAATTCCTTACGGTTACTCGGGGAAGATAAGCAGATACCTAGACTCAGAGAAGCAGAAGTTCAGCGGGATGAAGTATCACGACTGTCACGTGCTGATGACGCAGATACTTCCAGTTGCAATCCGTGGGATCATGAACGCGCACGTCCGTGAAATGCTATTTGGCCTATGAAACTTTTTCGACGTCATCTCTTGGAAGTCGGTTGGCGTGAGGCAACTCAGAAGGCTACAGGAAGAGATCGTGGTGATACTATACGAGCTTGAGATCTACTTCCCGCCCGCATTCTTTGACGTTATGGTGCATCTGCTGGTCCATATCGTGGAGGATATCATCCAACTCGGGCCGACGTTCCTGCACAGCATGATGCCGTTCGAAAGGATGAATGGTGTCATCAAAGGATACGTTCGCAACATGGCACGTCCAGATGGAAGCATAGCCAAGGGGTTTCTGACCGAAGAGTGCATCTCCTATTGCACGAATTATCTAGGCATCAAGAACCCCGTTGGTCTGCCCGTCAACAGGCACCTCGGCATGCTCGCTAGATGTGGTCACCGCGAGGGTCGCCGCAAAATGCATGTCGACTTCAAGGGTCGACTCGCCGACTTTGAAAGAGCAAACCTAGTCGTGCTACAACACATAGACGTGGTCGATCCTTGGGTGGTAGAGCACAAAACCTTTATTGAGAAGACATACAATGACCGAGGCCAACAGAGGACGGACGGAGATATAATCAAAGAGCACAACTCATGTTTCATGCGTTGGTTCAAGGAGAAGCTTCTATCGTACCCTTTACATGAGGATTCTTCCGCCGAAGAAAAAATCATATTCGCCTTGTCACAGGGCGCCGAGCACAACCTGATGACCTATGAGGCGTACGATATCAACGGCTACACATTCTACACCGAGGAAAAGGACATGAAGAGCGATGATTATCAGAACTCCGGTGTAACGATGGAATTCTACACCGGTAATGACAAGGACAGATACTATGGAAGGATCGAGGATATCTGGGAGATGAGCTAAGCTGGAGAGAAGGTCCCGATGTTCCTGTCAGATGGGCCAAGAGCGTCCTAAAAGAAGACTGGTATTTCACCACCATGGTTATACCCGAAGCCAAATACAACACCGCGGGCGCAAATGTCACCGCGAAAAATGAGCCATGGGTACTGGCTTCCCAAGTGGACCAATGCTTCTTCATTACCGACCCGTCAAAGCCCAGTCGTGTTGTCGTGAGGAGAGGCAAAAGCAAGATCATCAGAATGGATGGAGTCGCCAATGAGCAAGACTTTGACAAGTACGGTGACCCGAAGATGGAAGATGACGACGACGATGAAGTACCATACACCACAAGAAGAAGCAGGACCACCCTACCTAAAGGACGTCCGTTCAAGAGAAGAACTCCATTTGCGAAAAAGAAGGGCAAGAAGATTGTGAAAAGATAGCTAAGATCGAACCACGACGTGTCGGCCGCGTGTGTGTGTGTCAGTGGCAAGCTCAATTATTACGTGCAACTAAATTATTACATGTATCACTTGAGTTCAACCATGTCATCTAATTCTGAATCTTTGCACAGTGGTTTAAATTGTACTATTCATTTCTCGATTGTATTTCGACATATGGAAATGGCATTTCTTCTATTCTACCTCTATCCAGTAACCTCTTTTGTTCAAAACAGTGGGGATTAATGTTTTCTTCTGGTATTTTAATTGTTTTTATTATGTTTATTCATGTAAAATAAAAAAAGAGTTAGTAATGGCGCACCAGGAGAAGGTGCGCCATTGCTATCACGCTGTTTATGGCGCACCCCTAGAAGGTGCGCCATTGATATACCAATTTTTATTTATGTTTATTCTGGTATTTTATTTTTCAGTGTTCCTTTTCCTGCTTAAATGTGCAAATATTTTTTGAAAATGCGAACATTTTTCTAACTCACAAAAAGTATTGAATTTGTTAATATTCTTTGAACTCATGAATATTTTTAAATTTCATGGGCACTTTTTGAATTCATGAATATTTTTTCAAATTTGATGATATTTTTCCATATTCATAAATGTTTTACCAATTCACAAATGTTTTGCAACGCAAGTATTTGAAAATTAGTAATAACTACTTATACTGTAACATTTTAAAATTTACCGTCATTTTCTAAACAATTATTACATGCAACTAAAAATCAAAAAAAAGTTAGTAATGGCGCACCACGAGAAGGTGCGCCATTGCTAACCCTCCCCCACTAAAATCATCCAGCCGGTCCGTCGTCTCCCCCCTATCCACCTCCCTTCCTCTCCCCTCCCCAACGACCAGACCAGAGCCACAGACCTGCGCCGCGCCCCGACCCACTGCGCCGCCGCCCAGACCCACTGCGCCGCCACCCCGACCCACTGCGCCGCCGCCCCTACCTGCATCGCCGCCCAGACCCACTGCGCCGCCCTAGCTTCCCTCCACTTCTCAATCGCCCTCTCGGCCTCCCTTCCTCCTCCAGATCCGCCTCCCCGTGCGCGGCCGCCGCGCGTCACCGCGGCCCCCGACTGCCCCATGCTCCGTCGTCGTGCCTAGGAGCTGCGCCAAGCTCCACTACGCCGTCTTGGAGGATCCGTTCGAGCTGGAGATCCCCCGTCCCCGCCGACCTCGCGCTCTCCTCCCTCTGGCCCGGTCCATATACCCCAGCTTGCGTCGCTTCGTGCTAATGGTGCCTGGTTCGATTTGCTGACTCGGTATGCTGTGTGTGCAGGTGTGCGACGCGAGGCACTCGGAGCTGATCCCGAGCTCTGTCCGTGCGCCCAAATCCTCTGCTTAAGTTCTAACTTAAGGTGCGTACCACACTGTTGGATCTCTCCGTCAACCTCGTTGGGCGATTCTCGGCGTCTCCACCAGCCCTTAGGCAAGGGACTGAGCTCGTCCCCTGCAGACCGGGTTCTGGCTAGTTCCAAGCTCTATTTTTTAGCTCCGTTCTGTTTCCATTCTTCGCTAGACCGCTCATGTCATACGCTGCTGCGACTTGCTAACCAAATTAGTTCAGCACAAATTTGTTAATTTGCAGGCTGATAATAAAATTTGTAAGAAATACTATTAGGATACTGGGCTTTCTGATGCTCACTGGTGAGAGAATAAATGTGTCTTCAACTGCAGTGCATTTCTTTAATGGCACCGTGGTGATTTGGGAACTCAGGTTGCATATTTGGCCAAGTAATATGCTTAGTATTTATGTTAGCTTGATAGTAGCTCTACTTAGAGACATCAATCAAAATTGGCGGTGAAAGTTCTCTCTCCTTTTTTTGATAGAGATCGTTACAAGTCATTAACGAGAAAATTTGATTAATAATGGTGTTCTGTAATCTTTTTGTGCTCAGCAAATCTGAAATTGTGGGCATTATTCCATTTCTCCCTAATCCCTACCATTGTTGTGAATTACAAAAACGAGTGGCTACATCCTTATATCTGACTAAAAAACAACAGATAGTGTTCGATTGGTCAATTGCCACTCTATATTGTTTGATAAAAGCCACATAAGTCAAAAGGGAGGTTTATTTCCTAGAAAAAATTGGATTGTTATGTCTTGTTTGCTCCTTTTCCACATTCTTTGTTTCAACTGATTAAGATCCTTAATTTTGCTGGTGGTCATTTATGCAGTTTTACTTTCAAGTATGGAGTTGTACTCTGATGTAAGAGACTGCACCCTTTGCAAGTTTACCGCCAAACTGTGTTGTAGATCATAGGCAGAGGAGTGTTTTTTTGTGATCTTTGCTATCTATATCTTATAAAGGATATAGTCCTTCATTTGTATATAGCTGTAACTCTCTTATTGATCAACATATACCAATTCTGGCAGCTTTTGCTTCATTGGAATCTGGTCGCTTCTGATGTCAAATGACCCCTTTCTCCTGAAATGTTGATTAATTACCGTTTCGGTTGAGAATGGGGCACTCCTAGGTCGAGAAAATTAGCAAAGGTCATGCCCAATTTTCTTGACCTAGAAGGTGCCCGATTCTCAACCGAAACAAAAATTAATCAACATTTATAGTTTGACCTACAAGATGCCTAATTTGTTAACTCTAGTAGTGTACTCCTGTTAAATGCAGTCTAGTTACTCATGTTGTTCAGATTCACGATGTAAGCTCATAGTTTAAATGTTCGTTTAATAAGTAGATGCCACAAGAAACAGTTGTCCCTGAAAAAGAATAAGTGGAAGAATACCTATAGGAGTAGATGGAAGATCATGGAGACATAACATAGATGGCATAACTAAGTTACCATAACTAAGTTACCATGGAGACATAACCAGAAAAGAGAATAGCTTTGCGATGGAAGATCAATCCCTTTTAAGACATCAACAATTTTACTCCGTGGCAGGAAAGGGTTTTATCGGTATTATCATAAAAGTTAATCCTAACAAAACTCCCATCATTAGAATTAATAAGGGGACCTCCAATACCAACCTAGTACACCAAAAATATAAGACTGAGTTAGGTTACAGGGAGAAGTACAGGGAGCAGTTGCGCAATGCCAAAGACATAGTTGTTTACAGTATGCGCTTTAATATAGGAGTAGTAAATTAAGGAGAAATTTCAGATTGTTTTTTTAAGAATACCATGTTCAGATAGATAAATTCTGATGCAAGCATCTATATAAATGCAAGAAAATAACAATCACAAGTGTACCTTCTTGATTTTGCAAGTGGACAACTGAAGGTCTCCACAGTCAAGTTCAGTAGGCTTTTTTCCTAGACTGCATTTCAGAAATAACTCTAGTAGCCTTTTTTTCCTATTTAGAGCGAACATGGCCGACAACGATGAGGCCAGCGGTTCGGGCAACCAATTCTGGGAGCTGTCCCAGGAGATGGTGGAAGAACCTCACCGCTATCAGGACACCGCGGAAGACACCGATCCCGACTACACAACCCCTAGTGGCGTCGGGCATGACACCACTGATGGTGCCGCCGAGGATGGCACCACTGATGATGGCAGCGCACGCACAGATGGTAGCCAACCGAAGAGGCAACAGAAGGACCGGCGCCCGAACGTGCTCGGCACCGTCAAGGAGGAATTTACTGAAGTGTCCTCTAGTGGACATCCAACGACGCCCAAAGAATTAGTCAGTGGGTACGCGAGACAACTCGGGTGCATTCTCCGGAGCACCGTCTCGATCAACACCGAGAACCTAAGGCATCATGACCGAGGGAATTTGCGCAACCTCCTCTTCACGAAGCTGCACGAACGATACAAGTTCCCCGGTGACTTCGCAAACACACGCTTCTCAGGGAATAAAGTGAACAGTGCCGCCCTCACGAAGATGAGCACGACCCTGGCTACTTGGAGAGCCGCGGTGAAGAGAAGGATTCTAAGTGGTGATAGTTATGAGAAGATCAAGGAGACAAATCCTTCGATTAGTGAAGCTGAATACCTGGAGTTCAACATCAAGTGCAAGAGCAACGCATCCGCGGAATCAAGTTAGTGGGGAAAGATATGCAGGACTTGAACTTAGGGGTCCACACACTCGGTCCCGGCGGTTACAGAGTTTTGGAACCTATATGGGACAAGGAGGACGCGGAGCATGCCGAGCAAGGCCTACCGCCCCTCTTCGATAAATACCGTGACAAGCAGACCAGGAACTATGTCAGGGCCCGGTACAAGGTGGATCCAGGTAACAAAGGAGCTTACCACGGATCCGAAGACCAAGGCGCTTGAGCTTGCTCTGGTAAGGAATACACCCCCCCCCGCTTAATTAGCTCCATATGGTTGCATTCTAATTAATGAAGCCAAATTTCTAAATGGTTCACGTTCCTTCCGCAGGAAACTGTAAGCAGTAGCGCGGGGTCGTCTCAGAGCTCCCCTTGGGACACCACTTTAAATAGGGCGTTGAACATAATGAAACACAAGGATAAGTTCAGTAAGCCGTCGTCAGGTGGTCGTGTGGCCGGCAAAGGCTTGTCCACGAAATGGTTGGAATACTATAACGCTGGGCGAAAGGAGCGAAAGACCAGCTCGGAAAGCCAGGAGCGCGAGGTTCAAGAACTCAAGGCACAAGTGGCGCGGATTCCGGAGATAGTCGATGAGCAAGTGCGAGACCAACTGGGAGCGACGATCACCGCCATTGTGCCTACCTTGATTGAGGGGCTGCAGGCATGGATTGCGGGTGGCCAACAGGGGCCGCCCCGGATTCCCAGCTTCACGGGCAGCAACTCGCACAACGCGCCGGCGCCATTGGTATCTCCGGCGGAGGCGGCATTGGTGTCTCCAGTGTCGGCGCTGGCATTGGAGCTTAATGCACCCCGGTGTGGGAAGAATACGCCGGCGAGCACCTCGGCAGCCAGCGGCCCCTCCGTCACTTGCACGCCCGCCGTGGGCGGTGCCTCGACACTAGCCGAGCTCGACGCCATCACGGTAACTAAGCCTCGGCTGATGACTTCATCTCCTTGCCTTTGACTGGGCATCCCTGTTGCCCTACATGTTTTTGCAGGGCACCGCCGATGTTCCATGCACTCTCCTGCACTTCGTGGACAGCGAGTTGATCGATGTCGCTAATGCCAGAATCGTTCAATCGGGCAACCGCGTGTTCCACGGTAATCCGATGCCACCCACCGTGTATAGGGTTCAACTGGTTCGGGTGCTGCGGGGCTGCGACGACTTGTTACCTCCGTATCGACCCCCTGGGGCCGACGAAGATGATGTGATGACCCTCAGCGCCTGCATAAGCTGGTCCATGCTTTGGCCAAAGAGCCAGATTCGTTTGGGGGCGGGGGACACCACCCCACAGACAACACCGCCAGTCGTGTCGGCGCCAAGGCATGGCAAGACCGCCGCAACGCTACCGCCGTCAGTTGATCCGGACATGCATATGGCACAGGATCCGGACGGCGACGACGGTACATTTACCAATGTCGATAAGCACTTCAACGAACATGGGTACGGTTACGAATTCTTAGGCCCTCCTTCTCAAGAACCCAACCCTGCAAAAGACGATCGCGATCTAGCTGGTACCGCGGAGAAACCCAATTATAACAGGCGTCGTCTGGTGTTCAGTTCTTAGGAGACGCCTCCAGCTGCCGCCTTCACCGAGCCTCAGATAGCCAAGGTGCGAAATATTATCAGCCCCAACACACTCAAGAAGGTGGTCTCTGAGCAGAACTCGATCCCATTACAGCAGAAGAAGCAGAATGGATGGAAAAGAAAAAATAACAAGGGTGTGAGCCAGCCGGCACCGAGTATGATCCGTGCTCAGGACGGGCCACCTTCACCTAAGGATATCTCGAGGAGGGTGCATGTGGCGGGTAGGCCGATGCTACCGACTAATCTGCCCAATGCTGCAACCGGTGCTATGCGGAGTCTACATGACAGTGTTCTTTCTATGGAGGAGCGGCGTCTCTCTGAGAATGATGTGGCATACCCGGTTTCATGGCCAAGGTGCCAGAGCGCAAGGGCTTTGTCGATAGCACCATCGGGGGTATGATCGTCCTATGGTTTGGTGACATCTTCGCTATGTTTAACCTTCATCCGCTGCACTACACCTTCATTCGGCTATTTTCGCTCAGTATGGAGATGCGGATCATTAGAGACAAGACCCTGGGCATCGTGATAGTCTACCCCTTCTACATGCATGCCAAGATCTTGGGCAGCGCTGGGGACCGGCAAGTCGCGAGTTCATACCCCGAAGGCGCCTTCTGGCGAACCCAGATAAGGATAACTTCCTCGTGCCTTACTTTCCCGAGTAAGTCATCCACTCACCGCCCCGTAACATATGATTTCTTAGATTTCGATTGTTCTTTTTTTTCTAACATTCCATGTTTTGTGCAGTGACACCCATTTGCACACTCATCCTCTTAAGCCCGAAATATTCCATGGCCACGTATTTCGACTCGGACCGTCAGTCGAAGAAAGACTACACAAATATCAAGAATGCTCTTGATGATGCTCTCCCCGGCTACGCCGAATCTGGAGGCACCTTCAGGAGGCCAAGTTGTAGGTATGGAAAGCACGTGTTCACCCACGTAATGACGTTCCCCTGCGTCAAGCAGCCGCCTAGCAGTCAGAAGGATGCCTACTACGCCCTCCATCACATGCGGGCGATCGTACGGGACCATAATCACCTTATGCTACCAACTATTCTCAAAGATTGGGGCGCACGCTTGTCGGCAACCCAGGACACGGACATCAGACAAGAATTCTTTCACATCCAGTCGGAGGTTGCGGAAATCATCTATCAAGATTTCCTTTGTACCTCGGGGCAGTTCTACCTGAAATATCAACCGTCCAACAGTGAAATAGAAACAACTCTACAAATGCAGGCTGACAACGATCGTGATTTCCTGACCATCACGAAAGACGACGGCTTCATCCATGCTCCGGTCCCTGAGTCGAGTCGAAAGTAATGATGCTATGTAGTTCTGAAATATCGATTAGCTCATGTTGTAATTAAACTTTAATGAACTTGGATGTCTCTTTAGTTTGGACAGTCGTTCAACTTATATGTAATCGATGCTACTTATTAGTAGGACGATGAATCGTGCTATTAATGTGTTGCTTTTCTCTTCCGATCCTTTTGTTGCATACTTATATATTGCTTATATATTGTTTGTGAATTTCTACTAAACTTTTGTTTGTCTAGTGCATAGAGATGCCGTCGTATGTCGTGTACAAGGGTAAGGTTCCCGGAGTCTATGACGACTGGGAGGAGCGTCGGAGACAGGTTAACCGTTTCAGCGGTAACAGTTACAAAGGGTACACCACTAGGGCGGAGGTGGAAGCTAGATATGCGCGCTATCTAGTGGGAGAGAGGAGGGAGCGGAGGAGGGACCGGATGAAGACCAGTTTCATCTCGATGATGCTCATCGTGACCACAACTCTCTTCTATGTGATGGTAGTTTAGATGATCAATATCGACTTTGTAATGTGACGACAAACTCGGCTAATATATATGATGAACTTTGCTAATGTCTCGAGACCTAAACTTGGCTGATGTTTGAACTTTGTTCGCTATTTCGAATTTGGAGACTAATATGATGAATTCTATTGTTTGATGTTTATATTCTGTGATGTGTGACGTATTTTGTAGCCTGTGCAAATTCCAGATATTTTGTAACCTGTGCAAATACCAGAAAAGCAAAAAATAATAATTCCTAATATTCATAGTATTGGCTCACCATATTGAGCATTACTGGCGCACCAAGGCTAAATACCAGTGGCGCATTATGGGGCATAGTAATTGCGCACTTGGGGGCATACATGAAGGTAAATATGGCCCCCTAGGAGGCATAGTAATGGCGCACTGTTGGACATAGTAATGGCGCACTATGTGGTGCGCCACTATTATCTGGGATACTAATTGCGCAGCAGAGGTGCGCCATTACTATTTGTTACTAGTGGCGTGTTAATAGTGGCGCACCTATAGTGCGCTATTAATAGCAAAAACAGGTGCGCCACTAACAGCCTTTTTTCTAGTAGTGATCACAACGGCCGTTGGATGGACATCGTACGGTCACTGCAGCTAGAATCGTTTATATAGACTAAGTTGACAAAGCCCTTGGTACGTGCCAACTTAGTAGGCCCACAGGTCAGCCTTCGAAACGGTGCGCCACAGATGTCAGGGGAGGAATCATTTTTTGGGCGGCTGAGCTAGAATATCCGAGATTGAAGAAGAAGCACGACATCCGTTGGATGGAAATCCAACGGACACTACTGCTAGAACCGTATGTTGACTATAAGTTGACAAAGCCTTGCATACGCGTCAACTTAGTAGGCCCACAAGTGTGTGGCAGAGAACTTATAGCCCATTTGCGATTTGTAAGAATGTACAACCCATTTTTGAATTCTAATGGATTTACTACATCCCATTTACAGTTTGTTAAAAGTACAACCCATTTTCTAGCTAGGACAACGATTAATAATTTCAACCAACCGTTTAGAGCAGAATTCAATAAAATTTCCCACATTTTGAAAGGATTCGATATATTTTTGTCTCGAAATTTCTAGTCAGATTAAATACAATTTCAATATAAATTTGTATTACTTAAAAATCAAACGAAACATTGCGCGCGCAATAATTAATGAATTAAAAGTTTCAAAATCCAAAAGTAATATTTTATAAACTAATTACGTGTTTGGTGCATTTTTTTATAGTTACTGCCCACATTTTGTAATTACATCCCATTTATTATTCTTAAAGCCCATTTTCTTGTTAAGCCTAATGCGTCCCTCCTAGGAAAGATTTCTAGCATAGCGGGGCGAACAATAACAAGTTGACACGGATTATGTACAACTGTCGGCCCAGTTGCATTGCTGATGTTGAAAAAAAGGCCTGTGTAGTACAGTACAACCTTACATGGCTACTCAGCCCACATTCAGCGATGCCAGAAAGGCCCAAACAAGGCTTCTGCACAACTTTTTGAAGTCACTGAGCTCAATTAATAACTTAAGAAAAAAGTTAGAGTACAGCGGAACCTAATTAAAAGCTGTCACAAGCGAAGAAATAATTCAACGGGTCCCACTTGTGCGTGTGTTTGTGTGCGTGTGTGCGCCCGCGCGCGCGCGCGTGTGTGTGTGGGGGGGGGAGAGAGAGACCCATCGGTCGATGCTCGTAAATACATCTTTCAGCCATATGCATTGATGATGCTCAGTAAAAACTCATATAGTTGACACAATCATATAGAACATCATAGCACACTGAACTTGCATACAAAAATTTCACACAGGCGGCACAATCAGGGTGGAAGTAGTGGATCGCTACGGGTAGGGCTATGTTGAAACCAACGAACTAGTACATAACGGTTCATTGTGTTTATCAATGACGGGGAAATATCTTCAATGCTGTGCAAAGAAAACAGGCAGACAACACAATATATAAGTTCTGCTAGAACATTAAGTTGACATACAACCCTTTCTAAAAAAAGTTCAGGTAAAAAAATAGAACAAGTCATCTGACAAGATTCAGTTGTTACCTCAAATTAGAGCACATCCAGGCAGCCAGCCCTGCCTCTTCTCCCAAAGAAGTAGTGGCCTCGGCCGCGTGATGCAGTAGGCCTTGTGCCATTCATCGTTCCGAGCAACACGGGGAAAGTCTGGCGTTGACTCCTGTAATGGACGTCGTCAACGGACCCGGGCACCAGCAGCGGCGGCAGGACTTCGATTGATGGATTGACCACTTCTTCGACATGCACGAACACTCGATACAGGTACATCCCTAACGCGGTCCGTGGCGGCCTTGGTGGCGACGAATAGTACAACCCCGGTTCCTGCACCGGTATCTCAACACCAATCACCTTCGGTATGGTGGACGACTTCTTCATCCATGACATAACCATCAGAGCCCAGCTGTCTGGAGGAACAAACATACTTACAAGCTCACCTCCAAGGTCGTTGATAAGCTCATTCATGGACTCGCTATTCCAAGCACGTCGAGGCATGCCGTGGAAGGTAAGATTTGTTAGAAACTCAAGCTTAGAGGGCACCGAGCCCCATCCTGGGTCCCACCGATCAAAGCTCACCTGCGCGCCATCGCAGAACAAACGCTGGGAAGATTCGAACACAGGACTGCAGTCGAACACACGACTGCAATGGTGGACATACTTCGACGAGCAAGTCACTTATTTGGATGCCTTGCGCAATGCCAAGAGCTTTGACAAGGTCGTTCGGCGAGACGGGAGGCCGATCGCCGTTGATGGTTACCATCAACACTTTGCCGGCAAACTGGTTGTCAAGCGCCACCATGCCACTGTTGAGCGACAACGCACAGCGCCCGAAGGCAGGACGGACCTTAGGACCTCCGGCTCGAAGATCCGCGTTGACCGGCGACATGATAGTGTGCTTGAGTACAGGGAGTACAGGAGGGGGATTTGGGGGAACTGGAGTAGGAATCGAGATTCCAGAGGTGGGGAAGGGGCGGTTGATTGTGGATGAAAAGGTATCATGAATTTCGAACAAGCGGCAATATGCTCTCGGCGCGCAAGCGCATGAAAACACCGTTGGCGCACACATGTCAGCCTAAGAGTCCCTATTCTTTCTTTTTTTGAGAGCCCGGCCTTTTTTTAGGATCTTTTGAGAGCCCGGCCTGAGAGTCAAAATTGACCTATTTGGCATTTCGTTACTACTCGGCCATATTCAACGACACCTCACTGGCCCAAACAAGTGTACATCATCGAAAAGACACTGAGCTCAAATTATAACTTGAAAAAAGGAGATATACTCTAAACACTGGAGAATGGTGATGCCCTCATTTAGCCCACCAGTAGTTCGAGACAATAAACAGTTCGAAACAACAATATATACAACATTCAAACACTGACTAGTGACTACTACTGACATAAACAACATGACATGATAGTTCATAAAAAGTCTTGCTACACCACCAAAATGCTCCCATCTGCAGCGCTCAGACTCTCGTGATCCAGATGAGAATGACATTCTAAATAGAGGCAACTATTACATAGTAAGAGTGACATAGACGAGGATGACCAAATGACAAGGAATATGCATAAAAAAAGAGAGAACTACCAATCCAGAACAAGCAGCAAAGACAACAAGTCATTCGAAGAGGGATGATCCAACACCATCATAATTTGCAGCCCCGGTTCAGCCACCAGTGATCCAGAGACACCAGTACTCCACCCTTTCAGCGCAACAGCCCAATTACCTATCAACCTGAAGGCTTGAACCACATCACTGCCTGTCGGACTCGACACATCCAAGATCAAAGTTAATCCAGATACCTTTGTCATTCTCACCTTCTTTTGGCTGCAGGCTGTATCGTTGACAATCAGGGGAGTGTGCTCCCGAACTCCTAGGGCTCGACGTGTACACATAGTTTTCCATAGCAAACAGAGCCTCTCTGCCATCAAGGTCCTTGCCAATGGTGATCTCCTGGTTAATCAGATAATTGAGTCCGGGAAACAGAGAGTATGAACCAAGGCTGTTTACCCGCCTCCAACTCAAAAATCCTGCAGGCCCCAACAAGCTGGTATCCTGCTCATAGACGTAACAACCACTGTCCGGATATTCACGTATTTCACGGTGCTTGCATACAGTGGAGTTTTTGCAATATAACTTTTCCGGCTCATGTGTCCAAATGATCATCAGTCTTTTGCCGTCCTCTGATCGAGCGAGGAACCAGTTGTGCTTCCCTATTTTTGGCAAAGGTGGTGTGATTACAAAGGGCAGTAACTATAGGGACACTACATCATATAAAAAAGGACAGGCATTGTTAATGTAAGATCAGCATTGTTCAGAGTATGAGTAGGATAATGCAAGAAACAACATATATATATGTCCCTGTTGGAACTGGGAGGAAAATACAGGGAAATGTATACTGGGTTCGAAAATATAGAAGTGCCATGCATGGTTATACTCATGTTATCTCACAATCGATTCTTCACAGGAAACTACCATGTCATGCATGTTATGTAATCATGTTCTGTCCTCACAAACAAATTCTTCAAGGAAACTAACAGACCATGCATTGTTATATACTCATGTTCTGTGGGCAAAATTTTTGTGAGCATATTATTCTAGCTATTGATTGCTGAAGGGCGAACATAGGTATGTACACATGGTAAGCATTACACGATTTCACTACTTCAAAATATAGAGTTCTCCGTATGCACATTTACTTCCCTAATGTATGGTTAGATGAAATCAATAGTGTGATGCATGTTTCTACATCATGAAAATGAGGAAACTAACATGGCCATTGATACACACTCATATTTAGTAGTATATAGATTACTATAAAATAAGGAGAATATCAATATCTTCCTAACAGTTTGGTTATTCAGGGGTATAAATTGGCTGTAATGACATGGTCACAATCGCATGAATTAACTCATTCCAAATATAGCTGATTTACGGCGTCACTAATACATTGCCATAGTTCTACTCAAATTTTGCTCAAATCATCACAAAAAGTTCAAACAGTGTCATGGCATCATCATTAACATCAGGCGGAAACAACTTACAAGCGCCGTCCCAGCAATACGTGGTGCCATCTGCTTTGTCGATCACATAGATGATGCCATTGTGTTCAATAGCATCACAGAAGTGTGTACCAGCTTTGACGACGATCCACTATGAGCTGAGCTGTCTCCAGGTAAAGAAGGCACCGGCGGAAAGATAGGCGAGTCCCTTGTCGAACAAGGCAATTAGCTTGAAGTCTGCGTAATCCGCATGTCGTGTGGGCACTTGGCAAATTACAATCTTCTGCAAAACAAGGTGCGTCCAACTGACGACGTAATCTAGATGACTTGGACCGGGACGGTAAAACTCTATATCATCCAACGGAGGAAGGATAATCTCATGGGAGGTCTGGAAGTTCACGAGCACCAACTTTTCCCCGTCTTCTCTGACGGCAGCCATCCAGTGGGAGTTCATGCCAACCCAGTACGTACCTGCAAGAAGTTTCGGGCGATGGTGATCAGATCAAAGTCGAGGGAAATGATGTACGGTGACCTACTACATACCTGCAAAGAAGTTTCGGCTAATGGAGGTCGGATTGAACTCAAGGAGCATCATGTACGCCTCTGTATCATGGTGAGAAAATCTCGCAAGACCAGATAGCAGCAAGCAGGGTGTCTTGAAAAGCTTAGGCCTCACTTCGACGATGGCTGTGTGCATGCCCCTTGAGCATGCAGCCAGCCGCAGGGCGCTCAACATATCCATACACGAACAACAGAGGTCGAGGACGTCACTGGGGAGATTACTCCAATCGTGGCTCATATGGATGCTGCGCGGTTCGCGTTCAGCCATGGTGGAGTTTGGAAGCTGGGATTTTGGGGGGCTTGATTTACGGGGGAGAAGGCTCTCGGTGCTAGAGCGGCTAGCGAGGGAATAGTGGTACCGGAGGAGGCGAGAGAGGCGTGGGTACGCGGGGGTACATTGAGATGATGAAGAGGGACCTCAGGATCTCCGGCGAGACGGAGATGGAGATGGAGTGGTGCTAGGGGAGAGGGAGACGAGGCGAGGCATGCTATACAGCGGCGGTGACAGCGACTGCACAGTGCACAAGGTGAGGCTGACTTTGGTAACCCGGACACGCCGCCTGGAGTGGTGTCATCTCGGGCGCAGGATCTTGTCACTTCACTGTGAGGACCGGATGAATAATAGTATTTTGACCATCAAGTGTACCACAATTGTACTACTACTACTAGTAGGAGTAGTAGGAACATGAGTAGTACTCCCGTGGTAGCATGCCTCTGGGTTCACTTCATCCTCCAAGTATCATCCATATTGCGAGCAGAACCAAATTCTCGTGCATGCGGAAGCGCGAAGAAGGACTTTTCTTTTTTGAGGATAACCGCATATTCCTTAACTAGAGAATGTTGAGCATAATTGGTTTGTTACCAAGATTTGGCATTTTTTTGACTAGTGAAAACAGCAGGAGAGACTCCTACTGTTGTTTTTTATTATAGTGTTAACCTATGGTTAATAGGAGGGACAGGATTGTGTTTTACATGGCTTTTACATGAAAGATATGCCCAAAAAGGGCCATATCCAAAAGGAAAAAAATAAAGGAACCACTCAACTAGCCTATAAAATGTAGAAGTTTAAACCGTCAGAGAGTTGCTGCAACCTTCTAAAAAGGTTAATTTTTTAGGGCTGATCCTGTAACCCAAAATCACAAATCTTCCTTGAGCTTCCTTAGCCACTCAGAGTGGGTGGCTACTTCACCATCAAACACCATTCTGTCGCGTTGCTTCCAAATGTTCCAGGATGTCAATATGGTTATCTCTTTGAATATAGGCCCCTGCCAGCTTGTTCTAGCTCTCTCGTATTTGTGTTGTATGTCCAGTTGATTGTCCCAATGAATGCCCACAGTTTCCCAACACTTTGTAGCAAATGGACACTCATACAACAGATGGGTGTTCGTTTCCAGTACCTCCATGTTACACACCAGGCAGTTGTGATCATCCCCAATTTTAAAGTGTGTTCTAAGGAGCATATCCCTCGTATTGACCTTGTCATGCAACATTAACCGTGCAAAAACTTTATTTCTGAACATGAAGTTATAAAACTTCTTAGGTTTAAAATCGGTATCGCCCCAGCATAAAATCCATTCATCTGTCCCCATAGCCTCCAAGTTGATCCCTTCCATGATCTCATGCAAATTGTCAAGCTCAGCTCTGGCTTCCATTGATATAGGCATGAGGAAGTTGTCCATGTGATTATTATTGTTGTAGTATTGCGCCAACGAGACATCTTCATTTTTGGCAAAAGAGAGTAGCTGTTCGTGAGTGTCCATCAACGGTCTCTCATCAATCCAAACATATTTCCAAAGTAGGATTGTATCCCCTGCAGCGGGAATACAAAAGGTGATCCCGCGGTAGATATCCATTAGAGAGAAAACATCGCGCCACCAAAAAGAACCGCAACTTGGTTTTGCATGAGGGGGCTGTCATCATAATGAGCATTCCAGACTAGCATTACCCATGGCACGTCTTGTTTGTGAATAAACTTATGGAGGTACTTGAGCAGCAATGCTTTGTTTGGAATTTGCAAGTTTAAAACCCCAAGACCCCCTTTTTTCTTTGGGCGGCAGACCATATCCCAAGCGGCTAAGGAGTGAGATTTGGCATCCCTGTCCACTTCTTTTCTCCACAAATAGTGCCCCTCGCACGATCAAAAATCTCAATCAGCTTGAGTGGAATTTTTAGAACACACATGGCAAAAGACAGAAGTGATGAGAGCGCAGAGTTGATCAATTGTACTTGTTCTCCGTAGGATAGCCAAATAGCCGTTCCTGTCAATCTTGTCTCAATTCTGTCGACCAATGGCATCAAGTCTCTAATAGTGGGTCTTGTTGTACCAAGAGGCAACCCCAAATAAGTGAACGTCATCTCCCCAACTTGGCAGCCCATTACATTGGCCACATCCAAAGTTTTTTGAGCATGCACATTAATTGGCATTAATTGCGATTTTGCATAATTGATTTTCAGACCAATTGCCCGGGCATAAGAGTCAAGAATCACCTTAATTGTTTGAAGCTCTTGTTGATTTGCAGGGAGGATGATTAATGTATCGTTGGCATATTGTACAACCGGGTAGTCTTCCGAAGCAGGTTGATTAATAGGGAGTGAAATTAAACCATCCAACCAGGCTTTATTAATTATGGTCTGCAGTAAATTTGCTGTGAGCACAAACAACAAGGGGGGTATTGGGTCACGTTGTCTCACTCCCCGTTTACATTTAAATTCTGTGCTAGGTATTCCTTGAGAAGAATAGATGAAGATCCTGATTGTAGCAGCATTTTAATCCACATACACCATCTGTCGTCAAAACCCTTGCATTCTAGCATTTTCAAAATGAATGAATGTTCCATCATGTCGAAGGCTTTCTTAAAATCTAATTTCAATATCACAATTTCCTTGCCCGATTGTTTGCACTGATGTAAAGACTCAAAAGCGCAACCGAGACAATCTTGTATTGTCCTAGTCTTAATAAATCCATATTGGTTTCGATGTACCACCTTGAGAATCCAACGTTGAAGCCTCTCTGATAGAATTTTGTGATAACCTTGAGCACACAATTTAACAAGGAGATCGGTCTATAATCATAGACATATTCAGGCGTCAGTTTCTTTGGGATCAACGTGATTAAAGATGTGTTCAAACATTGTAAGTTGATTCTCCCTTTCCAGAAGTCATCACATAGAGTATAAAAATCCTCCTTGATTATATCCCAACACACCTTAAGGAAAAGTCCATTGAAACCGTCTGGTCCCGGTGCTCGATCAGCCGGAATGATCTTGATTACATTGTCTATTTCTTCTTTCGTAAACGGTATCGAAAGTTCTTCTAGACCCTGGCATTTTGAATGAGATCAGAGAGTTCACAATCAAACTCAGGCTAGTTAGATACCCCCATTCTCCTTTTAAAGAAATCATAAAAAGTTGCTGCCTTTTCATCATGATTTTCAAGCAAACGACCATCAGGCATTAGCAAATTTGTGATGGCATTTTCCGTAACCTTTCAGTTGCACGGGCTTGGAAATATTTAGTATATTCCTCACCTTGGACTGCCCATCGAAACGTGCATCTTTTTCTCCAATACTTACTTTGATATCTAAGCAGTCTTAGCAAATGTGATTTTAGTATGTTTCTGAAATTAGCTTCTGGGGTGGAAAGCTGTCTAATTTCTTCAAGGTTATCAATCTGGAGCAGAATTCTATTACAATTTTCAATTAAAAGCTTTATCTTAGAGATGGACTTACTCCATTTTTTTAAAGCATATCTTAGTCTCTTTAATTTTGAAGAGATTCTGGTGGCACTGGAAGAGGCCTTAATGGGTGCGAGCCAAGATGATTTCACTACCTCCAAAAATCCAGGATGAGAGGGCCAAAAAAATTCATACCAGAACAGCTTAGATCTTGGGATCGATGTTTCCAATGAGAGAATACAAGGAACATGATCAGAGATTGGTCGAGCCGGAGGTTTCGCCATGGTATTTGCCATTGCCAATATTTGGCAAGCCAACATTTGGCAAAATCAGAAGTTGCCAACATTTAGCAACCTTTTCCGAGATTGGCAATGAAAATTGGCAAGCAACCAATCTCTAGCCAATATTTGGCAGTTGCCAATTTTTGGCATCAAACCAATTATGCTCGTTGTGTCTCCCACGCACGCGCCAATATCCATCCGAACCAGCTACGACACATTTTTTTATCTGTTTGCATAGGTCCCACCTGTCAGGAGGGGTGCAGAAATAAAAAGGAACCATAAAATGTCTGACCACAATGATTCGAAAGAGTGTCCTCAACTAGCCAGTGGCACATGTAGCGCTGGAAGGATGGGCACGTACATGGACAGGCCCACTCCTCATTCTACCCGCGTAGCCTTTTCGTTTAGTCTACCTAGCCGTCTAATCAACTGCATGCAGGCCACTTCTCCCATTTACTTCTCCATCAGGAACCAATTTTCCTCGGCTTCTTCACTACTCCTTGATCTTCATTTGCATCCAATCCACATTCAATTCACATTGTTTTAACCTCTTCACATCCTCCTGGAGTAATTCCGAAGCCCCTATAAATAATCATCTTCTTCAGTTAGACTAGCCATCTAATCCTAATTCTCCAAACCATAGCCCTCCAGTCCAGCAGTTCCAAATGGCGAAAGAGATCGTTTTGAAGGTTTTTAGCGTCCAACATGTCCTCGTTGAAGGCTCGTTGAGCATAGTTGCCACAGTCACCGACCACCCAAGGGTTGTTCGGAAGTGGATCAACAATGTATCCAACTCCCTCCAAAAGGTGGAGATGAATGTCATCGGTCTCGACGCAGAGTACACGTAGCGTGCCACTGGGAAGATCCAACGTGCCGCCGTCCTTCAGCTGTGCCTCGAAGATGATATTTTGGTGTACCACATCATACACGCGCCCTCCATACCAGGTGAGCTTCACTATTTCTTGTCTCGGGAGGACATATACTTCTGTGGGGCAGCCATCGCAGGAGACAAACAGAAGTTGGAGCCGTACAGCCTTGATTTGAAAAGCATCGCTGACGTCCAAACCAAAATAAAAATTCTTGTAGAAGATTGTGATAAACCGACACCATCCCTAGTCGATGTAGCAAATTTTGTGCTCAGAACAAATCTTATGAAGGGTGATGAGACGCTGGCATTAAGGTCGTCTGGATGGGAGAATTATCCCTTGACATACGAGCGGATAAAATATGCTGCCCACGATGCCCGTGTGAGTTTCGAGATAGCTGCAAGGTCCAGAGAGCTTGTTGCGAAGCCGTCTCCCAAGAAAATGAGAAGAAGAAGAAGAAGAAGAAGAAGAAGAAGATGCTGCACCAGCAGCAGGGCATTATGGATGGATGAACTATTTCCTCTCTTGTAAAAAAATTATTCCCTCTCTGTGGATATTGATATAGATGGACTATTTCGATGGTGTGCATGTCTTTGGAACAAGTAGTAGCATGGGTCCGCTTGACTATACGGAACTATTTATCCGCCTAGCTTTCTCTACTACTCCTTCAAGTGATCGGTATGCAATGCATGTGTCCGTAGACATGATAGCTTGTCCATGGAAGTTCAACTATGGCGACCATCACATTTCATCCACTGCCACTCGCGATTCCCACGACGCCGCTCCAACCCACGGCCACCACGTCCCCCGACATGCGCCTCACCCCTTTCGGTCACACCGCCCCTCTGCCTTTGTGTGCATGACATGTGGGCCAACTTAAATGCGGCAAGCATCAAGTTTCTACCATAGCCACACACGATTCCCACGACGCCGCTCGAACCCATGACACCACACGTCCCCCGACCTGCGGCACCCCTCTCGGCCCCACTGCCCCTCTGCCTTCGGGAGCCTTACATTTGGACCAGACACCTATCAGGTCCACATGTTATTGACTCAAAGGCAGGTTTCGTAACGCGCTGAAGCTCAGACCCGAGGGCCCCGAGAGGTAAATGTAACTCCTGCGCCAGGCCTTGTGGTGCTACCGCTGCATGAACTCATGGCAAACTCGAGATTTGTTTGTTTACTATACATGCACGCAACAATTTAATGGACATTGTAATCTCAACATGTGATGGAGAGCTCTAAATTTGAATTTGAAACTTATGAAACGAAAAAATTCAAAACAAATAAAATGGGAGAGAGGGAGTATACCATAGGATGTGTCCCATATGAAACAAGTCCCTTGGTTTGTCACCGTGAAGATGCGGTTAGAAAGGAGCACAACGTCTTCGTACTCGTACGGCAACAAATCGGCCGCAGACAGCATCGTCCACCTTTGACAGCCATGTGCAAGGTTCATGCTATCTTCTTCAATCTCACCGTGGTTCCATCGTACCAATACTGGTGGTGGCCCATTGCATGGCTGATCCCAATGTTGGACAAAGGTTCTACGGGAACGGTGTCACCGTTCTAAATGTTGCGCAAATTGATGTTGGTACCCTCCCGTACATATGCAAGCCAACCTCCACTCGCACCGAGCCTAACCTGTGAAACAGTGGGCAGGGGGAGAATTAGGAAATGGACACGGAAGTAGTCTTTAGAATGCATTTACTAGGTGATCAAACTCATCTTACCTGCTCATCGGACAAAATCCGAGTGCCCCTCAATGTCGGCATCTCAAGGGGCGTCAACTTGCCACTACGGCCACGCCGCGCTGGAGAGACCCCAAGGAAACATCCTCGTGCATTGCACGGAACATCAAGATGCATTTGTATGAGTAGTTTATCTTGTGAGAGAAAAGGATGAACTAGGGAAGGCCTCATTTGCAAATGTGGAGAGGGGTGTAGGTTTCTTTTTGCAAAATTGCCATAGTTTTCTTCCTATCCATCAGATATAAATCGGACGGCCTATATTGCAGGGTGGCAGGCACACCATCATCACCACCTCTGTTTTTTTATAAGAGTAGAGACTAGCAAAATGCCCGTGCATTGCACGGAACATCAAGATCTTGTGGGAGAAAAGGATGAACGAAGGAAGGCCTTATCTGCAAATGTGGAGAGGAGTGTGGGTAAATTGTCATAGTTTCCTTCCTATCCTTTAGATATAGATGGTATGGCCCATATTGCAAGATGGCAGGCACACCATCATCACCAACTCTGCTTTTTTAGCTCGTATAAAAAAGCAGAGTTGGTGATGATGGTGTGCCTGCCATCCTGCAATATAGGTCGTCCGATCTATATCCGACGGATAGGAAGGAAACTATGGCAGTTTTACTAAAAGATACCCACACACCTCTCCACATTTGCAAATAAGGCCTTCACTCATTCATCCTTTTCTCCCACAAGATAAACTACTCATACAAATGCATCTTGATGTTCTGTGCAACGCACAGGCATCTTGCTAGTATAAGAGGGTTGTGGGTATTTTTTTTGCAAAATTGCCATAGTTTCCTTCCTATCCGTCAGATATAAATCGAACGGCCTATACGGCAGGATGGCAGGCACACCATCATCAACAACTCTGTTTTTTATAAGAGTAGAGTGGAGATAGAGATAGAGACTACTACTACCAATGTGCTGGCCCGTGCGTTGCAATGGATCCAAAGTAGTAGAATAATACTTGTTCACGGGCTTGAAATATAAACACTCTAGTTTTGATATACATATATCAGTAAAAGTAAATCATGCCTCACTCAAAATATATTCCTCGGGCTATTTTAATGGTTTGAAGATAACAGGTTTTAAAAAATTTGGAGCTGTTTTTTTTTACATTTTGCAGCGTGGCACGGCATCCGGTGGACCTAATCGTCTGGAAAAAAATTGAGTTCGGGTCGGTGGCACACCCTCCGGCAAGATGCCCGTGTGGGCTTCTTCTATAACTAGCAAGATGCCCGTGCATTGCAGGGAACATCAAGATGTATTTTTTTACAAAACACATGTTGTGATTAACCCTTGCAGGAGTAATCCCATATGTAAAAACTAATGATATCTCGAGAATTTTATTGGAAAAATGGTATCTTTGGAACAAGTTTTCTCCACTACTGCTCCTTGCAGTGAGTGGTATGCAATGCATGTGTCAGAAGACATGACAGCTTGTCCATGGAAGTTGAACCATAGCAACCATCACATTTCTTGTTTCTACCACTTCCACACCCACATGCGATTCCCAAAATGCCGCTCCGACCCACGGCACAATGTCCCCCGAGGTGCGCCTCATCCCTCTCGGCCCCACCGCTCCTCTGCCTTTCTGTGCATGACATACGGGCCAGCTGAACTGCGGCGACCATCAACTTTCTACCATAGCCACACCCGATTGGACGCGGTTTGCCTTCTCCGATCCGTACTCCCTCACCATCGAATTTTCATCCAGCGGCTGTGACACATTTCATCCCGGCCATCAATCCTCAGTTGGATTACTTCTGTACTACAGGTAGTACCCGCCGGTGTGGCCATCTATGCCTCGTAACGCCTTGATGCCCAGCTGTGACACCCTCGCCATGACCACGCCACCACCGGCCGGTTCATCTCGAACGAGGGAGTCGCGAACCACGCCACCACCATGAGAATGACATGTGGGCCAACCGCATTTAAGGTCCGCATGTCATTGACTCATAGGCCGGTGCACTAAGCCACTGAAGCTCGGTCCCGTGGGCCCCGAGAGGGAAATGTAACTCCTACGGCAGGCCTTGTGGTGCTCCCGCGGTACGAGCTCGTGCCAAACCCGGATGAGATTTGGTAACCAACTAGTAAGCTACACATGCATTGCACGCATGAGATTTGGTAACCAAATCTCTACTCTCTATATCTATATCTATATCTATATCTATCTCTACTTCCTATAAAAAACAGAGTTGGTGATGATGGTGTGCCTGCCATCCTGCAATATAGGCCGTCCGATTTATATCTGACGGATAGGAACGAAACTATGGCAATTTTGCAAAAAGATGCCCACACCCCTCTCCACATTAGCAAATAAGGCCTTCTCTTGTTCATCCTTTTCTCCCACAACATAAACTACTCATACAAATGCATCTTGATTTTCCGTGCAATGCATGGGCATGTTGCTAGTTATGAATAAATAACACTCTCGTTTGTGTTAGATGCAACTACAACGAGCCCCATCAGACACCAAATTTCTTGGCTTCCGTGCTACAACTAGATCTTCCCCTCGTTTCTGTTTTCCAACCCAGCGGCAAGCGGGGTGCGGTTTGCCAATAGTCGGTTTGCTCAACGGCGGTCCCACATGAAAGTGAAAATGCTAGGCCACACGCCTTCCCTAGCTATGTGGCGTGCCGGACGGGCCGTGGAGTACTCCCGATTCCCGGGCGTGTGGGGGTGCAACGCGAACGCGGCAGGCCTTTTCCTTTTACTGGCAACGTGCCCGTGCGTTGCGACGGATCCAAAGTAGTAGAATAGTGGTACTTGTTCATAAACTTGAAAGAAATCACTCTTGTTTTGATATACTCCTAATATATTACTTTTCACTCAAAATATATTTCTCAGGCTGTTTTGATGAGGTGAGGAAGGGATGTGGTTGCTTTCAAGATAATAAGGGGTTTTCTGCAAATTGGAGTAGAGAAGTGGGCTATTGTTTTAGAAATGCCACAACTTACCTCACAGCCGTTAGATGCAGATCTAATGGTCAGAAACGACGGATGGCAGACACACCACCATCACCAACTGAGTCTTTTATAGGAGTAGGAGTAGAGAAAAATGTATAAATTGTAACACTTGGTTCTGCTCCTTGGCACGGTCGATAGATAGAAATAACGATTAGAAACGCTAGGGCGGGGCTATTTCCGCCAGATAAGCAGGGTACGTAGTAGCTAGGTTGGCGCACCGTCGGTTTGGTCACATGCGGTCCGACATGTTCTAGTGTTTCTAGCAAGATGCCCGTGCGTTGCACGAAGTTGATGGAAAAGGTAAGCACAACTTATAAATTGACGGATGGAGTACTAGTTACAGTGATGCATATAATTAAGCAAAGGGATCGCACATGTCGGTATTGACTGGAACGAGAATGCAATAGCACAATAAAAATTAAGGCCACGATGATGCGATCGCAGTGGTGGTTACAAGAGGCAAGAAGAAAGATGCATCCATCAACGTATGATCTCCTCCTCCTCAACTTAGTGCGCCGGGCCACCGACCGGCGGCTAAGGAGCAGCTGCTTTTGTGGCGAGGTCAAGGTGCTTCTCAGCAAAGGCATCCAAGGCTTCCAGCCGGTTGAGGAAGGCCAACATCGTAGCGTACTCAATGGCCTTGTAGATACCTATGTACACGATTTGCTCGTACATGTGCATGTGTAGGCCGACGAATTCTTGCAGGGCGAGGCGCCTCACGGCGAGCGCGACCTCCAGGTGGACATTCTTCGTGTCGTCGGCAGGCAGTCGCAGGGCCACCAGTGCTTGAAAGAGGTTCCGGCCATGGAGGCCGATTAGGGTGGCAGGCAATGAGGAGCCCGGGTGCGCGGGCTGGAGGAGTACGACGATGTCGTCCCCGAGCTTCTTGAGGACGGTGAACTTGTTGGTGGTTGCAACGATCATCTAGTCCAACTGAGAGTCATAGTTGGCGTCGACAGCGGCCATCCACCAGCCGGTTGTGAACACCGTCTGGACACAATCCTCGGCCCCATGACGGAGGCCGGCGTCATGGACCATCTGGCACAGCCGCTTTTGCGCTTAGTGTAGGTGCTTATGCAAATGCTTAGGTGCGTACGATGTGGTAGATGCATTGGAATGGAGGGGCGCCTTTATATGAGTGCAAACTGCATTGCATTCACATCGTGCAGCCTCTTTTCCCAGTCCTCCTCCCATTACTCCCCTCATGCATGCACGATGCTAATTGAAGGAGGATGCATCATTGGCCATTCAACATTTGGGGAACCGCCACCCCTCCCTCATCTGCATTAAAGCTGTATCGGGAACTGCGCCTCCCGCTGTCAAATCGAATAGTACTGTGCCGCCCGCTGCACGCCCGGCTGAACACTCCTCGTCGCCTCCATCAAACCCCTCCGTTAAACCTGCATGCAAACCGAGAAACCTACTCTGGCCACACGTCCGTTCATGAGCGGGCCAGAATTGAACGCAACACCGGCCGAGCTCCTCCCGTCCGCCCTCAGTTTAAACTAGGCCAGACGCCGGCCAAGCTCCTACCGCCCACCCTCTATTTAAGCGAGGCCAGACAGACGGCGGGCAAGAATTGCACCCCTCTGCCACTCCCCCATCAACTCCTTCACCATTTTCTCCACGAGGAGCCGTTCTCCGGCATACTACCCGGCTGGGTGTCCCGCCGAGCCCTCTGGATACGGGCGAGGCCGCTCGATGCTTCATCAACCTTGCTTGGCCCGACGAGCCAGTTGCCGCCCCAGTCCTGTGCGTGGTGCAGCAACTCGCCGCTCCAGTTCAGCTCGATGAGGAGTGGCAAGTTGCTCCACGCCAGCACGGCGGCGAGCACACCGGTACGGGCGTCGTTCGTGCCGTGTGGTAGCGCGCCACCAATGTCTGCAGTGGCCGCGCCTCCCGTGTCTGTGGGTGCGCCTCCCATGCCCGCGACCGCACCTCCCGTGCCTGCGGCAACGCCATGCAGGCAGAGACAGAAGCCAGGTGTGTGGAGAGCGACGAGTCGGTGCCCAGCTTCTCTATGTCCGCCGCCATCATCAAGGAGAAGTAGAACACGGGAGGCTGCCGCCACATGGGTCCCATGAAGGCCACCGTGTCGGTGTACAAAAATAGGGGCTCTCCTTTGTACCCCTTACTTGTGCACGGGCAGTCAGAGCCATGCCTACAACCACACCAAGCAGGGCAGGCGAAGGAAGCGAAGCGCAAGACCAACAGAAAAACACCAAGATCAAGGACACAAAGAGCAAAGGGCCAAAGCAGGCTCCCTCGGCAAGACCCTTGCCGGGGCGGCCTCAGCAGCCCCGGCAAGCGCCTTGCTGGGGCAACTCGCCCAAAACACCGGCGTAGCGTGCCACCCTTGAGCCCACGGTTTCCGATGTAATCAACCACATTGGGACCAAGGCTCGGGAAGCACCTCCATGGTGGCATGCAGATCTTTGTGAAGATCATAAGCACACAAGGTCAGATGAGGACTAGAAGACGATGACCCTCGACAAGATCCTTGTCGAGGAAATCCACAAGACTCCCGGCAAGATCCTTGCCGAGGACAACCGCGATTCCACTGAGGGACTCCTGGACTAAGGGGTCCTCGGGCGTCCGGCCTGTTAGCCATGGGCCGGACTAATGGGATGTGAAGATACGAAGACCGAAGACTCCACCCGTGTCCGGATGGGACTCTCCTTGGCATGGAAGGCAAGCTTGGCGATCAACTATGTAGATTCCCTTCTCTGTAACCGACTTTGTGTAACCTTAGATCCCTCCGGTGTCTATATAAACCGGAGGGTTAGGTCTATAGGAACGAATACTCATTACCATATTCATACAGGCTAGACTTCTAGGGTTTAGCCATTATAATCTCGTGGTAGATCTACTCTTGTAATAATCATATTCATCAAGATCAATCAAGAAGGAAGTAGGGTATTACCTGCATAGAGAGGGCCCGAACCTGCGTAAACATTGTGTCCCACGTCTCCTGTTACCATCGATCCTAGACGCACAGTTCGGGACCCCCTACCCGAGATCCGCCGGTTTTGACACCGACATTGGTGCTTTCATTGAGAGTTCCACTGTGCCGTCGTCAAAAGGGTTGATGGGTTGCCTTGTTATCAAGGAAAATATCACCTCAAGAGGAGCCCTGGCCCCAGGCCAAACCCTCCAACTGGGCGGCTTCGTCATGACCGCCTGTTCGGCCCTTAAGCCAACGACGACCTCTCGGGTCATCGAAAACCGCCTCCACGTTGATCCCGAAGACTCCGAAAGGATGGATCACATCGCCACCTTGGGAGTCGCCACAGACTATGATCGGATTGGGCTTAAAGCCGACCAAAGAGAGATTAAAACTCCGCCGATCACCCACCAGATAGCGGTAGTCGAGGAGCAAGACAACTCTTCCTCTATGTTGAGGACGAACTATGTTCGGATCTCCAATCTTGAAGAGCCGGATACCCACCGGCAGAGAGACGCGCCTTGTTCTCCGGACATAGAATCAGATGGCAAGCCCAAAAAATCACTTGATATCTCGGAGCCCGAACTGTTAAGTCCGAAAGATTTTCTGACTCCGGATCCAAAGTTGGGCTAGGGTTAGGATTTAAAGCCAACCACCCACCCAAACATAAGTGCTCTCATGAGCATACAACAGCAGTCTCAGGAAACGGTCCATCACTTCTGGGCCAGATTCCTCCTTGTCAAAAATAAGATCGAAGATTGCCGCGACGAAGACATGATCTCAACGTTCCGCAACAACTGCACGAACGAAGGAGTCCTTAACGCCATCAATCGACGTCGCATATCACACTTCGCTGACTTGGCAACTATCGTACAAAAGTACAGTGCAATGGAAAGCGCCTGGAAAACTCAGGCGGCTTGCTGGGACTCATCGGTCCCCACTCCACCTCTCGTTCACGCGAAAAGGGTGCACCCTCGTGGCACGCCCAGTCCAATAGTAAAGAAATATAAACCCATTATGGGGTGCGGAACCGTTCTGGAACGATGGCTCGGTGGGCCATGCAAAATACACACAACACCGGATAACACGTCAACCCACATCATTAGAGCATGTTGGGTACTCCGGCAAGTGGCCAAGAGCGGCGAGGATATCCTCACCCAGAATACCCAGAGCAACACTCTCCAGAAGACAACAACCCCAAAGTATTGACGGCCTTCGAGACATTTGCTTCAAACAATAGGCGCAAAAGGGCAATCCGTGAACTCGCCGAAGTCTGCCAAATCATAGCAATAAACCCTTGGAACGACAAGAGCAAAAATACAGGACAGCCCGGGCACCAGCCGCCCTGGTCCTCAGTCCAATTGTGGACGGCTTTCGGCTCACCAAGGTCCTCATGGACGGCGGCAGCGGACTAAACCTCATTTATGAGGACACACTCCACAAAATGGAAATAGACAGGAGTCGCATCGAGCAAAGTAGCACGACCTTCCGAGGAATCATTCCCAGTCGGGAGGCGCGGTGTGCGGGGAAAATCACACTTGACGTGTTATTCGGCACGCCGGAGAATTATCGGTCTGAAGAGATAACCTTCCAAGTGGCCCCTTTCAACATCGGATATCACGCTCTCTTGGGGCGAGATGCATTTACATGCTTCCAAGCTATACCTCACTACGGGTATATGAAGCTTAAGATGCCCGGGCCCAACGACATAATTACTCTTGCAAGTGATCCGGACATAGCACTCGCGCCGAAAACAAAACCGCATCCCTAGCCCTTGAGGCATTAACTGAGGCCCTCACGGCCGAAGAATTAACCGCACTGCGCTCCACGGTGGATAGGGACGACGTGATTCTAGACAAACGGCCCAAATCCACCTCCTTCAAACCAACAGAAGAAATAGTCAAATTCCAAGTCCATCCAACGGACCCCAAGAAGACAGCATCCATTGGTGCACAACTAGACCCAACGGTCGACGCCGCGCTACGAGAGTTCCTGTGCGAGAACTGGGATATATTCGCCTGGCACCCCTCGGATATGCCAGGAATCCCGCGCGAGTTGGCTGAACACAGCCTCAATATATTGAAGGGATACAAGCCGGTCAAGCAGACACTACGGCGTTTTTCCGAACCCAAACGTCAAGCTATGGGGAAAGAGTTAGCCAAGCTAATTGAAGCCGGATTCATTAGAGAAATAAAACACCCGGACTGGCTGGCAAACCTGGTGATGGTGCTAAAGAAGGACAAATCCTGGCGCCTGTGCGTCGATCTCAAAGACCTCAATAAGGTCTGCCCTAAGGATCCCTTCCCCCTCCCCCGCATTGACCAGATCATTGACGCTACCGCGGGACACGACTCACTGTGCTTCCTCGACACGTATTCCGGATACCATCAAATCAAAATGAAGGAGTCCGACCAAGACGCAACAGCATTCATTACCCCATATGGGCCATATTGCTTCAACACCATGCCCTTCGGGCTCAAAAACGTCGGCGCCACTTACCAACGCATGATTCAAACATGCTTGGAGAAACAGATCGGCAAAACAGTTGAAGCATATGTGGATGACATCATCATCAAAACCAAGCACGTCGAGTCATTGATTGACGATTTACATCTTACATTCTACAACCTCTGTACATACGACATTAACCTGCATCCGGAAAAATGTGTTTTCGGCGTTCCCGCTGGAAAATTGCTGGTCTTCATTGTTTCCAATAGAGGAATTGAAGCAAATCCAGGCAAAATCCGAGCTCTGTCACAACTGGCTACGCCAACAGACCTTAAACAGGTCCAAAAGCTTGCGGGATGTGTGGCAGCTTTAAGCCGGTTTATCTCCAGATTGGGAGAAAAAGCCTTGCCACTAACCGCCTTCTCCGACGCACCGACCGTCGGTGTCAAAACCGCCGGATCTCGGGTAGGGGGTCTCGAACTATGCGTCTAGGATCGATGGTAACAGGAGACGGGGGACACGATGTTTACCTAGGTTCGGGCCCTCTCTATGGAGCTAATACCCTACTTCCTGCTTGATTGATCTTGATGAATATGAGTGTTACATGAGTCGATCTACCACAAGATCGTAATGGCTAAACCCTAGAAGTCTAGCCTGTATGACTATGGTAATGAGTATATCCTTTCCGGACTATGCCCTCCGGTTTATATAGACACCGGAGGGATCTGGGGTTACATAGAGTCGGTTACATAAGAAGGAATCTTCACAGTTGGTCGCCTAGCTTGCCTTGCACGCCAAGGAGAGTACAATCCGGACACGACACTACTAGGAAAAGGGCTATAGCTAATATGAACATTAATGGCGCACCACATATGTGGTGCGCCACTGCTATATAGCAGTGGTGCACCATGTGTAGGTACGCCATTAGTGTCCATCACACGAATGGCGCACCACACCCACGGTGCGCCACTACTAACAAATTCCTTTTTTCCAAAACTAGTGATGGCGCACCAGGGCATAGTACGCCATTACTAGTTTTAACTAGTAAAGGAGCACCACACATCCCGTGCGCCACTACTAACAATTTTTTTACTTTTTTTCAAAACTAGTAATGGCGCACCGTGGTTGTGGTGCGCCATTACTAGTTCAAACTAGTAATGGCGCACCACAACCACGGTGCGCCACTACTGACCATTATTTTTTTATTTTTTCTGCAAAACTAGTAATGGCGCACCACGTAACAGGTGCGCCAATAGTAACCAGGGTTACTAATGGCGCATTATTAGGTGGTGCGCCATTAGTAACCTGAGAGCAGCTAGATATTTTGGACAGCCACCTACCACACTCACTTTCCCCCACTTCATTCTCTCCACCTCCTCCTCCAAGCTTGTCTCGGCTGCCTCCTCCTCCTCACCTCATTTGCACCATAGATTCACCCAAATTAAGTGGTTAAATTTCCTTTTTTTGATAGGTAAGTAAGGGGAAAGCTTCTTTATGTTGTAAATCTACTTTTTTCTCCCTCCAACAACATGCACATGCACTTTTTATGGCCTAGATCTACGTATGTTTGTTGTGTTGCATATGTTTGTGGTGTTGCATATGTTTGTGTTTGCAGGTACCGGTATTTGAAATGCGATAGTTGCCAATATTTTGCCGGAATGTTGATTCATTTCCGTTTCGGCGAGAATTTGGCACTATGCATTCTTTTTGGTCCTATTTTTAGGCAAAGTCATGCCAAATTTTTTCTTGGTTCTAAAATATCGTTTTGCTCTACCCCGCAGGCGACCATGGTCCGCACGATGACCGAAGGCATCGTGAATAGCTTTCTGTGCTCCGCGAAGGCCGAGATGCTTCAAAAGAATGAGACAGAGATAAGATGTCCATGTCGAAGATTCAAGCTGAAGAGCCTTATGGACCCGGATTCCATACAGGTGCGGGACCACATGCTCTTGTGTGGTTTCATGGATGGCTATCGGTGGCAAGGTGACGAAGATGATTATGAAGTCGTCCATGGTGGTCGGGTAAGCAATGAGGAAGGCACCAACACAACCAAAGCGAGGGCGGGCGAGAAGACGAAGAATCTCCAGGACATGATAACGAAGTAGATGCAGTACACAGTCATCATGTAGAAGATGCCGGACATGATGATGAGGAAGATGCCGGAGCAGACGAAGGGCTTGATCATGAAGATGAATATGCCGGAGTAGACGACGATGGACCATCGATGGGCTGGGTGCAGGACCCTCATATTCAAGAGCTGCTTCTCAAGCAGACGGATAACGCAAGAGCTGCCGCTCGAGAGAAAGCCAAGCGGGATCAACTGGAGATAGACGCGGACACCGTGATGGTCGCCGCGAAATGCATGTCGACTTCGAGGGTCGACTCGCCGACTTTGAAAGAGCAAACCTAGTCGCGCTACAACACATAGAAGTGGTCGATCCTTGGGTGGTAGAGCACAAAACCTTTATTGAGAAGACGTACAATGACCGAGGCCAACAGAGGACGGACGGAGATATAATCAAAGAGCACAACTCTTGTTTCACGCGTTGGTTCAAGGAGAAGGTTCTGTCCTTTTACATGAGGATTCTTCCGCGGAAGAACAACTCATATTCGCCTTGTCACAGGGCGCCGAGCACAACCTGATGACGTATGAGGCGTACGATATCAACGGCTACACATTCTACACCGAGGGAAAGGAAACGAAGAGCGATGGTTATCAGAACTCTGGGGTAACGATGGAATCCTACACCGGTAACGACAAGGACAGATACTACAGAAGGATTGAGGAGATCTGGGAGCTGAGCTACGCTGGAGAGAAGGTCCTGATGTTCCGTGTCAGATGGGCCAAGAGCGTCCTAAAATAAGACCGGTATTTCACCACCATGGTTATACCCGAAGCCAAATTTAAGACCGCAGGCGCAAACGTCACCGCGAAAAATGAGCCATGGGTATTGGCTTCCCAAGTGGACCAATGCTTCTTCTTTACCGACCCGTCAAAGCCCAGTCGTGTTGTCATGAGGAGAGGCAAAAGGAAGATCATCGGAATGGATGGAGTCGCCAATGAGCAAGACTTCGACAAGTACGGCGACCCAAATATGGAACATGACGACGATGATGAAGTGCCATACACCACAAGAAGAAGCAGGACCACCCTACCTAAAGGACGTCCGTTCAAGAGAAGAACTCCATTTGCGAAAAAGAAGGGCAAGAAGATTGTGAAAAGATAGTAGCTAAGATCGATTGTATTTAAACTGTAGTCTTCATTTCTCGATTGTATTTCGACATATTGAAATGATATTTCTTCTGTTCTAGTCCTCATGAATATTTATTTATGTTTATTTTGGTATTTATGTTTATTCTGGTATACCAATTTTTATTTGATGATATTTTTTGAACTCATGAATACTTTTAAATTTCATGGGCACGTTTTGAATTCCTCAATATTTTTTCAAATTTGATGATATTTTTTCATATTCATAAATGTTTTACCAATTCACAAATGAATGCAATTAAAAATAAAAAACAAATTAGATAATATTTGATGATATTTTCAAATAACAACTTTGATGATATTTTCAAATAACAAATTTGATGATATTTTTTCATATTCATAAATATTTACAAATAACAAATTTGATGATATTTTTCCACATTCATAAATGTTTTCAAATTTGATCGTCATTTTCTAAAAAATTATTAGATGCAACTAAAAATCCAAAAAAACAGTTAGTAATGGCGCACCAGGGGAGGGTGCGCCATTGCTATGAATGTATTTATGGCGCACAGGCACGAGGTGCGCCATTGATATACAAATTTTTATTTATATTTATTCTTGTATTTTATTTTTCAGTGTTCCTTTTCCTGCTTAAATTTCATGGGCACTTTTTGAATTCATGAATATTTTTTCAAATTTGATGATATTTTTTCATATTCATAAATGTTTTACCAATTCACAAATGAATGCAACTAAAAATCCAAAAAAATTTTACTAATGGCGCACCGCTAGGAAGTGCGCCATTGCTATCCAAAAATAAAGTTATTAATGGCGCACCGCTAGGAGGTGCGCCATTGCTATCCAAAAAAAAGTTACTAATGGCGCACCGCTAGGAGGTGCGCCATTGCTAACCCTCCCCCCAGTAAAATCCCCAATCGCCGATCCCCAATCTCACATCTGTCTCAGCCCCCCCACTACGCGCCGCTGCCTCGACCCACTGCGCCGCCGCCCCCACGCCCCCGCCGCCTCCCTCTCCCCATCCTCCCCTTCCTCCCCCTCCGACGCCACCCCGACGCGTCTCTGTCTCCATGCCGTCGAGCACCGAAGCAGGCCGGAGAAGGCCAGCACGAGCGTCTACGTTGTCTCTGTCGGATACGTCAACGAACCCGACCGGAGCCGAGCCGAGGAGCACCGCGAACCCGCCACCGAGCCCTTCTTCCACCTCGGATTCCGCCGCCTCTTCTTCAAGTCCGGCCGGCCTGCTGCTCCTAATCCACCGCCGGGCCTTCGTGTGCCTCCACGGTGAGCTCCCCTCGCTTCCCCTCTTCTGTTTCCCCTCGTCCCGAGCGCTGTAGACCCCTCTGTCCGCGACCTCGCGCACCCGCTCGCCTGCGTGTACCGCCCGCGCTGGCCGCGTCCACCCTGCCGCCCCCGCGGCGCTCCTCGCGGACCAGAGGGGGAAATAGATTCTCAGACTTTCAGAGGCTGTGTAGGGGAGATTGTTCTGTAGGTTCCTGGCAATTGGGAGCCTGTATATAAGCTGTTCTTGTCCTTGATGGTGTTGTGAATGGCAGGAATGTGTTTGTGTGAGTGCCTTTTTTTCTTCAGAGTTTCTCTTGCCATGGCTGTTGCCTGCCTTGGCCCTGAATGGATGTAACTGAGCAGGCAGGTCTGTCATTTCATTTCATTTTTATGAAATTGTAGAGACTTGAATTTCTGCATCCCAATATTTTTTTATGTTCTTGGTTGGAAGTGCAATTAGCAACAAGGATAGATTCTTTAAAAAATAACCCACCACCTTCACTGTTTGGAACTGAAGCTACAGTTTCACAAGGCCATTGTCTGGACATGCACAAGTTGTCATCCATAATAGGAGTTTAGGACAGGTAGCTTGTCTTGAACACTGATTTTTTTTCTCTTATCACAAATACCACAATCTGTATTTTTTCAACATTACTAGACTATTTTAACCAGCAAATACAAAAAATCCAGTAATATGATAAAATAAATATGAATGCATAAAAGTGAAAATAAACACCGCACTATGTGGTTTGCGAACATTGTAAGAAAATAAAAAAATTTAAGCAAAGCATCTCAAAAATCAATGTAATAGGAGTAATATGAACCTACAGAACAATCTTCCGCAGCGCTCTTTTGATCAGGCAATAGCATTAATAGGTGGAGACTGTTTAATACCGGGGTCCTGTTGTTTTAGTTCATGACAACTCTTGCGTTTGGTATTGTTGACTTATGTCTCTGCCCGCGACTCTGTTTTGCATATGGGCTGTTTTGTTGTTTGTTCGATCGAAAGAAAAAATGTTCCTCGATGCGTTCCAGACACTAGAATAGGATCCACCATAGAACAGACCAGACTCCATCTTGCATTGGCTGGTGAACTCCTCGATCTATTGTTAGTCCTTATCTGCATTTTCCCACATTGTTCATGTATCTAATCCACCATTGCTTGTACTAGTTTGTCAGGAATACAGGTCTGTATAGCACAGAGAGCACCACAAGTTAAACACCTCAATATGTTAGTATTTGTCTGCATTTTCTCACATTCTTCTTGTATCTGATCCAGTATTGCTTGTAGTGGTTTGTCCAAAATGTTGAATGATACTGCTTGGAGATGCATATATTGTTTCACCTCTTCACAGGCCAACGTATTTTCCATGTTGTGATGGAGGCCTTTTTTCTAACACTGGGCTTTGCCACCTGTTGTTTGTCTTGTAAATAGCATTGGATAGAGATTTAAGCAAGTAGCACATTGGCTTGTCCACCTGGGATAATGATTTTGCAGGTACCCCGAGAGGCCCTTGAGTTTGCCGGAATGTCGATTAACTTCCGTTCTGGCAAATTCGGGTACTCCATATGTCCTATTTTCAGCAAAGGTCATGCTGAAATTTTCCGTGAATTTTAGCATGACTTTGCTAAAAATAGGACATATGGGGTACTTGCGACTAATGCATGGGCCGGGGTATCTTAGTACTTATTTAGTCATGATGAAATAATCTATTTGTTGCACTTTGTGCACTTTCTAGTTGAAAACTGTTAAATGGAGATACTAGATTAGTTTTTTGAGGTATCCCATTAAATATTATTCATTACTGCCTGCTCTTAAATATTGTTGCACAACTAATATGCAACTGCCATAGGTGGCAATAGAGCCAAGTGATTAGGCCCAACTTAGAATTCTCCTTCCCTTTTCTGTCAGCACTTGCATGTCACTGTTGGCTATTTTTTTAACTATTGCGCCATACTTGATAGGGTATATTATTAGAAGATACCCATATATATCAATCAACCTAGGGTGCCTCGGCATCGACAAACCCTAAATGATGAAAACTTAACTTAGCATTTAGGGTGCCTCAGCGTCGACAAACCCTAAATGATAAAACCTTGGCTTTTAGGGTGCCTCGGTGTCGATAAAAACCTAAATGATGAAAGCTTAGGCTTTTAGGGTGCCTCGGCGTCGACAAACCCTAAATGATAAACGCTTAGCTTTTAGGATGCCTCGTTGTCGACAAACCCTAAATGATGAGACCATGATAATTCCTCACAAACCATCCCTTAAATAACACTGAGCCATTATGCCATCACCCTTGAAGCCTTGCGGGCATTTGCAGCCCTTAGCTTGTTCATTCTGTAGATTTCCAAAATTCGGTTTTGTACCGCATACCGAAGCCCCAAGAAAGAAAACTGCAATCTGAACCAGATGATCAATTTTCAGCGCTTGGATTAGTTTAGTATTTTTTCACACACTCAGACACCCTTGCTTGCCTTGACAATAACCAACTTTTTGACCAAACTTTTTTCCTATTAAGAGCGAAACATGGCCCACAACGATGAGGCTGGCGGTTCGGGCAAGGCATTCTGGGAGCTGTCCCTGGAGATGGAGGAAGAACCTCACCGCTATGAGGACGCCGCGGAAGACACCGATCCCGACTTCACAACCCCTAGTGGCGTCGGGGATGACACCACTGATGGTGCCACCGAGGATGCCACCACTGATGATGGCAGCGCATGCACAGATGGCAGCCAAACGAAGAGGCAACGGAAGGACCGGCGCCCGAACGTGCTCGGCACCGTCAAGCAGGAATTTACTAAAGTGTCCTCCTGTGGGCATCCAACGGCGCCCAAAGAATTAGTCAGTGGGTACTCGGGACAACTCGGGTGCATTCTCCGGAGCACCATCTCGATCAACACCGAGAACCTAAGGCATCGTGACCGAGGGAATTTGCGCAACCTCCTCTTCACGAAGCTGCACGAACGATACAAGTTCCCCAGTGACGTCACAAACACACGCCTCTCAGGGAATAAAGTGAACAATGCCGCCCTCACGAAGATGAGCACGACCCTGGCTACTTGGAGAGCCGCGGTGAGGAGAAGGATTCTAAGAGGTGATAGTTATGAGAAGATCAAGGAGACATATCCTTCGATCAGCGAAGCTGACTACCTCGAGTTCAAGGCCAAGTGCGAGTCCCCGGGGTCCGCGGAATCAAGTCAGTGGGGGAAAGAAATGTGGGACTTGAACCTAGGGGTCCACAAACTCGGTCTCGGCGGTTACAGAGTGGCGGAACCTATATGGGACAAGGAGGACGCGGAGCGTGCCGAGCAAGGCCTACCGCCCCTCTTCGATAAATACCATGACAAGCAGACCAGGAACTATGTCAGGGCCCGGTACAAGGTGGACCCGGTAACAAATGAGCTTACCACGGATCCGAAGACCAAGGCGCTTGAGCTTGTTCTGGTAAGGAATACACCCCTGCGTAATTAGCTCCATATGGTTGCATTCTAATTAATGAACCAAATTTCTAAATGGTTCACGTTCCTTCCGCAGGACACTGAAAGCAGTAGGGCGTGGTCATCTCAGAGCTCCCCTTTTGACACCACTTTAAATAGGGCGTTGAACATAATGAAAAACAAGGATGAGTTCAGTAAGCCGTCGTCAGCTCGTCGTGTGGCTAGCAAAGGCTTGTCCATGAAATGGTCGGAATACTATACCGTTGGGCGAAAGGAGAGAAAGGCTAGCTCAGAAAGCCAGCAGCGCGAGGTTCAAGAACTCAAGGCACAAGTGGCGCGGATTCCGGAGATGGTCCAAGAGCAAGTGCGAGACCAACTCGGAGCGACGATGACCGCCATTGTGCCTAGCTTGATTCAGGGGCTGCAGGCGTGGATTGTGGGTGGCCAACAGGGGCCGCCCCCGATTCCCAACTTCACGGGCAGCAACTCGCACAACGTGCCGGCGGCGCCATTGGTGTCTCCGGCGGAGGCGGCATTGGTGTCTCCGGCACCGGCGCGGGCATTGGAGCTTAATGCACCCGGGTGTACGCCGGCCGGTACCTCGGCAGCAAGCGGCCCCTCCGTCACTTGCATGCCCGCCGTTGGCGGTGCCTCGACATTAGCCGAGCTCGACGCCATCACGTTAACTAAGCCTCTTGGCCGATGACTTCATCTCCTTGCCTTTGACTGGGCATCCCTGACGCCCTACATGTTTTCGCAGGGCGCCGCCGACGTTCCATGCACTCTCTTGCACTTCGTGGGCGGCGAGTTGATCGATGTCGCCAAGGGCAGAATCGTTCAACTGGGAAACCCCGTGTTCCACGGTAATCCGATGCCACCTACCGTGTATAGGGTTCAACTGGTTCGGGTGCTACCGGGCTGCGACGACTTGTTTACCTCCGTTTCGACCCGATGGGGCCGGCGAAGATGATGTGATGACCCTCAGCGCCTGCTTAAGCTGGCCCCTGCTTTGGCCAAAGAGCCAGATTCGTTTGGGGGCGGGGGACACCACCCCACAGACAACACCGCCAGTCGTGCCGGCCTCAAGCCATGGCAAGACCGCCGCAACGCTATCGGACATGTCGGGCATGCATATGGCACAGGATCCGGACATGCATATGGCACAGGATCCGGACGACGACGACGACAGTACATTTACCAAAGTCAATAAGTACTTCAACGAACATGGGTACGGTGACGAATTCTTGGGGCCTCTTTCTCAAGAACCCAACCCGGCAAAAGATGATCGCGATCTACCTGGTACCACGAAGAAACCGAATTGCAACAGGCGTCGTCTAGCGTTCAGTTCTCAGGAGACGCCTCCAACTCCCGCCTTCACCGAGCCTCAGATAGCCGAGGTGCGAAATATTATCAGCCCCAACACACTCAAGAAGGCGGTCTCTGAGCAGAACTCGATCCCATTACAGCAGAAGAAGAAGGAACGGAAAAGAAAGAATAACAAGGGCGGTGCGAGCCTGCCGGCACCGAGTACGATCCGTGCTCAGGACGGGCCACCTTCACCTAAGGATATCTCGAGGAGGGTGCATGTGGCGGGTAGGCCGATGCTACCGACTAATCTGCTCAATGCTGCAACCGGTGCTATGCGGAGTCTGCATGATAGTGTTCTTTCTTTGGAGAAGCGGCGTCTCTCCGAGAATGATGTGGCATACCCGGTTTTCGTGGCCAAGGTGCCAGAGGGCAAGGGCTTTGTCGATAGCACCATCGGGGGTATGATCGTCCTGCGGTTTGATGACATCTTCGCTATGTTTAACCTTCATCCGCTGCACTAAACCTTCGTTTGGCTATTTTCACTAAGTATGGAGATGCGGATCATTAGAGACAAGACCCCGGACATCGTGATAGTCGACCCCTTCTACATGCGTGCCAAGATCTTGGGCAGCGCTGGGGACCGGCAAGTCGTGAGTCATACCTGGAAGGCGTCATTCTGGCGAACCCAGATAAGGATAACTTCCTCGTGCCTTACTTCCCGAGTAAGTCATCCCCTCACCACCCCGTAATATATGATTTCTTAGATTTCGATCATTCTTTTTTTTCTGACATTCCGTGTTTTGTGCAGTGACACACATTGCACACTCATCCTCTTCAGCCCGAAATATTCCATGGCCACGTATTTCGACTCGGACCGTCAGTCGAAGAAAGACTACACAAATATCAAGAAAGTTCTTGATGAAGCTCTCCCCGTCTACGCCAGATCTGGAGGCACCTTCAAGAGGCCAATTTGTAGGTACGGCAAGCACGTGTTCACCCACAATACGACGTTCCTCTGCGTCAAGCAGCCGCCTGGCGGTTAGAAGGATGCCTACTACGCCCTCCATCATATGCGGCGGCTTCTTCTACCAAATAATCTCAAAGATTGGGTGGCACGCTTGTCGACAATCCAGGACGCGGACATCAGACAAGAATTCTTTCGCATCCAGTCGGAGTTTGCGGAAATCATCCATCAAGATGTCCTTCGTACCTCGGGGCAGTTCTACCTCAGATATCAACCGTCCAACAGTGAGATAGAAACAACGCTACAAATGCAGGTTGACAACGACCGCGATTTCATGACCATCACGATAGACGGCGGCTTCACCCACGTTCCAGTCCCTGAGTCGAGTCGAAAGAAGTGACGCTATGTAGTTCTGAAATATCGATTAGCTCATGTTGTAATTAAAGTTTAATGAACTTGTATGTCTCTTTAGTTTGGACAGTCGTTCAACTTATATGTAATCGATGCTATTTATTAGTAGAACCATGAATCGTGCTACTAATGTGTTGCTTTTCTCTTCCTATCCTTTTGTTGCATACTTATATATTGCTTATGTATTGTCTGTGAATTGCTACTAACGTTTTGTTTGTCTAGTGCATACAGATGCCGTCATATGTCATGTACAAGGGTATGGCTCCCGGAGTCTAAGACGACTAGGAGGAGTGTTGGAGACAGGTTCACCGTTTCAGCGGTAACAGTTACAAAGGGAACACCACTAGGGCGGAGGCGGAAGCTAGATACGCGCGCTATCTAGCGGGAGAGAGGAGGGAGCGTTGGAGGAACCGGATGAAGACCAGTTTCATCACGATGATGCTCATCGTGATGACCGCTTCTCTCTTCTATGTGATAGTAGTTTAGATGATCGATATCGATCAACTTGTAATGTGAAGACAAACTCGCTACTCGCGGTCTCGAGACTTGTAATGTTCTAACTTTGTTCGGTATTTTGAATTCGGGGACTAATATGATGAATTGTATTCGGAGACTAATCTTCTATTGTAATCTTCTGTTTATATGTTGTGTTGTCTATATTCTGTGCAGTAATGTATTTTGTAACCTGTGCAAATATCAGAAAAGAAAAAAATCCTAATATTCATAGTAGTGGCGCACTCCAATAAACATACTAGTGGCGCATTAACTAGAAGTGTGCCATTAGTAACCCAGAGCACAAGGTAAATATGGCCCCCTGGGAGGCATAGTAATGGCGCACCATTTGACATACTAATGGCGCACTTCTAGGTGCGCCACTATTGTATGGTATACTAATGGCGCACCAGTGGTGCGCCATTAGTACTAGTTACTAGTGGCGTGATGATAGTGGCGCACGTGTAGTGCGCCATTAATGGCCAAAACAGGTGCGCCACTAATTAGCCTTTTCCTAGTAGTGCGGGTAGAGTCTTCGGTCTTCATGCCTTTGCAGCCCACCAGTCTGGCCCATGGATAACAGGCCGGATGCCCGAGGACCCCTTAGTCCAGGATTCCCTCAGTAGCCCCCGAACCAGTCTTCAATAACGAAGTTTTCGGCACATAAATTGTCTTCGACATTGCAAGGCCGGTTCCTCCTCCGATGACCTCTAAGTAATGTATTTGGCCGTTGATCAATGTCGCTCCCCTCGGCTTCTGCGCGTCGAATAACTTTGTCTTCCACGTGTCGAGCGAATACGGAAGGTCAGGGTATTTTTGCAATTAGCACCCCGTCCAGGCAAGGAATAGCGCCTATTTAAAGAGATTGGATCCTAGATCCATTCGTCACCACACAGAGAAAATCCCCGGAAACTTCCAGGAGAAACCATTCCAGCATGGCTAGCGTTCCCAGCTCCTCCTCCCATTCCGGCCCAGAGAAAGGCGAGTGGGAGAGGTGCTCTGTGTCCCACAGTCAATTGACGAAGCTACAGACGCAGGGATTTCTTCCTCCTATAGATCTAGTCCCAGTTCGAGCGGGGCTAGCTTCCTTCAATGGTGAGACTCAGGCAGAGGGCTTCCCCAATCCATCCAAGGGAAAGCGGGTGTGTTTCGTCCCCTACCTGCTAAGAGGCGTCGGATTTCCAATCCATCCGTTCCTCTGAGGGCTTCTGGAATATTATGGCCTCCAGCTGCACAACTTCACCCATGCATCCATTCTTCACATCATGGGTTATGTTGCTTTATGCGAATTATTTCTGCGCATTGAGGCCCATTTGGAGCTGTGGAGGAAGTTGTTCTACCTTGTCCCGCGCAATCATGAGAGGTCAATATTTGAAGTGGGCAGAGCCGAAGTGTGCCGTGTCGCCGATAACGGATATATGTCCGGCACACCAAGGAAGGTGTCTGACGAATGACCTTCCGAATGGTTCTATATTGAGGACGTCGCACTTCCTGACCCAGTTCGAAAGGGTCTTCCTGAGTTCGCAAGCGTTACGCTGAAGAAACGCCACAGTTGGCGTCCCCAGAGTCATGAAGAGGATGACAGTGCAGAAGTTCGTCAGCTCATGAGCAAGATAAAGACGCTCGCTCAGTCCGGACTCACAATAATCAAGGTAATGGCGACCTCCATAGTGCGAGGGGTTCAGCCGCTACAATACAGAGGGCTGCCAATGTGGCACTAAAATGGGGAGGACGACGCCTCCCGTTGTGGCCGGAAAGGTCCGTATACTCCCGCCGCTCTGGCCAAGATATTGGCCGAGCTGTTTAAAGGGGAGGAAGAGGAATTTCTTCGCATTAAGCACAGAGATGGGTATTCTATGTATGATCCTCCCAGTTGGGTAAGCCCTACCCCTCTGTTTCACCCATTCCACTTCCGGATTACTTTTCAAAAATTTCAAATCTGTTTGTTATGACAGCACTGGTGAAAGGTCACCGAAGGACATCATAGTCCCGTCCCACAACCGGAGAACCGCAACCGGGAGCTTGATCCTGGATTTGAGCAGGATCCGGATATATTCGTGGTGCTCGCCGAGGGAGTGTTTTACCAGACGAGCTATGATGGCACAGGGGAGGCTTTCGAAGAGGAAGGCCGGTGAAGACACAACCAGGCCATCATCAAGGAGGTATGGATAAAATATGCTTTGTCAGCGGCCACATCCAACTGTGAGCTGTGCATTTGTTTGATTACAGGAAAAAGGTTCGTCGAACTGTGTCCGGAGGCCCGGTCGGTCGTGTCCCGACAACCGGGATTTAGATCCAATCGGAGAGACACGGGCCAGTGTGGGAATAATGTCGGACTGTCCATCGGCCGAGGGTTCGGAAAATATGTCCGTTACTAACTCGGAGGTAGAGAGCGCCATGAATCATCGGTGTTGTAGGGCGGTCTTACGGGACCCCAAGTTCTTGGAAGAGGCATTCAATGCCTTTAGCTCGGGCAACACATAAATCCGAGTTGCTCGAGATGGGCTTAGAAGAGCCACGAAGCAATATTTGGCGGATGTGCAGGTAAATTTTCTTTGTCCAAAAAAGGATGACCATATTCCCGTAGCCCCCGAGACTGAAAGCAGTTGGCACAACTGATTTAAGGATCGTTGTACGACTAGGTCCTTACAGAGAAGAATGTCCTACTAGCTCAAGAGCTGGAGCAGTGTCGGGCGCAGCTAAATGCTGCTATCGCCGAACTAGAAAACTTCAAGAAGTCGTCTTATGGTAACGTTCCCCTCCATCGAGGAACAATAATTGTATACCAACTGCGCTAATACTGCTGCTGATCGCATAATAGGGTCGCCTGATAAACTTGAAGTGAAGTTGAAGATCGCCCAGGAGAGAGAAAGAGAGGCGAAAAGGCAACACGCCACAGGCGAGCGTGTGCTGAACCGTGTCAGGGACGAGAAAAACAAGCTACAGGACTCCAACACTCCATTGGGTGAAGAGTTGAAAGATGTGCGGGGCGAGCTAGCCGACTCCGTGAAGGAGAACAAGAAGCTGCGGGGTGGCATATTCAGTGTGTATCTGAACTTATTTTTAGAGTAGTTTGGAGATAAATGGAACTTATATAGTTATGTTTGCAGGCCTATTGACGGGCCGTCCTGAAGAGGAGGTTTCCGGATCATCAAGTGATCTGCTGCAAAGACTGTCGCAGGTGCACGAGCATGGTCGGCTGGCTATGCGGAGTGTTGCCAAGGCCTTATGGCCATCCGCCTCCCCTCCGAGAACTATGGAGGAGCTTGTAGAGCTGTTCAAGGGAGTGCGCGGCGTATCCGACTATGGAAGATATCGGCCTGCCGAGAGGGTGCGCGAGAGGCCTGGGCCATGGTGAAAACACGATATACCAAGCTGGATCCTAATCGCATGGCCCGGGTTGGACCGCTAGGGTCAAATGGGGAAGAAATTCCCGTTAGTTTAGCATATGACCAAGTAGAGGTGGCCGCCAAATATTCCCAACAGGATTGTAAGTTAGACTGCCTGTTGGTTGGTATAGAGGAGGAAGTGTTCGAGTCCAAGTGACTATGTACTTTCCTCACCATGTGGAACTCTAGATGAATTGTATATCATTTGTCATGGCAGACCTTTTCGCTTCAACCTCCGGACCCGAAGGTGCGGAGTGTTTTCGAATACCGTCGCGGTCGAATAGGCCGGGGTATGCATGGAAAACTAGGCGTAGGGGTCATAGTTGCTTGAACAGACAAGTTGTATCCGGCTAGCTATGTTATATTACATTGAGATTGTAAGAAACATCTTCCAGAGAGAATAGTTCCGTTGAGGGTTCCTTTCCCTAGGTGTGCATGCATTGAATGTACATGTCTTAATTTTGATGAGAAAATCACAGTGTATATAACTTCTGGGGGTTCGCAATGGAATAAATGAAAAGACGTCTATAATTCACCGACCGAATATTCGCTTAAGAACGCTAGCTTTCGGCTTCACCCAGTCTGAGGTACACATCCGCATGACCCGGCAGTAACAATCGCAGAGGTGCTCCCTTTATGCCCTAGCCGAACTAACGGAAACGTAGGGCATAAGCACAGGAGCCAGGCAACCCAGCTTGGCCAAAACTTAAGTCATATCGATGCATATAGTGGCGAAGAAAAGGTACATATGGAAGAAAATGCATATGTGAAGAGCTTGATGCTCCGTGAAGTATGAAAAAGCTTCTGTTCAAGAAGCCCCCAGGTGTATTGGACGTACATATATAAAGATGTCTACGTCGATGGTGTTCAGTCGAGCCGTATGAGAGCTTTAAAGCGAAAAAAATAAAGGTGGAAAAGAGAGAAAAAGTAATGGAAACTACAAGGGAGAAGGAGACGAACAAAGAATTCGGCCCTAGGCATAGAACCTTCAGAGTCTGGCCGCGTTCCAGGGGTTCGGCTCTAGGCGATTGTCGGATGCATCACGAAGATGGTACGCTCCTCCGGTAAGAACTTCGTCAATTATGAAAGGACCCTCCCATTTGGGCTTGAGTTTGTCCTTTTTCTTCTCCGGCAAGCGTAGAACGAGTTCGCCAACGTTGTAAGTCTTGGCCCGTACTTCTCTGCTTTGATATCTTCGAGCCTGCTGTTGATAAATGCTGAACGGGCTTTGGCGATGTCGCGCTCCTCCTCCAGGGCATCTAGGCTGTCCTGCCGATCCAAGTCAGCCTCTTTCTCTTCGTACATATGCACTCGAGGTGAGTCATGTATAATATCGCAGGGCAACACAGCCTCTGCACCATACACCATGAAGAAAGGTGTGTATCCGGTAGTACGGTTGGGCGTGGTCCGTAGCCCCCAGAGTACGGAGTCGAGCTCCTCAACCCAGTGCTTGTCTGTTTCTTTCAAAGACCGCACTAGCCTGGGTTTGATGCCGCTCATAATAAGACCATTGGCTAGTTCGACTTGACCGTTGGTTTGCTGGTGGTAGACAGAGGCGTAATCGAGTTTAATGCTAAGATTAGTACACCAAGTTTTTACCTCGTTGGCTGTGAAATTAGAGCCATTGTCGGTGATGATGCTGTGTGGAACACCATGATGGTGCACCACACGGGATATGAATTCTATCACCGGGCCGGACTCAGCCGTTTTGACCGGTTTAGCCTCTAAACATTTAGTGAATTTGTCCACCATGACCAGCAGATAATTTTTCTTATGGCTTCCCCCTTTAAGGGGTCCGACCATGTCTAGTCCCCAGACCACGAAAGGCCAAGTAACGGGGATAGTTTGTAAGGCAGTTGGGGGTATGTGGCTTTGGTTGGCGAAGAGCTGGCATCCGACGCAGCATTGGACAAGGTCCTGCGCGTCTGCTCGGGCTGTCGGCCAATAAAACCTAGTACAGAAAGCCTTGCTAACAAGGGCCCGAGCTGCGGCATGGTGTCCGCCGAGGCGAGCGTTCATTTCCGCTAAAAGCTGCCGCCCCTCTTCTTCGGAGATCCATCTTTGAAGTACTCCGGTAGTGCTTTTCTTGTAGAGCTCTCCGTCGTGAACCTTGTAGGCCTTCGAACACCTGACAATGCGGCGAGCCTCATTCTGGTCTTCTGGGAGCTCCTTCCTACTAATGTAGGCCAAGAAGGGTTCGGCCCATGGGGCAATGACTCCCATGATGAGGTGGGCCGACGGTGTAATTTTGGTGGCTGAGCCCCCGATGATATCGGTGTGTTCGGAATACGGAGTTGTGTTCGGATCTGGGTTGTTGTTGCCGCTCTCTCCTTGCCACACCATGGATGGTATGAAAATCCTTTCCAACAAGATGTTGGGCGGAACGGGGTCGCGCTTAGCGCCTATGCGAGCGAGGACGTCTGCCGCCTGATTACTTTCTCGGGCGACATGGTGAAATTCGAGCCCCTCGAACCGAGCCAACATTTTTAGGATGGAGTTATGATAAGCTGCCATCTTTGGATCTTTGGCATCAAAGTCTCCGTTTATTTGAGATATTGCGAGGTTTGAATCCCCACGCACCTCCAGGCGCTATATGTCCATGGAAACGGCCATCCAAAGACCATGCAATAAGGCCTCGTATTCGGCTGCGTTGTTGGAGTCTGTGTATAATATCTGGGGTATGTATTGGACGACATCTCCAGTGGGGACGTTGACACGACGCTTGCTCCCAGCCCCGCTAACATTTTGGAGCCGTCAAAATACATGACCCAATTGGAATATGTGTCGTACCCTTTAGGGAGTTCGGCCTCTGTCCATTCAGCGACGAAGTTGGCCAGCACTTGGGATTTGATGGCTCGGCGTGGCTTGTATGTTATGTCAAATGAAGTAGCTCTATGGCCCATTTGGCGATTCGCCCCGTTGCATCGCGGTTGTTTATTATGTCATTGAGTGGGACCTCAGAAGCCACCGTGATTGAACATTCCTGGAAGTAATGTCGTAGATTGCGGGATGCCATGAAGACCGCGTATGCTATCTTTTGGTAGTGCGGGTACCGCGATTTGCATGATGTAAAGACAGTAGATATGTAGTATACTTGTTTTTGAAGTGGGAATTTGTGTCCGTCTTGTTCTCGTTCGACGCCGAGCATGGCGCTCACCACCTGATGAGTTGCCGATATGTATAGCAACATGGGTTCACCAGCGTTTGGTGCGGCTAGGATTGGGTTGCTTGCTAGGAGGGCCTTTATTTCCTCCAGTCCGACGGTAGCCGCGTCTATCCATTCGAAGCTATTGGTGCGCTGTAAGAGGCGATAGAGTGGCAGTGCCTTTTCTCCAAATCTGGAGATAAAGCGGCTTAACGCTGCCACGCAACCTGCTAGTTTTAGGACTTGTTTGAGGTCTGTTGGCGTAGCCAACTCTGACAGAGCTCAGATTTTAGCTGGGTTTGCTTCTATTCCTCTATTGGAAACAATGAAGCCCAGCAGCTTTCCAGCGGGGACGCCGAAGACACACTTTTCCGGGTTGAGTTTAATGTCATACGCACGGAGGTTGTCGAATGTAAGACGTAAGTCGTCTATTAGTGTTTCGACATGCTTAGTTTTGATGATGACGTCATCAACGTATGGTTCTACTGCCTTGCTGATCTGTTTCTCCAGGCATGTTTGAATCATGCGTTGGTATGTGGCGCCGGCGTTCTTGAGCCTGAAAGGCATAGTGTTGAAGCAGAATGGCCCGTATGGGGTAATAAATGTTGTTGCAGCTTGATCGGACTCCTTCATTTTGATTTGATGGTATCCGGAATATGCATCGAGAAAACACAGTGAGTCGTGTCCTGCGATGGCGTCAATGATTTGATCGATGCGGGGAAGGGGAATGGATCCTTAGGGCAAGCCTTGTTGAGGTCCTTAAAATCGACGCACAGCCTTCTTTTGTACCATCACCAGGTTTGCCAGCCAGTCCGGATGTTTGATTTCTCTAATGAATCCGGCCTCGATAAGCTTGGCCAGCTCCTCCCCCATGGCTTGCCGCTTGGGTTCGGAAAAGTGCCGCACTGTTTGCTTGACCGGTTTAAATCCCTTTAATATATTGAGGTTGTGCTCGGCCAACTTGCGTGGGATCCCTGGCATATCCGAAGGGTGCCAGGCGAATATTTCCCAGTTTTCGCACAGGAATTCTCGTAGTGCGGCGTCAACTATTGGGTTCAGTTGAGGTCCGATAGATGCTGTCTTCTTGGGGTCCGTTGGCTGGACCTGGAATTTGACTATTTCTTCTGCAGGTTTGAAGTAGGTGGATTTGGGGCGTTTGTCGACGATAACATCACCCCTGTCCACCGTGGAGAGTAGTGCAGTTAATTCTTCGGCCGCAAGGGCTTCAGATAGTGCCTCCAGGGCCAGGGATGCGGTTTTGTTTTCAGCGCGGAGTGCTATGTCCAGATCACTGACGAGAGTGATTATACCGTTTGGTCCGGGCATTTTGAGCTTCATATACCCATAATGAGGTATGGCTTGGAAGCATGTAAAAGCATCCTGCCCCAACAAGGTGTGGTATCCGCTGCTGAAGGGGGGCACTTGGAAAGTTATTTCTTCGGACCGATAATTCTCCGGCGTGCCGAATACTACATCAAGTGTGATTTTGCCCGCGCACCGGGCCTCCTGACTGGGAATAATTCCTCAGAAGGTTGTGTTACTTTGCTTGATGCGGCTCCTGTCTATTTCCATTTTATGGAGGTTGTCCTCATAAATGAGGTTTAGTCCGCTGCCGCCGTCCATGATGACCTTGGTAAGTCGAAACCCGTCCACGATGGGACCGAGGACTAACGCGGCTGGCGCTCATACTGTTCTGTACTTTGGTTCATCACCGACGTTGAATGTTATAGCCGTGTCGTTCCAGGGGTTTATTGCAGCAATTTGGCAGACTTCGGCGAGCTCGCGAAGTGCCCTTTTGCGCTTTTTGTTTGAAGCGAATGTCTCAAAGACCGTCAATACTCTTGAGTTATCGCCTTCTGGGGGGTGTCGTTCTGGGTCGTCCTTAATAAGGATGTCCTCGCCGCTCTTGGCTACCTGTCGTAGTATCCAACATGCTCTAAGGCTGTGGGTTGCCACGGTATCTAGTGTTGTATGTATTTTGCATGGGCCATCGAGCCACCCTTCCAGAACGGTGCCGTGCCGCATAGCTGTCTTGTGTGTCTTGACTGTTGGACTGGGCGTGCCCTTTTCGCCTGTAGGGGGAGTTCAGCTGGGACTGTCGGTTCCCAGCGAGCTGCCTGAGTTTTCCGGGCACTCTCCATCGCGCTGTACTTTTGTACAATGGTTGCTAAGTCAGCGAATTTTAGTATGCGGCGGCGATTGATGGCGTTGAGGATTCCTTCGTCCGTGCAATTTTTGCAGAACGCTAATATTGCGTCCTCGTCACGGCAATCTTTTACCTTGTGCTTGACAAGGAGGAATCTGGCCCAGAAGTGGTGGACCGTTTCCTCAGACTGCTGTTTTATGCTCATGAGAGTGTCTATGTTCGGGTGGGTGGGTGGAATTAAACCCGAACGCCGACCTAACCGATTATCCCGGGTCTGACGACCTTCCGGGCTTAACAGTCCAGGTTCCGGAATATCTTCTGATTGTTTAGGACCGCCGTCCGATGCTATGTTCGGAGGGTTGGCCGCATCCTTTCGTGGGTGAGTATCCGACTCTTTGTGAACGTCGATCCGAACATAGTCCGTCTTCAATATAGAAGAAGGCTCGCCGTCCTGCTCCACGACTACCGCAATCTGGTGGGTGACCGGTCGGGCCTTGATTTCTCCTCGATCGGTTTTTCGCCCGATCTGATCGTAGTCTGTGGCGATTCCCAAAGCGGCGATGCGATCTAGAAGTTTTTTTAAATACGGGAACTCCGTCAGATCCATCTGCTTGGAGTGCTCGGAGTTGATGCAAAGGGGGTTTGCGATGGCCTGAGAGGTCATCGTCGGCTCAACGGCCGAACGGGCGATCATAGTAATGCCGCCCAGCCGGAGGGTTTGGCCTGGGGCCAGAGCTCCCCCGGAGGTGATGTTGTCTTTAAGGACAAGGCGAGCCATCGACCCTTTCGTCGACAACACAGTGGAACTCTCAATGAAAGCACCAATGTCGGTGTCATAACCGGCGGATCTCCTGTAGGGGGTCCTGAACTGTGCGTCTAGGATCGATGGTAACAGGAGACGGGGGACACGATGTTTACCCAGGTTCGGGCCCTCTCTATGGAGGTAATACCCTACTTCCTGCTTGATTGATCTTGATGAATATGAGTGTTACAAGAGTTGGTCTACCACGAGATCGTAATGGCTAAACCCTAGAAGTCTAGCCTGTATGACTATGGTAATGAGTATATCCTTTCTGGACTACGCCCTCCGGTTTATATAGACACTGGAGGGATCTAGGGTTACATAGAGTCGGGTACATAAGAAGGAGTCTTCACAGTTGGTCGCCTAGCTTGCCTTCCACTCCAAGGAGAGTACAATCCGGACACGGGTAGAGTCTTCGGTCTTCATGCCTTCGTAGCCCACCAGTCCGGCCCATGGATAACAGGCCGGACGCCCGAGGACCCCTGAGTCCAGGACGCCCTCACCGACCACTTCAAGTGGACGGACGCGGCAACGGCCGGACTAGAGGAAATAAAGGCCCTTTTGGCAAGTAACCCAATCCTGGCCGCGCCGAACACCGGCGAACCCATGTTATTATATATATCGGCAACACACCAGGTGCTGAGCGCCGTGCTCGTCGTCGAGCGAGAACAGGACGGACACAAATACCCGCTTCAGAAGCCCGTATACTATGTGTCCACTGTCCTCACACCATCCAAATCCCAGTACCCTCATTACCAAAAGATAGCATACGCGGTCTTCATGGCGTCCCGGGAGCTACGACACTACTTTCACGAGTGTTCGATCACGGTGGCTTCCGAAGTACCACTCAGTGACATAATAAACAACCGCGATGCTACGGGCCGGATTGCCAAATGGGCCATTGAGCTCCTTCCATTTGACGTAACATACAAACCACGTCGAGCCATTAAATCTCAAGTACTGGCTGACTTCGTCGCCGAATGGACAGAGGCCGAAATCCCTAAAGAGTACGGCACGTATTCCAACTGGGTCATGTATTTCGATGGTTCCAAAATGCTGGCGAGGTTAGGAGTGGGTGTCGTGCTAACGTCCCCCACCGGAGACGTAATTCAGTATGTACTCCTAATATTATATACAGACTCCAACAACGTAGCCCAATATGAGGCCTTATTACATGGACTTCGGATTGCCGTCTCCATGGGCATACAACGCCTGGAAGTGCGCGGGGATTGAAACCTCGCAATATTCAAATAAATGGAGACTTTGATGCCAAAGATCCAAACATGGCAGCTTATCATAATGCTGTCGTCGAAATGTCAGCCTGATTCGAGGGGCTCGAGTTCCATCATGTGGCTCGAGAAGGCAATCAAGCGACGGGTATCCTTGCTCGCATCGGCCCCAAGCACAACCCCGTCCCACCTAATATCTTTCTGGAAAGGCTTTTTAAGCCTTCTGTGGTGTGGCAAGGGGAGAGCGCCAACACCAGTCCGGATCCGACCACATCCCCAGATCCTGAACACACGAACATCATCGGAGGCTCATCCACCGAAATAACACCGTCGGCGCATCTTATAATGGCAGTCATTGCCGCATGGACAGAACCCTTCTTGGCCTACCTTAATAGGCGGGAGCTCCCTGAGGACCAGAATGAGGCTCGCCGCATTGTCCTACGCTCTAAGCCTACAAGGATCACGAAGGAGAACTCTACAAGAAAAGTGCTACCGGAGTAATTCAAAGATGTACCTCCAAGGAGGAAGGGCGGCAGCAAACTGGCAGAAATTCACGCTGGCCTCGATGGCCACCATGCCTCGGCTCGGGCCCTTGTAAGCAAGGCTTTTCGTACAGGCTTCTATTGGCCCATGGCCCGAGCAGACGCACAGGACCTTGTCCAACGTTGCGTCGGATGCCAACCCTTCACCAACCAAAGCCATATGCCCCCACTGCCCTCCAAACAATCCCCATCACCTGGCCTTTCGCAGTCTGGGGATTGGATATGGTTGGACCCCTTAAAGGTGGAAGCCATAAGAAGGAATATCTGCTCGTCATGGTAGATAAATTCACTAAGTGGATAGAGGCCAAACCGGTCAAAACGGCCGAGGCCAGACCAGTGATAGACTTTATATCCGACGTTGTACACCGTTATGGTGTTCCACACAGCATCATCACCGCAACGGCTCCAACTTTACAGCCGACGAACTGAAAAATTGGTGCGCCAATCTGGGCATTAAGCTCGATTATGCCTCCGTCTATCACCCACAAAAAAATGGTCAAGTCGAACGAGTCAATGGTCTTATAATGAGTGGAATTAAACCCAGACTAGTGCGGTCTTTGAAAGAGTCAGACAACCACTGGGTGGAGGAGCTCGACTCCGTGCTCTGGGGGCTGCGGACCACGCCCAATCGCACTACCGGATACACACCTTTCTTTATGGTGTACGGCGTAGAGGCTGTGCTACCCTGCGACATTATTCATGACTCAACTCGAGTACGCGTGTATGAAGAGAGAGAGGCCGAGCTTGATCCGCAGGACAGCTTAGATGCCCTGGAGGAAGAGCGCGACGTTGCAAAGGCCCGTTCTGCATTTTATCAACAGCAGGCCCAAAGATATCAAAGCAGAGAAGTATGGGCCAAGACTTATAATATTGGCGAACTAGTTCTACGCTTGCCGGAGAAGAAAAAGGACAAACTCAAGCCCAAGTGGGAGGGTCCCTTCATCATTGACGAAGTTCTCACCGGAGGAGCGTACCGCCTGCGCGATGCCTGAGACAACCGCCTAGAGCCGAACCCATGGAACGCGACCAGACTCCGAAGATTATACGCCTAGCGCCGAACTCTTTGTTCGTCTCCTTCTCCCTCTTGTTTCCATTATTTTCCTCTCTTTCTTGCTTTTTTCTTCTTTTTTAGCCTTAAAGCTTTCGTGCGGCTCAACCGCGCACTTGTGACGTATACATACTCAAATATGTACATCCACCATACCTGGGGACTTCTTTAACAGAAGCTTATTAATGTTATTTTTCGAGCATTAAGCTCATCACATATCTGCGTTTTTCCCATATGAACCTTTTCTACACCATTATATGCATTGATATGACTTAAGTTTTGGCCAAGCTGGGTTGCCTGGCTCCTGTGCTTATGCCCTACGTTCCCGTTAGTTCGGTTAGGGCATAAAGGGAGCACCTCTGCGATTGTTACTGCTGGGTCATCCGAATGTGTACCTCAGACTGGGTGAAGCCGAAAGCTAGCGTTCTTAAGGGAATATTCGGTCGGTGGATTAAAGTGTTTTTTACATTCATTCCATTAGGAATCCCCGGATGTTACTTATACTGCAATTGTCCCAATCACAGTTCGGACATGCATTCCTACGCATGCACACCCAGGCAAAGGAACCCTTAATGGAACAATTCTCTCTGGAAGATGTTTCTTACATTTCAGTGTAATATAACATAGCTAGCCGGATACTTGTCTGTTTAAGCAACTATGACCCCTACGCCTGGTTTCCAAGCATACCCCGGTATACTCGGCCGCGCGGGTATTCGGAAACACTCCGTGCCTTCGAGCCTAGAGGTCGAAGTGAAAAAGGTCTGCCATGACAAGCGTTTTACAACTCAGCTAGAGTTACATATGAAAAGGAAAGTACATAGTCATTTAAGACTCAAAAACTTCCTGTTCTATGCCATCCAACAGGCTATCTAATTCGCAATCCTATTGGGAATATTTGGCGTCTACTTCTACTTGGTTATATACCAAACTAATGGGAATTTCCTTCCCATCTGACCCTAGAGGCCCGACCCGGGGCATATGATTTGGATCAAGCTTGGTATACCATGTTTTTACCATGGCTCAGGCTTCTCGCGCACCCTCTCGGGAGGCCGATATCTTCCATAATCGGATACGCCGCCGCGCTCCCTTGTATAGCTCTACAAGCTCCTCCATACCTCCTGGAGGGGAGGCGGACGGCCATAAAGCCTTGGCAACACTCCGCATCGCCTGCCGCGCTTGCTCGTGCATCTGGGACAGCCCTTGCAGCAGATCGCTCAACGATCCGGATACCTCCTCCTCGGGACGGCCAGTCAGCATACCTACAGACATAACTCTGTTAGTTCCTTTCCTCGCTGAATTATACGGTGGTAAGTTCGAACACATACTAAATATGCCACCTCGCAACCTCTTATTTTCCTTCACGGAGTCGGCTAGCTGGGCCCGCACATCCTTCAGCTCTTCGCCCAGCTGGGTCTTGGAATCCTTGAGTTGGTTTTTCTCATCAACAGCCTGTTTCAGCACACGTTTGCCTGGAGCACATTGCCTTTTGGCCTCTCTTTCATTCGCTTGCGCGACTTCCAGTGCTTCCGTCAGTTAATCTGACAATCATGCCATGATACATGCAACATTGTTAGTAGTACTGGCATATACTTATATTTTCTCGTTGGAAGGGAACATTACCAGGTGACGCCTTCTTGGATTTCTCCAGTTCAGCGGTAACAACGTTTAGCTGTGTTCGGCACTTTTCCAGCTCTTGAGACAACAGGTTGTTCTTCTCTGTTAACACCTGGTTACACAGCGATTCTTAAATCAGTTGTGCCAACTGCTTCAAGTCTCGGGGGCTACTGGTATACAACTATTGCATTTGGACAAAGTAAACTTACCTGCACATCTATTAAATATTGGCATGTGGCTCTGGCAAGCTGTCTTGGGCAGTCCGGATGTATGCATCAGCCGAGTTGAAGGCATTGAATGCTTCCGTTGAAAAGCCAGAGTCACGAAGAACGTCCCTCTAGCGCCGATAATTCATGGCGCTCTCCACTTCCGAGTTGGTGACGGACATATTGTCCGAATCCTCGGCCGGAGGACAATCCGGCGTCACCCCCGCACCAGCCCCCGTCTTTACGGCAGGATTCGGATCCCTGCTGTGGGGAGTATGACCTGCCGAACCCCCGGATATAGTCCGGTTCACTTTTTTCCTAATACAGGACAAACATATAAAGCACAATTGGATGCAACTGCTGAAGCACATATTTGCAAATCCATACCTCTTGGATGAAGGCTCGGCCGTATCTTTGTCTGCCTTCCTCTTCGAAGGCTCGCCCGGCATGGGGACCGCTCTCTTTGGAGACGCCCCTGGCGCGGCATGGTGCGCCGTACGCCTCCCCTTTAGAGCACAGGATGGTGCGGTGGGTGAGGTGGAATGACAAAACTCTTTCGGATGAAATGTCTCTTGATTACTTACGTGTGAAGCAGGCAGGAGACCGGGGTAATCGGTGATGATGGCCACTTATGCGCCGTCGTAACTCACCTTGTAAAACACCCCACCCTCGAGCACCACGAATATGTCCGGATCCTCTTCGAATCCGGGGTCAAGCTCCCGATTATGGCCCTCGGGATGCGGGGCGGGGCTGAAAGCCCACCGGAGACCTTTCGCCAGTGCTATAACAAACAGGCGGATTACGAATTCATCAAAGATGGCTTGAGGGGGGAGTAAGTAGAGTAGAGGGGTTCAAATTTACCCAGCTAGGTGGATTGTACATGGAATATCCATCTCCGCGCTTGATATGAAGGAATTCCTCCTCCTCCCCTTTGTACAGTGCGGCCAATATTTTGGCCAGAGCGGCTGGGGTGTCCGGACCTTTCCTGCCGCAGCGGGAGGCGTCGTCTTCCCCATTATAGTGCCACATGGGAAGCCCTCAATATTGGAGTGGCTGAACTCCCCGCACTATTGAAGCGTCTTTATCTTGCTCATGAGCTGGCGAACTTCCGCACTATCGTCTTCCTCTAGACTCCGAGGGCGCTAGCTGTGGCGTTTCTTTAATGGAACCCTTGTGAACTCGGGAAGGCCCCTCCGAACTGGGTCTGGAAGTGCAACGTCCTCAATATAGAACCATTCGGACGGCCACTCTTCGGATGCCTTCCTTGGTGTGCCGGACAGGTATCCGGTCTCGGCGATGCGCCATATTTCGGCTCCGCCCACTTCAAATATTGATCCCTCGTGGTTGCGTGGGACGAGGCAGAATAACTTTCTCCACAGTTCTAAATGGGCCTCACAACCCAGAAATAGCTCGCATAAAGCGACATAATTCACGATATGCAGGATGGAGGCCGGCGTAAAGTTATGCAGTTGGAGACCATAATATTCCAGAAGCCCACGAAGGAATGGATGAATTGGAAATCCAACACCTCTTAGCAGGTAGGGGACGAAGCACACTCGTTCCCCCCCGGATGGGTTGGGGAAATCTTCAGCCTCAGCTCCGCCATTGAAGATGGTGAATCCTGCTCGAACAGGGACCAAATCCGCGGGAGGAAGAAATCCCTCTGTTTGCAGCTTCTCCAGCTGACCATGGGATACAGTGCACCTCTGCCACTCACCTTTTCTTGGGCCGCAGGGGCGGGAGGAGGAGCTGGGAGCGCTGGCCATGTTGGGATGGTCTCTCCTAGCAATCTCTGAGGATTTTTCCATGTGGTGCCGAATGGATCGGAGATCCAATCTCTTTAAATAGATTCTCTTTCTCATGGCTAGGGTGTTATGTGCAAAAAATGCCCTGACCTCTCGTATTCGCCTGACACGTGGAAGCCAAAGTATTGGATGCACATAAGACGAGGAGTGCAACAGTAAATGGAACACCGAATATATCTCGTTGAAGTCATCGGAGGAGGAACCCGCCTTGCAAAGCTGAAGACTATCTGCGCGCCGGACAACTCGTCATTGAAGCCTGGTTCGGGGGCTACTGAGGGAGTCCTGGACTAAGGGGTCCTTGGGCGTCCAGCCTATTAGCCATGGGCCGGACTGATGGGCTGTGAAGATACAAAGATCGAAGACTCCACTCGTGTCGGGATGGGACTCTCCTTGGCATGGAAGGCAAGCTTGGCGATCAACTATGTAGATTCCCTTCTCTGTAACCGACTTTGTGTAACCCTAGATCCCTCCGGTGTCTATATAAACCGGAGGGTTAGGTCTATAGGACCGAATACTCATTACCATATTCATACAGGCCAGACTTCTAGGGTTTAGCCATTACGATCTCGTGGTAGATCAACTCTTGTAATACTCATATTCATCAAGATCAATCAAGCAGGAAGTAGGGTATTACCTCCATAGAGAGTGCCCGAACCTAGGTAAACATTGTGTCCCCCGTCTCCTGTTACCATCGATCCTAGACGCACAGTTCGGGGCCCCCTACCCGAGATCCGCCGGTTTTGACACCGACAGCCACGGCAAGACCCTTGCCGGGGCCCCAGCAAGACCCTTGCCGAGGACGCCTGCGAATCCACGACCAGGCCCACATCTGTCAAAACGCCACCGCCGTTCCCATGCAGCTGCCAGCCCAACTAGCTGGGCAGGCACCTGCGTGGCAACAGGCGGCTTCCAGGCCAACTAAGGAAGCACCTGCGTGGTGGCATGCAGATCTTCGTGAAGACCCTACCACCACGCCACCTCAGTGGCCTTCCTGCCTACATGGCGCTGCATGCATCGCTGGCCTGGGCGTGTGTCGAAGCGAGGTGGGGCGGCGACGGACGGGACGGGCCTCATACCCGTCCCCGATAAAGCTAATGGACACCTAAGTAGCGCATTTAATGCATTTTTGTCCCGTAATGCCAGGCGATAAGCTTGCGCACTGTACACCTTTCCACCTCCTGTGTGCCACTCTGGCAACCCCTTTTCAACTATAAAAGGAGGCCCGATGCATACTGGAGGGGGATTCGGCTCTTTTGAACTACGCAGCTACCATAGCTAGTTCGAGAGCTCAAGAACACTCTCAAATACGCACCAAAGCAGGACTAGGGTATTACGCATCCTTGTGGCCCGAACCTGGGCAAACGATCTTGCATCGACTCCTAAACCTGCTCTTCTCACAACCCCGCACCCGCCAACCGTAGAAGGGATTCCAGTGATCCCATAGGTGTTGTTTCCCCGACATCTTTGGCGCACCAGGTAGGGGGCGTAGTTGTGATAATCTGGTTTAGCAGTTAGTTAGCAGTTTTTCATCGCCATGGCTCCCAAGAAGAAGACGATCACCGTGATCGGTTCATCTCGAGCCGGACGGCCTGTGCCAGTGCGGGCGGGTGATGGGGTAGAGAGACGGCCCACGAACCCCCACGTCGCTCTAGTTGTCGAAGCCTGGCGAGTGGCGTCGTTCGTGTGCAAGGCAACGAGCCGCGCGCCACCAAGTCCAAAGACAGAGCCGGGCCCGCTGCAGGCGGCGCGGGGCCCTCCAAGGGCGGCATCGTGCCACGTACGGCCGGCGCGGCGACCTCTAAGACACCCAAGTCGGCGTCCACAGCGCGCTCCTCCCAGGTGGCGCGCGAGGAACGGTGTCACCACGCTGATGACCCCGGGCGCCGCCGCGGGAAGAGTCCCGTGCATCGTTCGTGAGACATAGAAGACCAGCACACTCGCCGAGGCGCTGGCGAAGACAACGTGCGGCCGCAGGGCCGTGATAGAGCTCCTTCTAATGTGGTTAGGAGTCGGAGACGTCACGGTCCACGCAGGTTTCGCCGCTGCCAACGCCGGCAGAGGCCTTAGCGCGCGCAGTTGCTCCTCGACTTCCCTCCTGCTACGGAGAAGCTCAATGAGTGGAGAGCCACCATCCGGAGCCTCGTCGGCATCGCCATCAAGGACGAGCCGCGACCAGCGGGGCCCTCGGGCCGGCGCTCCGTTGAAGCACCACAAGCCAGTGGCGGGAGGACCGGAGGCGCTGCGGCCACAGTGCATTCTCCTCCTCCTCGCCAGTTACCGCGGGCGCCGGTCCGTCGTGATGACGCTTGTGATAACATTTCCATAGCGTCGTCCAACCCACCGACCCACCACGATCAACGCCAAGTTATTCGAGAGCGGGCCCATGAAGATGCTCGGACCACCATCGAGCGCCGGCGCGAAGCACGCCACCAATCAGACAGGCGAGCAGGACCCACTACGGACCACCCAACACCGGGAGGCCCTGGGGGCTTACCTTACGAGGTAGGATGTCCGGCCTTTACCATGAGCCGCGGCAGTTCCAGTGGCCCACTCACCGCACATTCAAGCCTGACGTTGGCGAAAAGTATAACGACAAGACTCACCCGTCAGAGTTCCTCAGCATATATACTATCGCGATGCAAGCTGCCGGAGCTTGCGACGACAAGGTGCTTGCCAATTACTTCCCGTTGGCACTTAAGCCCAACGTTATGTCATGGTTGATGCACTTGCCAGTAGATTCTATTTCTTCCTGGTCGGATTTGTGCCATGAGTTTGTTGGAGCCTTTACGGGAGGCCACCAAGCTCATGGCCAGGCAAGCGACTTGCATGTCATCCCCAGAAGGAAGGCGAAAGCCTGCACAAGTATATACAGAGATCCTGCCGAGTGCAGTACAACATCCCAGAAGTCAACCCTGCCGCCATCATCAGCGCATTCCATCTGAATGTGCGAAACCGCAAGATGCGTGAAGAGCTGGCGATGAACAAGGTGAAGGATGTGGCGGAGCTCTACGTTCTGGCCAATAGATTTGCTCGGGCTGAAGAGTGAAGGAAGTACCCCGGCGAAGATGCCGGCGTGGAAACCGACTCCTCAGACGAAGATGCTGCCGCCCCGACTAAGAAGGGTCGGCGCCGCAACAGTAAGTGCAAGGGAAAGACTGTGCTTACCGTCGAGGGATCCGACGACACCGGCGCTGCCAAGAAAGCCAAGGCAGACGACCCTGGCAAGGAAGTTGCTGGGTGCGCCGCCTGCCTAGCCTTGACGGCTGCCGAGAAGCCAGGAGGCTCCGACAAGCAGTATTGCAAGATCCATCGCACCAAGGGCCACGACCTCCAGAACTGCCGACAAGTTGAGCTACTAGCTGAAAAGCAGAAAGCTGAGTATGAGAGGCGGGACAAGGAGAAGGGCCAAGATGGTGCCGAGGGGTCCGGCAAGAAGCGTGGTGGCCCAGGAGGTCGCCGCGGCAAAGGTAACCAACACGAGAGGCCCTCTCGGGGCCGCGATAAAAAGCAAGAAGACGATGATCATGATGAGGACGATGAGTCCAGCGAGCAGGAGTTCCAAAAGGCTGCGGAGGCCATGTGTGTGGAAGGTGGTGCCTCTCTGCATACCTCTCACCGCCAGCTCAAGCAATGGGAGCGTGAGATTACAGCAGCCGAACCATCATTCGATGCCCAGATGCCACTGAAGTGGTCCAGCACGCCTATCATTTTTGATACCGAGGACCACCCTGATCACACAACTGCGGTCGGGTGTTTGTCGTTGTTGGTTTCGCCAACAATACGCAACCTCAAGGTGACAAAAATGCTAGTTGATGGCGGGGCCGGCCTGAACTTGATTTCACCTGCCGTGATCAAAAGTCTACACATCCCTCACGAGGACCTCGAAGAGACAGGCATTTTCCAAGTGGTTAATCCAGGAAGGAGTCAGCCGAAGGGAATGGTTACACTACCTGTTACATTCGGAGGCGAACTGAACCACAGGACGGAGAGGATTGTCTTTGATGTTGCCAAGATCCCCTTGCCTTACAACGGGTTCCTTGGCTGCCCAACGCTGGCCAAGTTCATGGTGGCGTCGTACTACGCCTACAACACGCTAAAGATGCCAGGGCCGATGACCATCATCACTATCCCCTCCAACAAGAAGGATGCGCTGATCTACGCTGACCAACTCTACCGGGAGGTGGTTGCAGCAACTGCCGCCAAGGCACTTGCTCCTGCCGCTGAAGCCCCGGGGGGGGGGGGGGGGAAGAAGACCGGCAAGTCCTCTCGCACCCACTCCGGCAATCGCACCTCTTTGGAGTGTAGTGCTCCCGTCGAGGACGTGCCAGAGAGCTCCACCGGCAAGAGAAAGAAGTACAGAGCTACGCCACCAGAGACCAAGAAGGTGTCCGTCAAGGAGGATGGCACGGGAGGGGCTTTCACCATAAGCTCCACCCTCGACAGCAAATATGAAGGCGCACTCGTCACCTTCCTGCGGACGAATGTCGATGTGTTTGCGTGGCAAGCTTCCGACGTCCTCGGCATTCCCAGGGAGGTGATTGAGCACCACCTTGTTGTCTGCCCTCATGCGCGACCCGTCAAGAAGAAGGTCAGGAAGCAAGCTTTGGAGTGGCAAGAGTTCATCACAGAGGAGATCAGGAAATTGGAAACGGCAGGCTTGGTGAGAGGAGTACTCCATCCGACGTGGTTGGCCAATCCGGTGGTGGTGCGCAAGGCAAATGGGAAGTGGCGGCTATGTATCGATTACACGGACATCAATAAGGCTTGCCCAAAGGATCCTTTCCCATTGCCGCACATCGATCAGATTGTAGACTCCACAGCTGGGTGTGACCTATTATCATTCCTTGACACTTACTCAGGGTACCACCAGATCTGCATGACGAGAGAAGATGAGGAGAAGACAACATTCATCACCCCATGTGGTACGTATTGTTTTATACGGATGCCTTTCGGGTTGAAGAGTGCTGGCTCAACGTTTGCGAGGGCAGTCCAGATTGGTTTTCAGCCCCAGCTGCATAGAAATATGGAAGCCTATATGGATGACATAGTGGTCAAAACCAAGGACAGAGCAACACACATACCAGATTTAGAAGAAATGTTTGTGAACCTGTGCATGATCAACCTCAAGCTAAACCCTGAGAAGTGTGTCTTTGGCGTTCTGTCCGGCAAGCTTCTCGGGTTCTTTGTATCACAGCGTGGGATCGAGGCGAATCCGGACAAGATCAAGGCCATTGAGCATATTGAATTTCCCAGGTGGATCAAGGATCTGCGTCGGCTTGCTGGCTGCGTTGCCGCCATGAGCAGATTCATCTCCAAGTCTGCCGAGCGCGCCCTTCCCTTTTTCAAGATTTTGAAAAAGGCGGGCCCAATGGAATGGACCCCAGAGGCCGAAGCAGCGCTGCAAGATCTGAAGAAATACCTCCCCTCTACGCCAATACTAGTTGCGCCTAAACCACAAGAGCCGTTGCTGCTGTACCTAGCGGCAACGAATCAAGTGGTCAGTGCTGCACTAGTGGCGCAGACAGAGGTCGACGCAGAAGTGATAGCAACAATAGAGCCTGACGCCACTGGGGCAGAAGCGGTGCAACCGAATGGAGTGGTGCAGAAGAAGAAGAAGATGCGGCACCCGGTCTACTTTGTTAGCTCCCTCCTGCAGGGGGCTAGATCAAGGTACTCTGGTGTGCAGAAATTGCTCTTCGGCCTCCTTATGGCCTCGAGGAAGCTGCGTCATTACTTCCAAGCACACGTAATCACCGTCATCACTCGCCTCCTGTTGCAACGGATATTGCATAACCCAGACACGACCGAGAGGATTGTGGAGTTTGCCTTGGAGCTATCAAGTTTTGGTTTGAAGTTTGAGAGCACTTCAACAATCCAGAGTAGAGTCTTGGCGGAGTTCATTGCAGAATGGACCTCAACGCCTGATGAAGAGATCCAGGAGACCACCCTCCCCGGCAAGGAAACAACTCGCGGCTGGATTATGTACTTTGACGGGGCTTTCTCGCTGCAAGGCGCCACTGCCGGTGTGCTACTCATCGCACCCACTGGAGAGCACCTCAAGTATGTGGTAGATGCACTTCCCCAGGGAGACGTCGACGAACAACACTGCCGAGTACGAGGGACTGCTTGCCAGTCTCAGGATCGCGGCATACCTCGGAATCAAGAAACTCATCGTCAGGGGTGATTCGCAGCTTGTTGTCAAGCAAGTTAGTAAGGATTATCAAAGTCCGTGGATGGAGGCCTACGTGGATGAAGTGAGGAAGCTAGAGGAGCGTTTTGACTGTATACAAGCGGAGCATGTTCCCCGAGTGGAGAACGGCATCGCCGATTACTTGTCGAAATGCGCTGCCCTCAAACTACCTATGGATCCAGGTACTTTTGTGCTTCGATTAACTCAGCCCTCTGTTCAACCATCAACAGAGCAGAACAAGAAGAGGAAATAAGGACCCAGCAAGTACTTTCCCACGGAGCTCCCCGGAGCCGCCGGCAAAGATGTTGCCGGAGACACTGAGCCTACCATGGGGCAACAGACTCCGGCAGAGCGCCAAGCCCTTGTCGTAGAGGCGATCGTTCCCATGGCAGAAGAGATGCCTTTAGTCCTTGCCGTCGAGCCTCAGGCTCCGACATGGGCGCAGCATACCGTCTGATTTCTCCAAACAGGGGAGCTTCTGAGGAGCAGGAAGAAGCAAAGAGAGTGGCCCGTCGGTCTGCCACGTATCAGTTTGTCGACGATGTTCTATACATAAGAAGGCCGAATGGTGTGAAATTGAAGTGCATTCCCCGGGAGGAAGGATTGCAGCTGTTTGCAGAGATACATGGAGGCATATGTGGCTCCCACATAGGGTCGAGAGCCCTTTCCGGCAAAGCATTTTGGCAAGGTTTCTTCTGGCCCACAGCCCTCCAGGATGCAACGGCGCTAGTAACCAAGTGTGAAGCGTGCCAGTTCCATTCAAAGAAGCTTCATCAACCAGCCCAAGCTCTCCAAACAATCCCTCTTTCCTGGCCATTCTCGGTCTGGGGGCTCGACATACTCGGCCCCTTTCCCCGTGCCGTCGGGGGCTTTGAGTACTTGTATGTCGCAATCGACAAGTTCACAAAGTGGTCGGAGGTGGAAGCAGTGAGAAAGGTGACAGCACAATCAGCCGTCAAGTTCTTCAAGGGGCTAGTCTGCCGTTTTGGCGTACCAAACAGAGTCATCACCGACAACGACATGCAGTTCACGAGCCGCATCTTCATGCAATACATCCAGGACCTCGGCGGCAAGGTCTGTTTTGCCTCTGTTGCACATCCACAGAGCAACGGCCAAACTAAGAGGGCCAACGCAGAAGTGTTGCCAGGCCTCCAAACGAAGACTTTTGACAGGCTGCACAAGTGCGGAAGGCGCTGGATCGATGAATTGCTGGCGGTTCTTTGGTCAATCAGAACGACACCAAATCAAGCCACCGGCAGAAACCCTTCTCCCTCGTTTATGGGGCAGAAGCAGTTCTCCCCATGGAACTCACATATGGGTCACCACGAGTGCTCGCTTATGATGAGCCTGAGCAAGAGCAATTGCGGCAAGATGACGCAACGCTCCTCGAGGAAGATCGTCTTCGGGCAGCTGTGCGAGCAGCGTGCTACCAGCAAGCCTTGCGCCGCTATCATAGCCGCAAGGTTCATGCCCGAAGCTTTGAGGAAGGCAACCTTGTTCTTCGGCGCGTTCAGTTGGCCAAGAATTCCAACAAGTTGACGCCGAAGTGGGAAGGCCCTTATCAGGTGATACGAGTCACCAGGCCCAGCGCAGTCCGCCTGGAGACCGAAGATGGTATTCCCGTGAGCAACTCCTGGAACATCGAACATCTTCGCAAGTTTTACCCATAAGGCGCAGTTGTCAGGCCTCCCGGCAAGCCACCCTTTTTGTACAAGCCTTGCCGACAAGGCATGTAACCCTTTGTACAAAGCCAGGCGCAGAACCTGAGCATAAATAAATGAAGCGATGGCGCCCTAAGTTCTAGATGCATGCTAGATTGAGTCTCTCCCTCGGTTAGGGTTGATAGTGCATAGCGGCGACTAACCCCTAGCATAGAGCTCAAGTGTGCGTCTTTTTGTTCTTTCCTGTCATTTTTAGGTTCACAGCATGCATGAACATCTCTGCTGGACTGTTTGGAGGGAAGAGGATAGGCCGACGTCTCAACCCCGGCAAGCCAAGGTTGCCGGGGGCTGCAGGCCCGGAGATCAGACCACGACAAGCCAGGGTCGCCGAGGGTTGCTGACCCAGATAAGTCCTTTATCCCCTGATATGCATTCCCGTATGAAATTGGGACGTATGAAGCCTCGTTTATTCCTAGACCACCGTGCTCCCCTTTTCCCGTGCCCTAGAACTATCCCCTGGGCCGGAACTTGGTCATAGTCGCGGTAACAAAGAAGCAAACGAGGGGCCTAAACCTACTTCGTCCCGGCCTCCGCCAAAAGTATGAGTGTGGCTGGGAATGGAGGAAGGGACGGCAAGGCCTGTTGCTGGGCAATAATGTTTATCTTGAAAATAGCAAGGATTCGTTCCTTGGCATGGGCCTCGCTCACGCACAAAAAACCCGGCAAGCACCCTTTTTGATTAATACGTTCCAAATAGGTACAGTTCGTACGGAATGCAAACATGAGCAAAAAAATGATAAGGTGCCCGTAATCCCTTTCTTGTCCCTCTCCTTAGGAAACGGAACAAGATAGCGGGAGGGCAAAAAGAGCGCCTAGGCGAGGCACGAGCAGCAGAAGGCACCAGGAGAACATCCAGGCGGCCGCCCCAAAGGGAGGCTGGTGATGATGATGCCGGGAGAAGAGCCGGAAGATGAGGCAGCGGGCCGGCAATACGCGACAAAGGCGTCAGTGCCCGCGTATTCCGACTTGACGGCCCGCCACCCGCATACTTCGTCTTCTCCGAACTCCCAAGCCAGCCGCCCAAGGAGGCGACCCCGAGAAGTTCAAGGAGCTGGCGATGCAGATGGAGGTGCTGCCGGCGTCACATTGAGACAGCGCGTCCAACGCCTAGTCGGACCCGTCATCCTCGTGCCTGCTACCCTCGTCGTCGATGTCGCTGTCCTCATCGCCACTCTCGCTCGAGGAGGAACTTTCGTTATCGGAGGAGCTCTCCACGCAGCACTTCAGGCGAGTTACCATGTCCCCAAAAACCTTGACGGAGAGCAGGTCATTCTCCATTAATTTGAAGTAGAGAACGAGCCCCTCCGTCAAGCTGTGGACGCGAGCGAAGGTCTTCCAATCGCGGCGAAGATACATAACATGAGGGGCGGGGAAGTCGACGCTGACCCGCGTGCCGCCATTCCTGCAGCCCCTCATGTGCAACCTCAGGGTCTGTGTTGGATCGAGCTCCATTTCTCGAGCAAATGGAGTAGGAAGACGAAGAACTCACGAGGCTGGTCCCCGACGTGACCCTCCATCGGGGGAGGGGCTGCTGGTGGAGGCGAGGCCGATGCACTGCCCCATCCCCCTCTTCCCCGAGCACCATGGCGACCTCGCCCTCGCCCCCTGCCCCTTTCTCTCGTGGCCGGCTCCGCCGCCACGAGCTCCTGGGGAGGAGGGGCGCGCTGTCGAGCGGAAACCCTCGACGCCACCGTCGAAGTGCCGCCACGCCCTCCCGCCATAGCAGAGGAAAGGAAGGAGGCAAGGTGGTAAAAGATGGATGATGAAGGATTGAGGGATGCCACCCTCCCCCTCCCCTTCTTATAAAGGGGCGGGGTTAGAGCTCGACTACCCTGCTCGACCAATCCGTCCATCGGGGGCGCAAGGAATCAGGACCGACCCGCGGTCCCAATCAGCGATGCCCGGCCCCCCGCCCCGGCATAGAAACCCGCGCCTTATGCATCTACCGCCTGCCCTTCCGGACACATGGGGGACACGTGGCGAACGAGTCAGGGGCCAAATGGCAAGTGGTGCGGCCGTTTCGCGCCCCGTGATCGAGGGGGGTGTGGGAATCATAATGACCACGACCCAGGTCCACTTAGCAAATGAGTCACGCCTCTGCGACTTCCTCTATTTTAGGAGGGAAACGCGGACCGCCTCTTTACTGTTTGGCCTGTGGGATGACGCAAGCAGGCCACGATCGCCCTACGCACGACCCCCACATCACGCATTCAATGTGGGTCGTGGGGAAGGACAGCAAGCGAAGAAGTTACTGCGGTAAGAAGGATTTGGCCCCGCCTGCCCATGCACCGTTCTGGGCCCAGCCCGACAACACGTCGCACTTATCTGTGGCCCGGGCCCGGGGGCTCCTGTCGGTGTAGAAAAATAGGGGCTCTCCTTTGTACCCCTTACTTGTGCGCGGGCAGTCAGAGCCACGCCTACAACCACACCTGGCAGGGCAGGGGAAGGAAGCCGAAGCGCAAGACCAACAAAAAAACGCCAAGATCAAGGACACAAAGAGCAAAGGGCCGAAGCAGGCTCCCCCGGCAAGACCCTTGCCGGGGCGGCCTCAGCAGCCCCGGCAAGAGGCTTGCCGAGGCAGCTCGCCCAAAACACCGGCGGAGCGCGCCACCCTTGAGCCCACAGTTTCCGACGTAATCAACCACATTGGGACCAAGGCTTGGGAAGCAACTCCATGGTGGCATGCAGATATTTGTGAAGATCATAAGCACACAAGGTCAGATGAGGACTAGAAGACGACGACCCTCGATAAGAACCTTGCCGAGGAAATCCACAAGACCCCCGGCAAGATCCTTGCTAGGGACGACAGCGATGCCATGGCAAGACCCTTGTCGGGGCCCCAGCAAGACCCTTGCCGAGGATGCCTGCGGATCCACGGCCAGGCCCACACCTGTCAAAAATCCACCGCCGTTCCCATGCAGCTGCCAGCCCAACCAGCTGGGCAGGCACCTGCGTGGCAACATGCAGTTTCCAGGCCAACTCAGGAAGCACCTGCGTGGTGGCATGCAGATCTTCGTGAAGACCCTATGATACGTCTCCGTCGTATCTACTTTTCCAAACACTTTTGCCCTTGTTTTGGACTCTAACTTGCATGATTTGAATGGAACTAACCCGGACTGACGCTGTTTTCAGCAAAATTGCCATGGTGTTATTTTTGTGCAGAAATAAAAGTTCTCAGAATGACCTGAAACATCACGGAGAATATTTTTGGAATTTATAAAAAATGCTGGCGAAAGAATCAAGACCAGGGGGCCCACACCCTGTCCACGAGGGTGGGAGGCACGCCTGCCCCCCTAGGCGCACCCCCCTGCCTCGTGGGCCCCCTGGTGCTCCACCGACCTCAACTCCAACTCCATATATTCATGTTCGGGGAGAAAAAAATCAGAGAGAAGGATTCATCGCGTTTTATGATATGGAGACGCCGCCAACCCCTAAAATCTCTCGGGAGGGCTGATCTGGAGTCTGTTCGGGGCTCCGGAGAGGGGAATCTGTCGCCATCGTCATCATCAAGCATCCTCCATCACCAATTTCATTGTGCTCACCGCCGTGCGTGAGTAATTCCATCGTAGGCTTGCTGCACGGTGATGGGTTGGATGAGATTTATCATGTAATCGAGTTAGTTTTGTTAGGGTTTGATCCCTCGGATCCACTATGTTCTGAGATTGATGTTGCTATGACTTTGCTATGCTTAATGCTTGTCACTAGGTCCCGACTGCCATGATTTCAGCTCTGAACCTATTATGTTTTCATGAATATATGTGAGTTCTTGATCCTATCTTGCAAGTCAATAGTCACCTACTATGTGTTATGATCCGGCAACCCCGAAGTGACAATAATCGGGACCACTCCCGGTGATGACCGTAGTTTGAGGAGTTCATGTATTCACTAAGTGTTAATGCTTTGTTCCGGTACTCTATTAAAAGGAGGCCTTAATATCCCTTAGTTTACAATAGGACCCCGCTGCCACGGGAGGGTAGGACAAAAGATGTCATGCAAGTTCTTTTCCATAAGCACGTATGACTATATTCGGAATACATGCCTACATTACATTGATGAACTGGAGCTAGTTCTGTGTCACCCTATGTTATAACTGTTACATGATGAACCACATCCGACATAATTATCCATCACCGATCCAATTCCTACTAGCTTTCCACATACTGATCTTTGCTTAGTTACTTTCCCGTTGCCACTGTTACAATCACTAAAAAACTGCTACTGTTACTTTTGCCACCGTTACCGTACTTCCATATTACTTTGCTACTAAATACTTTGCTGCAGATATTAAGTTATCTAGGTTTGGTTGAATTGACAACTCAAATGCTAATACTTGAGAATATTCTTTGGCTCCCCTTGTGTCGAATCAATAAATTTGTGTTGAATACTCTACCCTCGAAAGCTGTTGCGATCCTCTATACTTGTGGGTTATCAAGACTATTTTCTGGCGCCGTTTCCGGGGAGCATAGCTCTTTTCTTTGAGTCACTTGGGATTTATATCTGCTGATCACTATGAGGAACTTGAAAGACGAAAAGACCAAAATTTATCCCTCAACTATGAGGGGAGGTAAGGAACTGCCATCTAGCTCTGCACTTGATTCTCCTTCTGTTTTGAGTAAACTTGCGACATCTAAACCTGCTTCTGCTATTAATTCTGATATGTCGCATGATATTGATGATGCCACTTCTGCTATGCATGATGCTTATGATGAAACTACTTCTATGCTTGATAATACTGTGCCACTAGGTGAATTTCTTGAGGAACAACTTGCTAGGGCTAGAGAAAATGAAATTATTGAAACTGATAATATTGATGAAAGTGATGATGAAGATTCTCCTCCTAAATATGAATTGCCTGTTGTGCCTGAGATTTATGTTATGGATGAAGAAACTGCTAGAGATTTTCTTGCTTGCAACGATAGATCTGATCTTAAGAAATTATTAGCTAAGCTGAAAGAAAAGTCTTTGAATGCTAGAATGAAATATGACCCTGCTTTTCCTACTTCACCTATTTGTGTTACTGATAAGGATTATGATTTCTCTGTCGATCCTGAGATAATTACTTTGGTTGAATCTGATCCTTTTTATGGCCATGAATCTAAAACTGTTGTGGCACATCTTACTAAACTAAATGATATAGCCACCCTATTCACTAATGATGAGAAAACTCGCTAATACTATATTTTTAAGTTATTTCCATTCTCATTAAAGGGTGATGCTAAAACATGGTTTAATTTTCTTGATCCTGGTTATGCGCGTAGTCCCCAGGATATGATTTATTACTTCTCTGCTAAATATTTCCCCGCTCTTAAGAAACAAGCTGCCTTAAAGGAAATATATAATTTTGTGCAAATTGAAGAATAGAGTCTCCCACAAGCTTGGGGGAGGCTTCTCCAATTACTTAATGCTTTGCCTGATCATCCTCTTAAGAAAAATGAAATACTTGATATCTTTTATAATGGACTAATCGATGCTTCCAGAGACCACCTGGATAGTTGTGCTGGTTGTGTTTTTAGGGAAAGAACAGCCGATCAAGCTGAATTGCTATTGAATAATATGTTGACTAATGAAAATTATTGGACACTTCCTGAACCAACTCCTAAGCCAACTCCAAAGAAAAGGGGTATTCTATTTCTCAGTCTTGAAGATATGTAAGAGGCAAACAAATCTATGAAAGAAAAAGGTATTAAAGCAGAAAATGTTAAGAATTTACCTCCTATTGAAGAAATATATGGACTTAATTTGCCGCCTGGTTAAGAAATACATGGTCTTGATAACCCGACACAGGTAGTAAAGGTAAATTCTCTCTATAGATTTGATGAAGGTGATATTTCTCGTTATAAGTCTGCTAGCCAATGCTTAGATGAGTTTGATAATTTTATTGTCAAACAAGAAAACTTCAATGCTTATGTTGGTAGACAATTGCAACGCAATGCTTATATGATTGAACATTTGAGTGATTATATGTCTAGAGTTAAAGGTGAACTTAAACTCATTAGTAAACATGCTTCTATGGTTACCACTCAAGTAGAACAAGTACTTAAGGCTCAAAATGATTTTCTCAATGAATTAAATAATAAGGGAAACAGTAGTGCTGTTAGAGTTGCGACTAGAACGGGTAAAAGGACTCTGGAACCTTTGTATCCTGAGGGCCACCCTAAGAGAATTGAGCAAGATTCTCAGAGAACTAATGTTGATGCACCTAGTCCTTCTAAAAAGAAGAAAAAGAAAAATGATAGGACTTTGCATGCTTCTAGTGAACCTGTTGTTGACACACCTAAGAATCCCAATGATATTTCTATCTCTGATGCTGAAACACAATCTGCTAATGAACATGAACCTAGTCATAATGTTAATGATGATGTTCATGTTGATGCTTAGCCTAGCAATAACAATGATGTAGAGATTGAACCCGCTGTTGATCTTGATAACCCACAATCAAAGAATCAACATTATGATAAGAGAGACTTTGTTGCCAGGAAGCACGGTAAAGAAAGAGAACCATGGGTTCAGAAACCCATGCCTTTTCCTCCTCAACCATCCAAGTAAAAGGATGATGAGCATTTCGAGCGCTTTGCTGAAATGATTAGACCTATCTTTTTGCGTATGCGTTTGACTGATATGCTTAAAATGAATCCTTATGGTAAGCATATGAAATAAATTGTTACAAATAAAAGAAAGATACCGGAAGCTGAAATTTCCACCATGCTTGCCAATTATACTTTTAAAGGAGGAATACCTAAGAAACTAGGAGATCCAGGAGTACCAACTATACCATGCTCCATTAAAAGAAACTATGTTAAAACTGCTTTATGTGATCTTGGAGTCAGTGTTAGTGTTATGCCTCTCTCTTTATATCGTACACTTGAATTGAATAAGTTGACACCTACTGAAATATCTTTGCAAATGGCCGATAAATCAACTGCTATACCTGTCGGTATTTGCAAGGATGTGCCTGTTGTGGTTGCAAACGTTACTATTTTAACGGACTTTGTTATTCTTGATATTCCCGGGGACGATAGTATGTCGATTATCCTTGGTAGACCCTTTTGAATACTGCAGGGGCTGTTATTGATTGCAACAAAGGCAATGTCACTTTTCATGTTAATGGTAATGAGCATATGGTACACTTTCCGAGGAAACAACCTCAAGTCCACAGTATCAATTCTATTGGAAAAATTCCAACTATCACTATTGGAGGTTTTGAATTTCCTCTTCCTACTGTCAAGAAGAAATATGATATTCTTATTGTTGGGGACGTTCATATCCCCTTTGAGGTAACCTAGTGCTATTCGAAAATTCTCCGGTTTCATGCGATTCGGAATGAGTTTGTTAACAAGGCTTGATCAACCTTGTGGGTGGATTCCTTTTGATGAGCATGAGATGGATGAAGTTAGAAAGCACAACTTACTGTACCCTCCTTTTACTTCCTGTTATTTAGAATAAATAAAGCAAAAATAGTATTTTCTTTCTGTTTTCTGAATTATCCTTGCAATAAAAAATACCCCGAAAATAAAAGTTCTCCAAATGTCCCAAAAATGAAATATGATTTTTTCTAGAATATTTAAGAATATCTCGCACTGAGAACACAGCAGAGGGAGCCAGCACCTGGCCACGAGGGACTAGGGCGCGCCCACCCCCTGGGCGCGCCCCTGCCTCATGGGCCCCTGGTGGCCCCCTCCACTTATTCCTGCACCCACACACTCCTTCTTCCTCCCAAAAAATCACCAACCAGCTCAAGCACGAGTTCTAGCTCATTTTGCTGTGATTTTCGATCTCCTTGCTCAAAGCTCCATTAACAAAACTGCTTTGGGGGATTGTTCTTTGGTATGTGACTCCTCTAATGGTCCAATTAGTTTTTGTTCTAGTGATTTATACATTGCAAATTTTTGCTGCTAAGGTGACCCTGTTCTTGAGCTTGCATGTTAAATTTATTTGGTCCCAAGTAGTTATAATGCATGATATAGTTTCAAGGCACTTGTGGGAGTAGTTGCTATCAATCTTGCTGAGTTTGGTTCACTTTTATTTTGAGTTACTAAAAATTTCAGAAATTTTCAGAAAATGATGAAGAGATTTTTGAGGGGCTCTTCGAGCCAAAGCTCAAAGTACAAGCAAAGTGAAGAGGATAAGAGGCCTAGGTATAATCTCCCTTGTACTGCGGAGGTTCAACCGTGTGAATTGCCTTGTGATGAGTTCTTGAAGGCAGCCGGGATTCATGTTGATTTTTATCATTTGGCTGAGAATGCAGGCCTCACCGACTTCATCTGCGACCAACGTGAATAGTATCTCCTACTCACTAATATTTTTGTGCAAAATTTTCATTTTCATGCTAAGAAATCACGACCAATGGTGGAGTTTCATTTGTATGATGAGGTTAAGGAGATGCCACTTAGTGAATTTTGTCGGGTTTGCAAGATACCCTTTGAGGGCTGCATAGAGGAACCACATCGTAATGATGTGGAAGGACTTATTGATATGATTGCTGTAAGGGAAACGAGGAAAGTTTCTAATGCACGAATCACTAGCATACACTTCCCTGTTCCATGTTACTTTGCAATATTTGCTAGTAGATGTTTAATTGGTCGTGGGAACTGTGGAAACCTTAGTGCTCCTGATATTTTTATTTTGGGTCATGCCTTGTTTCGTGATAACACTTTTAGTCTAGGCGCTATTGTTGCCAAGCGGTTAAATCTGAACCCTACGAAGGGCCCCATCTTGGGAGGTATCTTGGCTTCGCGCCTCCCTGCACACTTTAACATACCTATTAGGCATTATGAGAAAGAAGAAAAATTGCTGCCTTCTGTTTTTCTAGACTGTAAGAGTATGGTGGCACAGATTTTATTGTTAAGAATAAGAAAATGATGCTTAACTATAGACTGATATTTGATAAAAATTACTTCGAGACTATTACTTTGCCTGCTCCTTCTTTGTTCAAGTTATTTACAGGCAAGTATCTTGTTCTGCCGGAGGCCATCCATGCCTACCGGAACCCAACATCAGCTCCAGAGCCCGAGCCGGAGCCACCACTGGATCCTCACCGTCAGTCTGTTTACCAGTGGGATCCGGAGGAGATCGTCAACCAGTGGCATTTCGAGGATGCTCCTCAGTATGACCCCAGTTACAACTTCGGATATTCGCCAGGCCAGCCGTGGCCATAGACCAACTTAGGCCAAAAGCCTAAGCTTGGGGGAGTACGTATTTCTCACCGACATTACATTCATGTTCACACATTCATTTCGGTTGTCGGTGCTCATACTTTTTCATTGTACTATCCATGCTAGTTTATTTTTCCTCTTTCTAGTTTTCTTCTTGTGTGGTTGAAAAACCTTAAGAAAAAACCAAAAAAATTAGTTATAGCTTTTAGCTAGTTTACTTTCCATGCTTGTAGTAGTAGTAATTAAAAGAAAACCCAAAAAGATTTCTCGTTCTTCTTTTGCTTGTTGGGAGCTTTCCCGTGTAAATAGTTTTATTTCGTTTATTTTCTTTGGGGGTCGAGAGGAGAAGACCATGATGAAAATGTTCAAGTGGCTCTTATATGCATTATTGATTGATATAACCAAGAGCCCATATTACCTTGTCTTCTCCTTTGTATTAAATGCTTGCAGATTCCAGCTTAGTCCAATGCATGTGCACTATTATTATTATACACACCATTCGGTCGTGCGAGTGAAAGGCAATAATGACGATATATGATGGACTGATTGAGATGAGAAAAGCTGGAATGAACTCGACCTCTCTTGTTTTTGTAAATATGTTTAGTTGATCGTTCCCGATTCAGCCTATTATGAATGAACATGTTTGCAATGACAATTAGAGATTATAGTTGCTTATCCATGCTTAATTAGCTAGGAGTTTATAATGGTTTACCTTGCGTACCAACATGCTATTAAAATGGTTGTGATGTGGTATCATAGGGTGGTATCCTCCTTTGAACGATTCGAGTGGCTTGACTTGGCACATGTTCACGCATGTAGTTCAAACAAAATCAACATAGCCTCCACGATATTTATGTTCATGGTGATTTATATCCTACTCATGCTTGCACTCAATCTTTATTAATTTTAATGCATGTTCATGCATGACTGTTGTCGCTCTCTAGTTGGTCGGTTCCCAGTGTCTTTCTAGCCTTCACTTGTACTAAGCGGGAATACTGCTTGTGCATCCACTTCCATAAACCCCAAAGTTATTCCATATGAGTCCACCATACCTTCCTATATGCGGTATTTACCCGCCGTTCCAAGTAAATTTGTATGTGCCAAATTCTAAACCTTCAAATGAAATTCTGTTTTGCATGCTCGAATAGCTCATGTATCAACTAGGGTTGTCTATATCTTCCATGCTAGGTGGGTTATTCTCAAGATGAGTAGAGTCCGCTCAACATTCACGAGAACATGGCTGGTAACAGGGATGCCCAGTCCCATCCTCTAAGCAAATCAAATCGAAGTAATTGCAAACAAAACTCCCCCAGGGCTGTTGCTAGTTGGAGGCACTCGTTGTTTCGAGCAAGCCATGGATTGATGCTTGTTGGTGGTGGGGGAGTATAAACTTTACCATTCTGCTTAGGAACCGCCTATTATGTGTGTAGCATGGAAGATATCGAGAACTCTTGGTTGTTATGTCTACAATGAAAGCATGCCGCTAAAAATATTATTTATCTCTATTTCAAAACCGAGCTCTGGCACCTCAACAAATCCCTGCTTCCCTCTGCGAAAGGGCCTATCTATTTACTTTTATGTTGAGTCATCACCCTCTTATTAAAAAGCACCAGTTAGAGAGCACCGCTATCATTTGCATCCATTACTATTAATTTATATTGAGTATGACTATGACTGGATCTCTTTTACCATGAATTACAATGTGTAGTCAGTCCTTGATCTTCAGAGGTGCTCTACATTTATGTTTTGCGGTCTCAGAAAGGGCTAGCGAGATACCATCTTGTTATATCATATTATGATTGTTTTGAGAAAGTGTTGTCATCCGAGATTTATTATTATTGCTCAGTAGTTGATTATGCCATTGATATGAGTAAACATGAGACCTAAATGTTATTGTTAATGTGGTTAGTTCATAATCTTTGCTGAAAACTTGATTGCTGGCTTTACATATTTACAACAACAAGAGCAAACAGAGTTTGTAAAAGTTTTTCTTTATCACTTTCAGTTTGTCAACTGAATTGCTTGAGGACAAGCAAAGGTTTAAGCTTGGGGGAGTTGATACGTCTCCGTCGTATCTACTTTTCCAAACACTTTTGCCCTTGTTTTGGACTCTAACTTGCATGATTTGAATGGAACTAAGCCAGACTGACGCTGTTTTCAGCAGAATTGCCATGGTGTTATTTTTGTGCAGAATAAAAGTTCTCGGAATGACCTGAAACTTCACGGAGAATATTTTTGGAATTTATAAAAAATACTGGCGAAAGAATCAACACCAGGGGGGCCACACCCTGTCCATGAGGGTGGGAGTTGCGCCTGCCCCCCCTGGGCGCGCCCCCTGCCTCCTCGGCCCCCTGGTGCTCTACCGACCTCAACTCCAACTCCATATGTTCATCTTCGGGGAGAAAAAATGAGAGAGAAGGATTCATCGCGTTCTACGTTACGGAGCCGCTCCAAAGCCCCAAACTCTCTCAGGAGGGCTGATCTGGAGTCCGTTCGGGGCTCCAGAGAGGGGAATCCGTCACCGTCATCATCATCAACAATCCTCCATCACCGATTTCATGATGCTCACCGCCGTGCGTGAGTAATTCCATCGTAGGCTTGCTGGACGGTGATGGGTTGGATGAGATTTATCATGTAATCAAGTTACTTTTGTTAGGGTTTGATCCCTAGTATCCACTATGTTCTGAGATTGATGTTGTTATGACTTTGCTATGCTTAATGCTTGTCACTAGGGCCCGAGTGCCATTATTTCAGATCTGAACCTATTATGTTTTCATGAATATATGTGAGTTCTTGATCCTATCTTGCAAGTCAATAGTCACCTACTATGTGTTATGATCCAGCAACCCCGAAGTGACAATAATCAGGACCATTCCCGGTGATGACCGTAGTTTGAGGAGTTCATGTATTCACTAAGTTTTAATGCTTTGTTCAGGTACTCTATTAAAAGGAGGCCTTAATATCCCTTAGTTTCCAATAGGACCCCGCTGCCACGGGAGGGTAGGACAAAAGATGTCATGCAAGTCCTTTTCCATAAGCATGTATGACTATATTCGGAATACATGCCTACATTACATTGATGAACTGGAGCTAGTTCTGTGTCACCCTATGTTATAACTGCTAATTGATGAACCGCATCCGACATAATTATCCATCACCGATCCAATGCCTACGAGCTTTTCACATATTGATCTTTGCTTACTTTCCCATTGCCACTGTTACAATCACTACAAAACTGCTACTGTTACTTTTGCCAATGTTACCGTTACTTCCATATTACTTTGCTACTAAATACTTTGATGCAGATATTAAGTTATCCAGGTGTGGTTGAATTGACAACTCAACTGCTAATACTTGAGAATATTCTTTGGCTCCCCTTGTGTCGAATCAATAAATTTGGGTTGAATACTCTACCCTAGAAAACTATTGCAAATAAGGCCTTCCCTCGTTCATCCTTTTCTCTACTCTTACTAGCAATGTGCCCGTGCGTTGCAACGGATCCAAAATAGAATAATACATGTTCAAAAACTTGAAAGAAAAACACTCTAGTTTGGTGTATATATCCTAAAAATATACTCGTATTAGGTTTCACTCAAAATATATTCCTTGTGGCTGTTTTGATGAGGTGGGGGAGGGATGTGGTTGGTTTCAAGATACTAAGGGGTTTCTGCAAATTGGAGCAGAGAAGTGGGGTCTTGTTGCAGAAATGCCATGACTTACATCATAGTCCTTAGATGCAGATCTGATGGTCAGAAATGACGGATGGAAGACACACCATCATCACCAACTGAGTCTTTTATAGGAGTAGAGATAAAAAACAGAGTTGGTGATGATGGTGTGCCTGCCATCCTGCAATATAGGCCGTCCGTTTTATATCTGACGGATAGGAAGGAAACTATGGCAATTTTGCAAAAAGAAACCCACACCCCTCTCCACATTTGCAAATAAGGCCTTCCCTCATTCATGCTTTTCTCTCACAAGATAAACTACTCATATAAATGCATCTTGATGTTCCGTGCAACGCATGGGCATCTTGCTAGTCTCTCACAAGATAAACTACTCATACAAATGCATCTTGATGTTCCATGCAATGCACTGGCATCTAGCTAGTTTCTTTTAAAATAGTTACTACGATAATTGGGTTGAAGTGATATATTATATGTCTGCCCCGAATGATTTTAGATTCACTAGTAGTAACAAAGAAAAGGTTGTCTTGTTAATTAACAGAAAACAGGGTGAAAACTATCACACGAGGCCGGTGAAAACAAGGCACATTGGGTTCAGCGTCATCTTCACTACAGCTGTGCGCGCGTGAGAAGTCTACATATCGAGGGGGCTACGGAGAAAAAGACGTATCGAGTGTGTCTAAGCAAGGCACAGAGACACCATGTGTGAGAGAGAAACCAATTGACAGATTAAGATCAGATCGAGTTGTCACCCTTCTGTTGTCATTGTTGGGGTTGGGGTGGGGAAGGGGAGGGAGAGAAAGACGTATTGAGAGTGTGCGTGGTAGGCACAGAGGCACAACTAGCGTGAGTGTGTGTGTGTGTATTTGTGTGAGTTTGAAAGAGGAGTAGAAAGATTACTATCAAGATCTAGGTGCCACCCTACTCCTTCGGTGTCGGTAGTGTGTATGTGTGTGTTTGAGAGAGAAGCCAGTTGATAGATTAGTATCAAGATTGAGGTGTCACCCTACTCCTTCGGTGTCGGGAAGTGTGTGTGTGTGGGTGGGTGGGTGGGGGCAGTGACACTTACATATCTCTACTCTTGTAAAAAACAGAGTTGGTGATGATAGTCTTCCTGCCATCCTGCAATATAGGCCATCCGATTTATATCTGACGGATAGGAAGGAAACTATGGCAATTTTGCAAAAATATACCCACACCCCTCTCCGCATTTGCAAATAAGGCATTCCCTCGTTCATCGTTTTCTTCCACAAGATAAACTACTCATACAAATGCATCTGGATGTTTCGTGCAACGCATGGGCATCTTGCTAGTAGGGAGAAGGAGTTTGTGTGACCCATATCTATATTAAGGGATAGGTAGATAGGATGTGTGCGAGGCATACTTGAAGCATCACGGAGATAAACAAACGGTGTGCATGCAAGTGCCGGAAAAAATGAAGCGATAAACAATGTCTACGCGCGCGCACGTGTGTTTGTGTGTGTGTGAGAGAGAGAGAGCGAAATCTCAAAACAAAAGGTGCTCTGCTGGAATCCCATTGTATGTATTCATATGGTTCCGGAACTCGAGTAAACCTTAATTAGGCATATGTGTGAGAGATATAATTATCCTTTGAGACATTAGTGGCTGTGGGTGGGCGGAATTAAAGGGCTGGGCATGTTCGATAGAGAGAGGGTGTGCGTTTCTGTGTGAGAGACTTGTAGGACGGGGTAGAAAGATGAATTCTAACCTTGACGGTGGGAGAGAAATACCCGAAGTGCGCGTGTGTGATTCCGATGCCCACGGGGAAATGAGATATGTATCCGTGTGAGAGAGATTGCATAATTCATTCACGTATCACTATCTAGTGATCGTGGACGTGCATCGCTTGAACATAAATCAATATCAACCTCGTATCATGGCCAAAGGTACAATATCGATTCAACGCTATAAAGATTGGACACTCACATATCACATTTTTTCTATCTAAATAAACCTTTTCAATTGTGCATGCCAAAGTTACAGTGATGTTTCTTCAAACAACCAATGTAGCTATCATGTACATGCACCATTGTTACTCTTGCATTCAAATTTATTAGTCTTGGATGATTTAAGGTTCTATTATGAAGTAATATATGTAATATTCATATATGAATTCAACGGGTACACAATTTATGAAATGGAGGCTATCTAATCATATGAGGTAACAATTTTAAGTAGCGGACTACAATATCCATTTCTTTTGTGGGACTACAATATCCATTTCTTTTTGTGCGCCTCTACACTAACACGTCAATGCATTAAGTTTAAAGTAAATAACCAATGGCACTAAATTATCTATTTACACAAAAATACATAGGCTGAGCGTTTGATCCCTTTTTTGTGAACGCGCCTCTACACCCGTACGATTGGCCGCGCCCGTGTGAACGTCCAAGTTATCGGCACATAATCTCGAGTTATTGTCTTTTTTTCTGGGGTGGACTTCACACCAGTTATTAACTGCTGACGCGTGCCCCGTGTACACAGTCTCGCATGAACTTCCCGCTAGCATGGTCCAAAATTAGTTGAAACTGGATACGAACGATCCCGCGGGCGGCAAAATCTCCCGCCTCCTTCTAAAATTTCCGCCACCTAGTCTTTAGCATGCGAAATTCCCCTTTGGTCCTTGGTGCACGCAGAACAACAGTAACAATACCGCCCTCATCTACATAATAGGTCGGGGCTGCTTTGGTAACTTCCGGTTCCCCCCACCACACGGCACCCCCATTTCCTCTCCCCCTCTCGCAAAAACGACTAACTCCGCAGCACCAGAGGATTTGACATCACGCCGTCTGTCGTGGAATTGTCACGGCAGATATCCTTAGCGTGAGGACTCAGTCATGAGGCCAGCGCATCTATGTAGTAGCTTGAGAGGGGTTGGTTGGGATGAGAGACGCAGGGCGGATCAATGCACAAGACAAGGGTTTAGACAGCTTCGGGCCCCGGGAAACATCATCCGGTAACAACCCTACGTGCTGTTTGGGGCTAGGTCTCATTATGATCACGGGAGAGTCGCCGGTCCGGCTCTCGGTGTTTAGCCCTAGAGATTATTTCTTGTTGCTTGTCCCTCTTTGGGGAGCCCTGCCCCTCCTTATATAAGTTAGAGGGGCGGGTTACATGTGGAGTGCTAGTAGGACTAGGACTAGTCTATCTTTTCTTACAAGTTGAATACAAGTACGGGTCTTGCTTCCTCGTAAAGGAAATATTCGTCATCCCTTTCTTCTTAAGCCGGCCCATCATAAACGTGAGCCGGCCTTCTGGGCCTTGGGCCTAGTCTTCTATCTGACCCGCCGTCGGGGTCATCCGTGAGTCGTCAGGCTCGTGAGTCGTCTGGAAGTGAGCCACCAGACCCGTGAGTCGCCAGTCCTCTGGCGGGTCACGGTGAAGCGCCAAGTCCGGCCGGGTCATAGTTCCGGCCGGGTCATTCCGCGGGGTATATCCCCCACATTAGCCCCCAGTTTAATTTGGATTTATCCATGTTAAACTAATCTGCAATATAAACACAAGAACAAATTTGACATGTTGTGTTCCGGGTTAAATATTCTTTGTAAGCCGGCACTTGATCATCTTTAAGTCCTTGTCATCTTCCTTCTTGATATGTATCCATAATCTCATAGGAAATCTCTTGAGCAGATATGTTCAAATTTTGCCAATGCAAAAAATCCAGATACTTCCTTTGAAAATCCGGGTCAACAGGCCAGCTTGAGAGTCAATTTGCTGACATTGGTCTCTTGTTGTGAAATATTGTAAAAGATAATCCACTTGAGTCAGCTTTCGATGCTCTGACCTGACAAAAATATTGGTCTTCAAATATTCAACTTATATTCAGCCGGCTTAAAGATATAAAACTTGCCGGTTTATGAGTACCAAAATTGCCGGGTTATAAATAGATGATGCCAAGTCATAATTGTTGCCGACGCCGGTTTATGATTTTTGCAGACACCAGGTCAATCTGATTTACCTGTAGCCCCCAAGGGCCGGTTTTAATCAGCATGAATAAGGCGGGACTTATCACCATGGCTTTAAATAAAATCCAGTTGTATAGCCCCCATGGGTCGGCTATAGTCATAGTAGTGTAGCCGGGTCATCCTAGAATTGTCTTCAGCAGAGAGCAATATACATTAGCCCCCAAGTGTCGGGTCATTATTTAATAATGAGCAGGGACTTTGTAAATATGATGATGTAAATTTGAGCAGCAACATGTAGCCCCCAAGGGCCGGCTCAGTAAGATAATATTGAGCTGGGACTTTATATATATTTCCTTGAATTGTTGACAGGAGCAATTGGTAGCCCCCAAGTGCCGGCTCATTACAATGTGATGAGTCGGGTCTTTAATAAGTTGAGCAAAAAATGACTTTGCATTAGCCCCCAAGTGCCATGGTGCATGCTGGCACTGACATGGGACTTGCATATTTGATGTAATCTCAACTTTGAATAATGTAGCCCCCAAGCGCCGGGTCGTAAGCCTGCAGCGACTCGGGACTTATCTGTTGACAAGTAAATCCGGAGTTTAAATACCCGGCGGCTCTTGCCCAATGGTGTGGCACCCAAGTTTGTATTTGGATTTTTTTTGAAAAGATTTTATTTGACTTGAGGGGAGTGATTTAAAAATTTTTCTTCAAGAGAACTCTCCCTTTCATATATTTTCTTTATGGCCAAAATTTTATTTGGATTCACCCAAGATCTGCCTTTGACCTTGGGAGTTCTTGCTCTTCATTTGGACTCAAGACAAAATGTTTTTTTTCATTTGGGAAAAGAACTTTTGAAAACCTTTTTCTGAATTTGCACTATGGCTTTTGGAAGGTACTTTGCCACTTTCAACTATTCCTTCTTGCCATGGCATAAGTGCAAATCCTCTCTCCTAAACACTCCCTCACCTCTGGATCATGATTTACATCGAATCCAGCAAGTTGAACCTCCCCATGTAGTTATTTTCCATTCAAATTCTATTCAAATATTTTCTGCCTTCTATTCTACCTCTTGGAGATTTACAAAGGAACTCAATTTTCTGTTTGGACTTTTACCACCAAACTTCTTTCCCCTCCTAGTCCTTTGAACCCTCAACCTAGAACCATGAAGATCCACTGGTCTCCAGTTCAAAATTTTCAAACTACATCAGCTGCAAGTTTTGACCAGATAAGGCAAATTTGGTGAAATTCATTCAAAACCTTCTCCAAAAATTCCAAATAAATTCATACAGCCCCTGGGTGCTTTGAGTGGTCATCTCACCAAGTTACAGCTCCAGCAAAATTTACCTCTTTACCAAAACCTACTGTCGAACACCTGCAATGCATGGTCACTGTCAAGTTTCAGTAACTTCAGAGTTTCAGTTCAGTGCTGGCTGTCGTTTTCTTCAGAAACGGGCATCGATCTCGCCAGTACCACCGCGTCGCCTTGCTCCTCGTCCTCGCCCACTTGTTCCTGCACCGCACGAGCGCCTGGCACCTTGCAGGCGTCGGCGACGGGCAGCAGGAGGTGCGCCGCCCCGTGACCGACGCCGGCGGCGGCTTTGCGGACGCCAGCGGGAGACACGGCGCCGACGACTCCACCCAGCGCCGCCCAAACCACCGGAGCCCGCCGCGTGGCCGTCCACTCCCCCGAATGCGCTGCCGCTCTCGTCGTGAACCACAGGGCGCGGAGCGCGCTCTCTGCCGCCGTTGAGCCCGTGCGGTCACCTCACCGTGGGCAGACGCCATTACGCCAGGGCCAGCTCCGTTTAGCTACAAAACGAGTCCCGTAACATCCACCGATGATGCCCGACCGCTCAAACCCTCTGCCAACCCACTGCTCCGCCATAATCGCTCGCTGGAGATTCTCCGTTCACGGCCACCCCGTCGATCTGCCTATAAATAGAGGTCCCGAGCTTCAACTCGACCACCCACCAGCCCTGCACTTCCTCTAGAGCACGCCTAGCCACTGGAAGAGCCCCGAGGAGGTCTCCTTCCTCGACTCCGGCCGCCGCGACCCGCCACGGGATCCAGCCCGATTCGCCCCCGTGTGTGCTCCGCAGCCTCCATTCTCTTGCCAGTAACTTCACCATGCATCTCTCGTTCTGACCCGCACTTCAATTTGAAGCTTGCAGCCCTCCACCGGAGTTCCCCATCCTCACCCGAGCCGCCGTCCGCCGGAGATAGTGTCGCCGTCGACGTGGTGCTCCCCGTTGGACGAGTCCACCACCCACCGACGCGGAAGAAGACACCGAAGCTCTTGGTACCCTCCGTTTCTCCTAACTCGCCGTGGTTCGACGCCGGCGTCCACCGCCGTCTTCGGGCGCCGGCGAGCCTTTTCAAACCTGACATGCGGGCCCCGCGTGTCAGCCTCTGTTCTATTTCCCCGAACCATTTTCTGTTGACGCCTTCGGGCAAAATACGTCTTCTCTCTTGCGCTTGCGCATTTCCAAACGAACCGTTTTCTGTTTTCTCAGTTAAAACCCTGGAACTTTTCTGTTTCATTACAGAAAGGTCCCTGGACAGAAACCTTTATAACTTTTTAATAAAAAGGTATTTTTGAGTGATTCTTTTTCTGACATTCTTAAAATTTTGTCTAGTTTTTTATGGGATTTATTTGGGAAATATTTGGCAAAGTTTCTGTGCATGTGTTGGTTTTCACGTTAGTACCCGTTTCGTGATTGCCGTAGGTTCCGGGAGAGGTGACGGAGCCGCGAACTTCGCCGAGCTAGATTCCGACTTCTCCGAACCAGGCAAGCATGTTTGGACATTTGATATGGCAGAAGCTTTGCATGTTCATGTGAAAGTTTGTGTGTGGCATATGAGTGTCGGTAAATATCTTGTTGCTCGTAAGGCAACGACCCGGTTGTTCCGAAGTTGCGATGACCTCTGATGAGAGGTGGCCTAATCATGTAGTGACATGAAGGGAAGGAAGGTGGTACTATTGTAGCATGCCAGCCTTGCGTCATCCGACTTTCTTCGACGTTAACGTGGTTGGAGCCACGTTATCGATCTTTTCCCGCATGTTCCAAAGTTGCGATGACCTCTGATGAGAGGTGGCCTAATCATGTGGTGACATGAAGGGCAGCAAGATGGTACTGTTGTAGCATGCCAGCCTTGTGTCATCCGACTTTTCCGACGTTAACATGGTTGGAGCCGTGTTATCGTCCCTTCCCCTTTCCGTGCTACCACATGTCTCATTGCCAGGATACGGTTTAGTAAGTTGGTAATCTCTTTCCGTGTACACACCAAACAGAGAGGCCGGGATGATGGTACCTTGGCCCAGGATTAAAGCCAGTCATTCGGTCAGGGAGCATGGGTGTTTCCGGTTGGGACCGAGAGGGGGGGCACCCCCTTATAGCGCGCGTATAGAAATTTGATCCCATGCTACGCGAGGTTGTAGCCTCCCCGACTCAAGGTTTTTCTTGAATGTTGCCGAGGGTGATCCCTGTCTTCGGATGGTTGAATTGGGTGTGTACTGGTTAGACGTGTTCCTTCCAGAACACCGTAGACGGAACTAGTCCCCGTGACTACTGAAATCCGTTGGCTGTGGATAAGTACAAACTCTGCAGAGTCAATTCTTTCCAAATCATCGTATCCATGATCAGTAGTGTATACATTATATCCATATCTATCCATGTGAAAAACTTGTCCCCGGTGAACAAGCTCAAGTGGTAAAATCTCAGGTTTTATTGTTATTCCAGTGGATGGACAAGCTTTATTTTGTGTCTCATGCTTGTGATAATTTATGTCTCCGAGCTGTTGTAATAATGAAATGTGATATAAGCCCTTTAGGTGACGTCGCGCAGACGTCCGACTGTGGCGTGTACTCGTTTCTCACTTTCGATATAAGCCCTTTATGTGATGTCGCTCAGACGTCCGACTGCGGCATGCACTGTCTTTACTTTCTGTTATAAGCCCTTTATGTGGTGTCGCCCCGACGCCCGACTGTGGCATTATTATTCCGCATTTTCCGCTCGAGGAGTCTTTCAGACACTCGCTTGGCACCTGTATTATTATTCCGCATTTTCCGCTCGAGGAGTCTTTCAGACACTCGTTTGGCACCTGTATTATTATTTCGCATTTTCCTCTCGAGGAGTCTTTCAGACACTCGTTTGGCACCAGTATTACTATTCGGCAGTTTCCGCTCGAGGCGTCATTCAGACGCTCGGTTGGCACCCAGTATTTATTATCTCTATGTCTGATCGCACTGGTTAACTTATTCATGTGTTTCATGTTTGCATTTGTTATACCTTATGTCCGAACTGTCTTGCGAGTACTTTCATAGTACTCACCTGGCTTGTTGATTTGGCCAGATGTTGACGAAGGCGATCTCTTGGATGAAGAGTTTGATAGCGCGTCCGATGCCTAGAGGAGTCCCAGTCAGTCCTGCGCGATCCCGGATTTTGGTCACTTGTATTGCATACGCTTCCGCCACCCGCAATAAGTCTTCTCGAGTCTCACTCCGACGCTCGAAGAGCTGTAGTCTTCTGGAGACATATCACTCGCCTCGCGGTGATATCTCCACCATCGTCATTATCGTGAGTTAGTAGTTTGCCACCCTATCCGCCGTATTGATTTATCGGCGTGCATGTAATAAATTGTTGGGCAGTCTCTGCTCAACTTTGTATTATATTTAGTGCTCCTGGTATTTTTTTCTTCTGTGACCAATGTATTGTCTATCAGTGAGAAGGAATTCTTCCTCGCTGGTCCGTAACAGGGATTGGTTTCTCAATAATTATTTTATTGAAAAACCGGTCGTGACAGATGGTGATTTAATACGCCTCCATTGTAAGCCGGAACTTTTATAACCCGGTGGCTTATAACCTTTGAGAAATCCAGAGCAGATAATCATTTTGAAGCATCAATTTTGATGATGAGCTTGATCTTTAGCATTTATATAAGTCATAGTTCTGCAAATCCTGCAGAGTTTAAACAACATATGCCCTGGCGACTTAACGTCAAAAGCCAGGGCGGGTAACAACCAGACATAATATAGTCTTTATGCACACAAGTAGATCACAAGATCCCTTGGCGGTTTACCGCAGGGCAGATCATAATATCTCACATATAACCACTGATGTGTAAAAAGGAGTCACAGATAAGCCTGTTATGAATCATAACCTTGAAACATAACTATAATAATAATATCATACCTGTGATATTGAATTTTCACTGCCGGTTTATGAGACCTGTGCAGTAAGGGTGATAACCCAATCTTTAGAAATCAAGACTTCCAAATGTTTATGATTGTCATATGATGGCGACTTATCATCCTAAGTCAAACCGGGTTAAATAGCAACCACTCATATACACTTTAGATATGATCAAAAGAGCTTCAAATAAAATCCAAAAATTGTTTGCAAAAAGAGACTTCAAAAAATTTGAGGCTTTTGATTTGAATACGATCAGAAAACCGTCCCAAAGGGGTTAAGCTAAGATTCGAATACGATCATATAGCCCCCAGTGGCTTTGGCGTTGCCGATCAAGAGGGTACCGACAGCTATGTTCTCTTTGGTTCAAATACGACCTATGTTTGAACAGGAAGCCCCCAAATGACCTTGAGAGTTGTTTAACGACGCTGATTCGAATACGATCCACGTCGGTTCCCAAAAGGGGTTGAGCTATGATTCGAATACGATCAAGCAGCCCCCTAGTGAGCTCGGCAGTGTGCCAATCAAAAGGGTACCGACAGCTATGTTCTCTTTGGTTCGAATACGACATATGTGAAGCCCCCTAGTGATCATGAGAATATTTAACGACTCTGATTCGAATACGATCAGGGTCACACCAAAAGGGTTAAGCTAAATTCGAATACGATCAGCTCCCAATGGTAATTAAAGCAGGGTACTTATATTTGAGTTGTGCTTTGTAACAGACTCTCTTTGGTCCCTTTAATTTTTCCTGAGAACTCGAACTTTGCGAGAGATAATCTCTTTTTGAAACGGAAATTTGTAAAACGGATATTGAGAGCTTCAAAGCTTTATAAGATACAAATTTACCTTGAGCCGGATGTTTGAACCGGATTTGAGAGCTTCAAAACTTTGCGGGAGAAAGATATCTCTTGAACCGGATTTTAAACCAGAATCTTTATTTGAACCGAAAATTTTCTGACGGCCTTTAAAGTTTCATCAATATGGTAGCAGCCTCCGGAACTGGGTTATCATTCCCTCCAACAACCCGGGGTTCCCGAGTCATGTCACTGTAGCCCCCGAGTCTCAAGATGACTCGAGGAGTTGGCTTGAGATTCTCCATATTTAACCGTGATATAAACCGGCATAACTTATATATCATTGGTGTTGATAACACGATGTGTATCCACAGAAGGTTGAGGTGACTGCGGCGGGTTATAAATGATCCCGTATGAGCCGTGTCAGCAACTCGGCCAATGGTTCCTTCCAACTGGCTGTTTGAAGTTTAACCAAACTGTAGTGATGGCGACTTGTGCGCATGTCCATTGAGCCATCCGGTGCAGACGGCGGTTGATAGTATATGATAATTTGCTTCCATTTTGTTGAAAGAAAACCGGGCTACCCAAGCTGTGACTTGCTCATACTCAAAAAACAGCTCATGCAGACGGGTGCGGCCCGGTGTGTTGATGTAGACCAGGCCGCGAGAGACGGGCGACAAAGACGACCGCGGCTTCAGAGGCGGCACAGACAGATGAGTCGGCCGCGGTATTGTAAACCGGCGTGGACGGGCGATTTAGCCACGTCATATTGATGTAAACCGGTCTGCAGAATGGCGGTTTGCACATATATTCATCGAGCTTGATGGCATGATAAGATACTAGCGCATTTATAATGGTAGCGCGAGCTTATACATCCATGACACAGCCATAGCTTTTGCAGTGAACAATTGTCCTGCATAACAATATTGCAGACCAAGGCAAAGGTAAACTGTTCTTTGACAAAAATAATATGTGCTAAAAATATATTTTAGATGGATATCACCTGATGTGTTTAGGCCAAAAATAATCCGCCATGAAGTTAATGATCACTAGGTGAAACTGAAATCAATCACGGCCGAGGCGGCCGCGGTGTTGTAAGCCGGTGTGGACGAGCAAGTTGTCCTCTTTGTTGTAAGCCGGCGCGGATGCGTGAACTGGCCGCGAGAGTGGACGGGCGAGTCGTCCGCAGCGTTGTAAGCCGGCGTGGTCGCGAGAGACGGCCACGGCGTTGTAAGCCGGCACGGTCGCGAGAGACGGCCACGGCGTTGTAAGCCGGCGCCGTCGTGAGAGACGGCCACGGCGTGGGAAGCCGGCGCGGTCGCGAGAGACGGCCACGGCGTTGTAAGCCGGCGTGGTCGCGAGAGACGGCCACGGCGTGGTAAGCCGGGGCGGTCGCGAGAGACGGCCACGGCGTTGTAAGCCGGTGCGGGAGTCCGTTGAGTAACGACAACCACCTGTGCCAAAAGATGTTGGCATGCCTCCATCTCCGCGGTATAATATTACTTTGTAATAAATAATTCTCCTGCATGTAAAATACAGCAGGGCAAAGTAGTTTTGCTCGGATGAAAATAAATAAATAGGGTAAATAGCACCTGATTTTTGTCTAGACGACAGATGATCCTTTGCGCGGATCAAAATTTCACTCATGGTGCCGGTTGATCTTTACCCACTTCCTTTAAACCCCCTGGGCAGTCAACACACCCGTGAAACGGATCCAGATAGAGCCAACACGGCCAGCCAGCAGTCAGGCGCAGGCAAGCTCGCTGTAGCATGGTTGATGGATTGGGGGTGGATCAAGGCGGCCGCGAAACAGAGCATATCACAGTATGGCAGAACCGGCTGGGCAGCTCGACTTGAGCAGAGGCGGCTCCGAGCAGATGAACCCGTGGGGCAGTTTGACGCGCAGACGTTAAAGCATGGTGGCAGATTAGTGCACAAGTGAGGCAAGTGACCCGGCTCGTGGTACGGCGGTAAAAACACCCGGCCGGTTCATCGGTGGAGAAAGCTTGCAGGTGGAGCAGTAGAGAGGCATAGGGCTGGTGGCCCTCAAGTGTGGCAAGGCCGCGCGGCCGAAGTGGCCCATCGGCAGAAGCATGCGAATGGGCGGTTGAGGCGACTCGCGCATTCCGTTGCTGAGTCGGTTTTTCTGCAAAAATCCACGTCCGTCTCATCTTCCGAGTCGTGGCCTGTTCCTCCTCTCTCTCTTTTTTTATGTGAACTAGCACATTAGCAAACTCACGTGAGGGATCTTTGGCGCATATGTCTTTGTCCTTCCCATGTAGGAGTAAGCAGTAATATTAGTTTTTGATTCTTGCGTGAACATTGGTGCTTGGTCCTTCACGTGGGGGCGGGGCTGTAGCTTCAGAGATGTGACATCGCTACTTGAATTTTGACAGGACCAATGGATGGACCACTCGGGGGTTGACCCTTGCCCGCACACGCGTTTGTTGATTGATCGGATTCAACGGATCACTTTGTATCGGCGGCGCACAGCAGAATTCCAAACCCTTGCGTCGGCGGCTTATTCGCTACGGGCGACTCACGGCCGCGGGCGTGAGCCTTGCGCGAGGGCGGCTCATGGCTGTGAAGACGACGACTGTGAGGCGGCATCGAAGTTGACTTGGAAAAGAAGCGGGACTGTCCGCGGCCTGGATCCAGACCCGTGGCCACCTTTTCGCCGAAGGGGCCGGCGACGGCGACTCGGACGACAGCGGCTCTGCCGCGGGCGACTCGTGAGCCACCGGCGACTCGGGCAACGGCGGCTCTGCCGCGGGCGACTCGAGCGACAGCACGGTGATTCGGATGACGGCGGCTCCTGCGCGGGTGTTTCGTGAGCCGCCGGCGACTCGGATGATGGCGGTTCTGCCGCGGGCGACTCGGACGACGTCACGGGGCGAGTCGCGGCGCGAGAGGCCAGCGGCGGAGGGCACGGTGCCTGCCCCGGATGGGTGCATCGGCGAGGTTGAGCACCCGGTCGCGGGCGGGTTGATACCTTGATGGCGGCCGTTTTGCTGATCTCTGTTTCGTGCCCCTCCAAAAATTTACACTGTACTTCTTTTTTGCATGATCTCAATCTTGGTAGCTTGTCTTTTAGTATCACATGCCGGGTCATACGAGAACTTGAGGTTGCTCGAGACGCAACATGACCCAACAATCCAGAATTTGTACAGGCAGCAGGCGAGGAAGACCATGATCCCTACAAGGCCACCACAAACCAAGAAACTTGTCTCACTCGACGGAGGCGGACAGGCAGCAGAGGCGAGCATGGCGGCTTGACCGTGGCGGTTCAGCGGAGGCGAAACACGACAGCGCGCCAGAGCCTGATGCGGCGGCTCACCGCAAACCACGAAGGCAACAGTGGACAGGCAAGCGCGGAGGGCCAGGCAACTCAGCGTGTGACAGTAGCGGAGAAGCGGAGGGCCGGGCGACTCGGACACGGGACGGCAGCGGAGGGCTGGTCCGGCTTACTCAGCGCGGGACCTCAGCTGCCCGGAGTGGCAGAGCAACTCGCAGGCATGGCCGTGGAAGAACCCAAATCCAATCCACTTCCGGGTCCGTGGCTCGGTTGCTGTCAGTTTGGCTATCCATCTTCGTGTCTTTTTTGGGGGTCAAACTTGATGTTTGACGTGTTGGGGAAAGGTACTACTACTTGGACTCCGATTGGTTGTTTAACACGGGTCATACTAGTTGCAACTTGCAGCCCATATGCAGTGACAATGACTCGGCCAATCGGACAAAATCGGCTGTACCAATCAGACTCGACCTTGTAGGCAGGGCAGCTGCCGAAACGCAAACTCCGATCTGATTCGGCGGAAATGCCCAGACGCGTGCGGCGCGGCACGTAACCCTAATCTCTTGTCTTGAACGAATCTCGTATATGCCGGCTCCGATGAAATCGCAAGCTTCTTGATCCCTTGATTAGATCCCTTCAAGAACTCAACACCACCATGCGCGGCCCCACGGTGGGCGCCAACCGTCGTGGAATTGTCACGGCAGATGTCCTTAGCGTGAGGACTCAGTCATGAGGCCAGCGCATCTATGTAGTAGCTTGAGAGGGGTTGGTTGGGATGAGAGACGCAGGGCGGATCAACGCACAAGACAAGGGTTTAGACAGCTTCGGGCCCCTGGAAACATCATCTGGTAACAACCCTACGTGTTGTTTGGGGCTAGGTCTCATTATGATCACGGGAGAGTCGCCGGTCCGGCTCTCGGTGTTTAGCCCTAGAGATTATTTCTTGTTGCTTGTCCTTCTTTGGGGAGCCCTGCCCCTCCTTATATAAGTTAGAGGGGCGGGTTACATGTGGAGTCCTAGTAGGACTAGGACTAGTCTATCTTTTCTTACAAGTTGAATACAAGTCCGGGTCTTGCTTCCTCGTAAAGGAAATATTCGTCATCCCTTTCTTCTTAAGTCGGCCCATCATAAACATGAGCCGGCCTTCTGGGCCTTGGGCCTACTCTTCTATCTGACCCGCCGTCGGGGTCATCCGTGAGTCGTCAGGCTCGTGAGTCGTCTGGCAGTGAGCCGCCAGTCCTCCGGTGGGTCACGGTGAAGCGCCAAGTCCGGCCGGGTCATACTTCCGGCCGGGTCATTCCACGGGGTATATCCCCCACACCGTCCGTACTTCATCGACCTTTCTACCCCTCCCTCTTGAAACCCTAGACTGCTCATCCACCGGCATACCAGAGCCCATTCACTGCCAACGGCGTCTACCTCACCGGATCTGCTTCTGCGGCCGCATCTACCCCTCCCACCTCCACTAGAAACAAGTAGAATGCTCATCCACCACTGTACCACAGCCCATTCAGTGCCGGCCTTGTCCACGGTGCCGGATCTGCTTCGCCGGTACTCTCGTCAACCACAGCGCATCTGCAACGGCTCATTCGTACTCCTCACTGGAGATGCTTCGTCCACACACCCTCGGAGCCGCCCCACCGACGGCCTCTGATCCTCTTCGCCGACACCTTCCTCAACCCTACCGGAGCCGCTTCGCCGACACCATCGTCAACCCTACCGGAGTAGCTTCGCCTATACCATTCTCAACCCTACTGTGCCACTTTGCCAACTCACAAGTCCACGGTCACAGATTCGCTTCGTCGCACCCTCATCCAACCTACCGGAGCAGCTTCTGACGCCCCGTTCATGGCCGCAGATCCGCATTGTCGACATCATCCTTAACCCAACCACTGGAGCAGCTTCACCGATGCCCTCATCCACGGCCACAGATCCGCTTCGCCCACTGTTTGTCTCAAATCCGGCGGATCTTGGGTAGGGGGTCCCGAACTATGCGTCTAAGGCTAATGGAAACAGGAGGCGGGGGACACAATGTTTACCCAGGTTCGGGCCCTCTCGATGGAGGTAATACCCTACTTCCTGCTTGATTGATCTTGATGATATGAGTATGACAAGGGTTGATCTACCACGAGATCATAGAGGGTAAACCCTAGAAGCTAGCCTATGATTATGATTGACCTTGATCCTGCGGACTAAACCCTCCGGTTTATATAGACACCGGAGGGGGCTAGGGTTACATAGAGTCGGTTATAGAGAAGGAGATCTACATATCCGATTTGCCAAGCTTGCCTTCCACGCAAAGGACAGTCCCACCCGGACACGGGACGAAGTCTTCAATCTTGTATCTTCATAGTCCAACAGTCCGGCCAAAGTATATAGTCCGGCTGTCCGAGGACCCCGTAATCCAGGACTCCCTCAGTAGCCCCTGAGCCAGGCTTCAATGACGATGAGTCCGGCGCGCAGATTGTCTTCGGCATTGCACGCCGGGTTCGTTCTCCGAATACTCCATAGAAGATTTTAAACATAAGGATCGTGTCCGGCTCTGCAAAACAAATTCCACATACCACCGTAGAGAGTATAATATTCCACAAATATAATCTGCTGACAACTTTTCATAGCATGACATCACGCCGCGGCCCGGTCATTATACAACCATTTTCCCCAGCCTACTGCCGCACGTATTGCGAGGCGGTTTTATTGGCATGTCTTGTCACAGCAGAGATCGTGTCCCCTTATCACGGGATTCTCATCAATACGGGTGTGGGCAACCCAACCACGCCATCAACGCGGCGCTTGGGGAATAAGCGAGTTTATCGCGCAAGTGGGGAGGCGCACAGTTTCTACCGCCCTTATAAAGAGATAAGGATTCCTCTTTTCCACCCACGCCTTCTTCTTACCCTGCTCATCCATTCTCGCACACTCAAGCTCCAGCGCCCAAGTTCTCACCTTCTCCGTAAAGCCATTCCAAACATGTCCGGAGCGGGAGGCAAGTGGATGGTCTCCTCCGTTACGGAGGAGGACATCACGAAGCTCCGGGAAGCTGGATACCTGGCCGCAAACATTGCGCACCGGCTTCCGGACGCAGGGAAGATCGTCCCTACTCCGGAACCCCACGAGAGGGTTGTATTCCTGGCTCACTTCGTCCGCGGACTAGGATTCCTCCTCCACCCATTTGTCCGCGGGCTCATGTTCTACTATGGGCTGGACTTCCATGATCTGGCCCCCAATTTCATCCTCAACATCTCGGTGTTTATCATCGTGTGCGAGGCCTTCCTCCGCATCAAGCCCCACTTCGGCCTGTGGCTGAAGACCTTCAACGTGAAGGTGGTGGCTGGCCAGCAAGTGGAGTGCGGAGGTGCCATGGTGGGCAAGATGCCCAACGTCACTTGGCCCGAAGGCTCCTATGTGGAGACCGTGAAGGAGTGACAATTGGGGTGGTTCTACATCACCGAGCCGCGCGACACCAACTGGGCGGCGGCCCCCGAATTTCCATCCGGCATCCCCATGCGGCTCACCTCCTGGAAAGAGAAAGGCCTTGCATGGGATTCACCGGTGGAGCTAAGCAGACTTCAGACATGCGTCAAAAATATGATAAGCAAGAAAATCAAGCTTGTCAACGTGGTCCAGGTCATGCTCTTCCGCCGGATCCTTCTGTGTCAAAGACGGGCTTTCAATATGTGGGAGTTCGACCCGGCCGAACACCTGACGCTGTGAGAGCTCTTCGGCACGACGCACGAAGATGTCTGGAAGGTACTTTTCAAGACCACCGAGGTACCACCGCCCATAACTGAGGATCGCGGACTCAGCGCAAAGCGCCCTACCAATCCAGTAAGTTTTTATATTTTGCAAGACATGCCTTGTTCTAGCACATCCGTGGGAGGAATCTAAACCCCCAACGCCAATTTAACAGGACTGGGTAGCGATAGCGGAGCGGATTGACTGTCCGGCTCCATTACCCGAAGATCCAGCATCGGCTCTCTTGACAGAGATGCTGTTTCCGACGCCCTATGAGGTGCCGGAGAAGAAGGCCAAAGGGACCAGGAAAGGTCTCCAGCGCAAGGTTGTATCGGACTCATCGTCTGAGGACACCGAGGTGCGCTCCTCCAACAAAAACGAGGAGGAGGAAGAGGAAATCCCTCGCCCCCAACCGGGGGGGGGGGGAAGAAGTGGAAGGCCGCCCCAACTGGGGAGGCCGAACGGTCCAAGAAGGGAAAGGGTCTCCCTTCGGACCACTCCACCACAGCCGCCTACAGCGACAAGGAGTGGTTGCCCAGGGACAAGCGCCTGGCGAAGTCGTAAGTATTCGGACACTATAATACTTCCGATACGTATTGCTTTATTGCTTCTAATCATGTCAAATATGATCTTGCAGTCCGGCCAAAGCCCACATCAACGTATCCTCCTCGGACGGGTCTTTGAGCCAGTCGGCGATGAACAGTGATTCACTCCCGACGGCCACCTCCTCCCGGCCCGCAGACGACACCGAGGTGCTGTCTCAGAGGATACCGGACCAGGGGAGGCTGTTCTGGAGACGCCCCAAGGCGGAATCCCAGACGCCGGGCACGTGGGGGGGAAGACCCCCATGGATGCTGAGAACGGGGGCCGCAACAAGTCTGCGCCGGAATCTCCAGTGGTTCCGGATTCAGGCAGGCAGCCCCTCTCTAAGGAGGGCGAGACGCCTGTGACGATGACCTCTATCCATCCAGAGGCATCGGACAACTTGCTGGAAGCGCTTCGCGGCCCTTCCATTGACGAAGAGCACCGCACCGTCATGAGTGCGGTGATTGAGAAGGTCCGGTCTGCCAAAAGCGGATTGACCGAAGCCTGCGTCAGCCTCCTAATAGGCTTCGAGGTAAGTAAAATTATAAGAAAATATCATAGTATAGACAGTAGCCCCTGATGCTCTGTTTGGTGTTCGGAAAGAAAGGCCGAACAGAGGATCAAATAACATCCACATGAGTCTAACAGAATATGTGATTAAGCAGGCGTCGCTGCTGGCTGCTGTCGCCCATACTGCGGAGGTCTCCGGACTGAAGCGGGACCTGGAACGGACCAAAGGAGAGCTCGGCCTCGTGAAGAGGCATCTTGAGGAGAACAAAGGTACATAATACCCCGTCTGTATATTGATAAAGAAGGAATGGTTTTAGCTCATAGAAGCGTTATGACTTTAATAGGGGCCACAACCGAAGTGGCGGCCCTTAAAAAGGCGCTAACCGAGGCCGAAAACAAAGCGGCCAAGGAACGCGCCGAGCGCGAGAAGCAAGAGGCCCGAGTCGGCGAGGTCCAGCAAGAGCTCCAGGATTTTGTCAAAAAATATGAGTCCTTGGAGCGTGACTCTAATACGGAAGAATCCGAGCTTGCGAAGGCCCTCCAAAGCGCATGAGACGCCAAGGCCGAAGCCCAAAGGGCCCTCCAGGAGATTGAGGCGGCCAAGAAGATTGCGGCGTGTAAGGCATTCAATATCCAAAGCAAGCATGTGAAGGAGACTTTCCTTTTACTTACCCGAATTTGGAGCTCTCCAGGGGCATTCGCAGATCTGCCGCGCAGCATATCTGATGCCCCAGAGTTCTACTGAGCTGAAGAAGGGAGCTCGACGGGGAAGATGTTCTGGTCCCAGTATATTGGGGCCGAACATCCGATGACCTTGAGCGACCAGCTGAAGCAACTGGTCGAGCTTCACAAGGCGGCCGAGCTGGCCATGAAGGACCTCATAGTCCGGATGTGGCCTGCCGAGCCCATGCCCGGCAGTTACGTCGGCCTGGTGAAGCGGGTTGTGTCTGCCTGCCCGCGGCTTGAAGTGATAAAGCGGTCAGTCTGCATTGAAGGTGCGCGCAGGGCCTTCGCCCGCACGAAAGTGCACTGGGCGAAGATGGATGCCGAGAAGCTGGTGACGGAGGGGCCGCTGGAGGGCAAGGAGCATCGCTACCCCGAAAAGTATTATGACAGTGTCCTGAAGGGCGCCCGCCTTGTGGCGGAGGAATGTGCTAAGGATGTAATTTTTGAATGAATCTACTCATGTGATCCTGTAGTACGAAAACGAGTTCATTTGCGCTATATAACGGTTGCTGATTTAAAATTACCTTCTGTTCGGCCGTTTATAAAATCTGAGAGTTGGCTAGTCATCGGCTTCTGCCCCCATATAACTAGTACCGGGGTGTTCGGGATAAATCTACACACTCTTTATCCAAATTTTTGGTCCTTTGAGGAGGTGTTTAGCGCAGCGAACAAGGCAATCAGACTATACAGCTTTATCACTCTCACTTACCCATAGAAGTCTACAATTTTAAATTTTGGCGAAGCCCCTAGTATTCGGAAGGCCAAACTTGGGGCGCTATACATGCCTAAATCGGGCAAGGCCGATTCCTCGCCCGAAGCGGAAAAATCTTTAAGGATTTGAGACCTCTCGAACAGCGACCAGCTCTCGCCGCATCATGACAGTCAGTTTTCGGCTTTCTCTACTGAGGTGCTCGTTCGGAAGAACCGGGACACAATCGCAGTAGTTCTCCCTGTGCTACCTTAGTCGATATAGTGGAATGTAAGGTACCAAAACATGGGAGCCGGGCAAACCCAACTATTAACCCAAGACATGATTCGGAGCTGATGCATATATTGCTATAAGTTCGGGGTGCGCACTGTCGAAAGTGTTCGGACTTTTCTTGCCGTGTTATGGGGTACACTGAAGCCCCTGGCGAGCTGGACGTACCAAAATGTACCGATGCAATTTGTAATAAGTAAGCAGTAAAGGAAAAGGATAAAGAAATGTAATAGTAAGCTGACGCTGTACATTATTTTCCATTGTTGTAATAATAAGTCAACGCGTATGTATACAAGTAGTGCGATAAGCAAAATAGGACTATTTGACATGTCCTAACCAAGAGTGAGCTGCGTGTGGGTATGTAAAACAGGTATAGCAATCATTATCAGAGACCACCTGGGGATTCCCTTGTATGTCAAAGCTTCTTGCCTCCTTGGTTTTTCTGTCCCATGATGGGTCCGATACTCAGATTATCGAAAGAGCCTCGAAAAGAGAAGGACCTGAAAGAAAGAAAAAGGGGGAAGGTGTACGGGTCTTGTGACAGTTGAGCCGTATTTTGGTCCGCATTGTGGCCGTTCCTTCGCCTATGCCCATGGTATTTTAAGTGCGTAATTATGTACGCGCGGCATAAATTTCGTCGCTTGACCGGGACTAGGACGGAGGCCGAATTGCTAGGCGAGCTCTGGACGTGTCGGATGATCCTGTTGCAGAGTACTTCGGACTCGCTTGGCAGTGTCCGGGGGCTTTATTGCCGAGTTGGAGATCTGCCTAAGAAGGCTACTCTGTACTTCTGCTGCGAGGGCCGCAGTGTGCTCCATTGTACGGAGGGAGCGCTCTGTGTTTCCATTGACTGTTATAACCCCGCGAGGTCCTGGCATCTTGATCTTGAGGTAGGCATAATGCGGCACCGCATTGAATCTAGCAAATGCTATTCGTCCGAGCAGTGCGTAGGGGACGATATCGAACATTACCTCCTCGCTTCGGAAGTTGTCCGGATATCCGAAGACTACTTCCAGTGTGATTGAGCCCGTACAACAGGCCTCCACACCTGGTATTACACCTTTAAAGGTGGTTTTGGTGGGTTTGATCCTTGAGGGATCGATTCCCATTTTGCGCACTGCATCCTGATAGAGCAGGTTCAGGCTGCTGCCACCGTCCATAAGGACTCGTGTGAGGTGGAATCCGTCGATGATGGGGTCGAGGACCAACGCGGCCGAACTGCCATGACGGATACTGGTAGGATGGTCCCTGCGATCGAAAGTGATCGGACAAGAAGACCATGGATTGAACTTCGGGGCGACTGGCTCTATCGCGTAGACGTCCCTTAGTGCGCTCTTCCGCTCCTGCTTGGGAATATGGGTGGCGTATATCATGTTTACCGTTTTCACTTGGGCAGGAAATTTCTTCTGTCCTCCTGTGTTCGGCAGCTGGGGCCCCTCGCCGTCATCACTGTGTGGCCCCTTTTCCTTGTTATCGGCATTCAACTTGCTGGCCTGTTAGAACACCCAACATTCTCTGTTGGTGTGGTTGGCTGGTTTATTGGGGGTGCCGTGAATTTGACACGAGCGATCGAGTATGCGGTCCAGACGGGATAGGCCCGGATTGTTTCTTTTAAATGGCTTTTTTCGCTGACCGGACTTATAGCCGTTGAATCTAGCATTGACTGCTATGTCTTCGGCGTTGTCGCCATTGTTGCGACGCTTGTGTCTGTTGTGCCGGGTTTTGCCGTTGCTATCTGTGGCATCTGAAGTGCCAGGATTTCATGATGTGTTGTTGCTACGAGCTAGCCAGCTGTCCTGGCCCGCACAAAAGCGGGTCATGAGTGTCGTGAGGGCTGCCATGGACTTCGGCTTCTCTTGGCCGAGGTGTCGGGCGAGCCACTCGTTGCGGATGTTATGCTTAAAGGCCGCTAGGGCTTCGGCATCCGAACAGTCGACAATTTGGTTCTTTTTAGTTAGGAACCGAGTCCAGAATTTCCTGGCTGACTCTCCGGGCTGTTGGGTTATGTGATCTAAGTCATCAGCGTCCGGTGGTCGCACATAAGTGCCCTGGAAGTTGTCAAGGAATGCGTCTTCTAGGTTCTCCCAACTACCAATAGAGTTTGCCGGCAGGCTATTCAGTCAATGCCGAGCCGGTCCTTTGAGTTTTAGTGGGAGGTACTTGATGGCATGTAGATCATCACCGCGGGCCATGTGAATGTGGAGAAGGAACTCTTCAATCCATACCGCGGGGTCTGTTGTACCATCATATGATTCAATGTTCACAGGTTTAAACCCTTCTGGGAATTCATGATCCATTACTTCATCAGTGAAGCATAGGGGGTTTGCGGCACCTCTATGTCGGGCTACATCACGACGCAGTTCAAATGAGTCTGGTTTGTTGTATTTGGCCCAGCCAGATTTGTTTTTAGTATATCCGGCGTGATGGTCATCTTCACTCGTTGGGGCGCGCCCCCGTGATCCGTAGATCGATCTTGACTGTCCTGCTTTGTTTTCCAATTTGTCTTGCAGGTCATGCGTGTAGCCCCGGGCCTTCGTGTTTCTGCTTGTTTGGGGATGGGGTGCGGGCTGGACTTCGGGCTGATATACCGCTTTGTCTCGGCCACGAGGTGGGCGGTCAGCCGCATCGTGCGCTGGTAGTGTAGGCTTGAATGCCTCCTCCACGAGTTGAGGCAGCAACCTGCGCTTTGCCAGGACCTCAGTCCATCTATCGGTTAGCAGATCTTGATCAGCTTCAAGCTGCTGCTGCTTTTTCTTCAAGCTTTTTGCAGTGGCTATAAGCCGGCGCTTGAAGCTCTCCTGCTCGATGGGATCCTCAAGCGCGATGAATTCTTCGTCGCCAAGGCTCACCTCGTCTTCGAAGAGGGGCATGTAATTGTCAACCTCTATTTCTCCATCCATTGCCTATTCCTTAGGGCTAGCTTTCCCATCCTCCTGTTCGACCTGCTCGAAGCCTGGCTGGGCGGGATTGTCTTCGTCTTTGGCATTATTCGAAGCGTTATTGTCTCTTGTGCTGGTATCGCTATTTTTTCTACGGCGGGGCTTAGAGCAGCGCCGACGTCGGCGCTTAGATTGCTTCCCAAGGGGATTATCCTTCGTTGCCTCGTCGCCATTGCTTTCCTTTGGCGTGTCCACCATATATATATCGTATGATGAGGTGGCTTTCCAGCGCCTTGTGGGCGGTGGTTCCTGTTCTTCTCCAGCATCGTCGCCCATACCGTCGATGTCTTCGGAGTCGAAATCAAGCGTGTCGGTTAAGTCGTCGACAGTGGCTATTAAGTGGGTGGTGGGTGGGGAATGAATTTCTTCGTCGTCCGCTTCCCACTCAAGCCGGACATAGTTCGGCCACGAGTCTCCTGACAGGGAGAGAGATTTCAGTGAATTTAGCACGTCGCCCAAGGGTGAGTGCTGTAAGATATCCGCGGAGGTAAACTCCATGATCGGTGCCCAATCAGATTTGATAGGAACGGATGCGTGTGGTTCAGAACCTATGGCCGGAGACGAGTCCGAGAGTCCAATGACACAGATCTCTTTGGAGGTGAAGTCTGTGTTCGGCTCTAGCACCGATGAGTGTGCGGCCTCCGTGGCGGGGTCCATCCACCCGTCTTCGGATGGCACGATCTGCTCCGGATTAAGAGCCGGGGCAACCATAGGTGTGATCTCCTGAACACCGTCCGGTGGAAGATCTAAGTCACGCTCGCCATGACTGTTCGGCGCACCTGCCATGGGCTCGAATCCGTCGAAGATCAAGTCTCCGCGGATGTCGGCAGTATAGGTCAAGCTTCCAAACCTGACCTGATGGCCAGGGGCGTAGCTATCGATCTGCTCCAGACGGCCAAGCGAGTTGGCCCACAATACGAAGCCGCCGAATATGAAGATCTGTCTGGGGAGGAAAACCTCACCCTGGATCGCATCATTGCAGATGATTGAAGGAGCCATCAAGCCTTATCGTGACGACACAATGGAACTCTCAATGAAAGCACCAATGTCAGTGTCAAAACCGGCGGATCTCGGGTAGGGGGTCCCGAACTGTGCGTCTAAGGCTAATGGTAACAGGAGGCGGGGGACACAATGTTTACCCAGGTTCGGGCCCTCACGATGGAGGTAATACCCTACTTCCTGCTTGATTGATCTTGATGATATGAGTATTACAAGAGTTGATCTACCACGAGATCGTAGAGGCTAAACCCTAGAAGCTAGCCTATGATTATGATTGACCTTGGTCCTGCGGACAAAACCCTCTGGTTTATATAGACATCGGAGGGGGCTAGGGTTACACAGAGTCGGTTACAGAGAAGGAGATCTACATATCCGATTTGCCAAGCTTGCCTTCCACGCAAAGGAGAGTCCCATCCGGACACGGGACAAAGTCTTCAATCTTGTATCTTCATAGTCCAACAGTACGGCCAAAGTATATAGTCCGGCTGTCCAAGGACCCGTAACCCAGGACTCCCTCAGCTACACCGTAGTCCACCCTACCGCAGCCGCTCCACAAACACCGTACTCAACGGTTCTAGATCTCCTTACCGTACCCCAATAGCCAGCGCAGCGTCATCACCCTTGATGTTTCTAAACTGATTCCCGCCGTCTGGCAAGATGCCAAGCACCCGCCACGGCCTAGGTACTTGTCACCTTTAAACCCGTCCAACATCACCTGCCCGATGTACTTCAAATATACTAAGAGGTCATTGTTACCTGTTATGCAGCTGGCAAAAACTACAAGGACGATGTTTCTTTTGGATCTAGCAGCTTGGCCAACCAAGATCCTGGACTGAGGCATTGCTATGATCTTGTAATTGTGTCTCTCTCTCTCTCTTATATTGTTGTGTGCCTGCCAGCGTGCTTTGCTAGGATTTTTGACCAGTAATCCCTGTGTGCAGACAATGATTTCTACTACTGGCTGCTAAATTGGATATGTAGATGTCATACATGATACTACCTCGTACCTCCATTCCTAAATATAAGTCTTTCTAGAGATTCCACTATAGGCTACATACGGATCAAAATGAGTGAATCTACACTCGAAAATGCATCTATATACATCTGTATGTGATCCATACTGGAATCTCTACAAAGACATATATTTAGGAACAGAGGCAGTACATTACACAAAATCGTAGGTGGCATGTAGGAATTCTAGTGCACTACATTAGGCTCCCTTAGAGTGCCTGCTAGTCCAACACACAGAGTCATGGCTAGTTTATGCTACGCACACAATCATTAATAGGTGGTTTAAATATGCGCAAGGGATATGCAATGTATTATCATGTAGAGATGTCCGAAATTAGCCGTGTCAACTTGCAGATAGGGTTACACAATGAAAAAGTACAATATGTATGTGGCAATTTCATGGAACATCGCAAAAAAGGAGAGGCAGCGGTGAGCCTATACAGTGTGCTATGGTAGGTCACTCCTCCATTGCAATAATCGTGACATGTTATTTGTATGTCAGTTCTATTGGCCAAGTTTCTTAGGGACAGTTATTCCGAGTTATCCTAAGAAAATAAGCACCTGTGAATATAAGCTCCAGGTAATAAGCCAACCAGTTCTTTTCATTGCCTTCCTTTCCAGCTTATCTTTGGTATGATCAGTGAAAAGTCTAGATTGCATTATATTTTTTCATTTTGCTGCCCATATGAAAATTAATTTGACTTGCAAACATCACAAATTGAACCCAGTGCAGTAATTAATATGATAGGAAAACAGACCATCACTATTTGTTCAAAATGCAAATACAAAGATACCATCTACTTGGCACAATCTACTTTGGTCAATGTCTTCCATGGAGATCCCATTGCCTAATTTAAATGAAGAACGCATGACCCACATTTAAATGAAGAACAATTATTTATTGAAATTCGATGGTCCAAGTGGCTGGTTATTATCATATAGCAGCACCACCTGAAAGCATCATATAGCAGCAGCAGCTCATAGCAACTCATCATACAACAACAGCAGTAGCAGCAGCAGTGTACAATTCATCATATACTAGTAGCAGCTCATAGCAATTCATCATATAGCAGCAGCAGGAGCAGCTCATAGCAATTCATCATATAGCAGCAGAAGGAGCAACTCATAGCAATTCATCATACAGCAGCAGCAGTAGCAGCTTATAGCAACTCATCATATAGCAGCAACAGCAGCTCATAGCAATTCATCATATAACAGCAGCAGCTCATAGCAATTCATCATATAGCAGCAGCAGGAGCAGCTCATAGCAATGCATCATATAGCAGTAGCAGAAGCAGCTCATAGCAATTCATCGTATAGTGGATCAGAATAAAAATTTGGCAAAAAATCAGAGGAGATTCTCCCCATGTTGGATGAGCTCATCCTTCAACAACACCTCAAGGCCACGACCTGGGAGGAGGGGAGGGGGAATAAGGTGCCTTCTGTTGTAGTGTGGCATCAGCCGTAGTTGTGCGGCGCCCGCCAGAGTAGTGCGTTGGACGGACCACAGTGGAGCAGCTGCTGGAGACCATGAGAAGCAGCCGGGGAGATTTGCCCCTACCTGCCGGCCATGTAGCCTAGCTGGACAGAGCATCATCGAGGATCAGGCCAGATGGTACCAGTGGTGACGGCTCGCTGGAGGAACCCTAGTGCTGCAGGCAGGGGATCGAGGTAGAGGGAAAGGGGAGAGGAGATGCAAGTGGGCAGGGCAATGAACGCTTGCGTGTTTGTTTTTACTTGAGGGTCAGGTGCGACGCGGGCGTGAGCAGTTGCATTTTGAGTGTAATATAGGTAGACAATAGAGTCATTTCACTATTCCTTTCCCTTCAATTTTTAGTGAGCTTGTACCCGAAACACTCCCCTCCAAAGTGAAATAATATAAGCCCAAGCCCATAACTCAAAAATGACTTCTTTACATCTTTTATGGCTTACTTTGACAATAATCCCTGAAAAGGCGGAATCGAACTGGCCCTTAACCTGCAATTCAATTGTGTGTAAAATGATGAATCACTCCTGCCTGCTATAGTGTACATTTAGGCATCATCATACATAGCATAACCTAATGCATGTGCATTCCATTGTAGAATTTGGAATATGCAATGTTTATGTTACTTCATGCGTTGCACATGATGTTTAAATGCCCCTTAAATCTGGTCAGTCAAGTGATGATCTTTAAGCCTCCTTCTTTGCTTCTTTTCTTGATATGTAAGATTTGCTCACACATCTGTTCAATTGTTGTTTGCATCAGCCAGCCATACGAGGACTGTTTGCTTTGATTACTTGATGTTCTTGACCTAACACTCTAATAGAGCTTGTCAACAATTTAAACACTAAGGGCTGCTGTAGTGGGGCCTTGTCTAACTCATAGGTGACATAAAGGTTTGGCTGTACACTAAAGTAGGCTCTCCAAGAGTACCTAGGGATCCAGTTCGAAGGTATGCCTAGTTTTTACATAGTGCAGACATAGTAAATGCTCACTTCATTGTGTGCAAGTGCAAGAGATGTGGCATGTTTCATTATGTGGTATGATTTTGTTATAATCTCATCCTTTTGTGTTGTTCACAGACTGGAAAGTATGCATATTTATCTTCCAAGGAGACGAGTAACTAGTTTGTGTCACCTTGCAGAGAGGGTGCAATGAAGATAAGATTGAGGATTTCCAAGTACAAGATGTTAGGAAGGAGCCGTGCAAGAGAAGTAGGAGCTGCGCTGAGCCTGTTCAACCAGTTAAGGTAAGTCACTGTATCCAACTCAACAGTTCAATTACTTGTTTGTTTCAGGCATAGTTAATTTGCTCTTTTCAATTGCTTTATTTTTCCTTTGTTAATGAGATGCCCAAACAATGATGCCTGATGTTGGGTACTTGTATAACTATTAGTTGACATAATTAAAGGCCTTACCATTTAATTACTCTAGCAAAGTGTTCCTGAAGCTTTGAAGTCCATTAACCAACTATTATTGCATGAGGCTCACAATCTAGTTTATACTAGGCTAATGATTGCATAGTTTTGCCTGCTGTAGTAGGTCTGTATGAATCCCTCTGCTGTTCATTATGCTCCGTAAGACTTTAATTGAGCTACAGAATGGCCAACTGCTTGCTTACTTTACGGGCCAGTAAGAGGTCAAAAGTGTTATGGGCCAGAGGAGGCCCAATTTGCAAACTAGGCTTTTAACAGGCCAAGAGTCGCGTTGGGCTGAAATGATGCCCTATGGAACATGGGCCCCTAATGGACCTAAAGTCAAAGGCCCAACTGTTGTGCGGGCCCTTAACAGGCCAAGAGATAAAATGGGCTAAGAGTTGGCCCATTTACCGAATGGGCCGAGGAAAGGCCTAAAGTAACAGCGGGCTAGAATTGGACCAACTGTAGAATGGGCCGAGAAAAGGCCAAAAGACGTTCCGGGCCGTTAACGTGCTGGAACTGACGATGGGCTGCTAACAGGTCGAAAGAAGCTCGGGCCGCAGTTGGGCACAAAAACGTAGCGGGCCGTTAACGGGCTTAAACTGACGATGGGCTGGAAATTGTCGAATCTAGAATGGGCCTTTGATGGGACGATTCTGTGTAACTTGTATGGGCCGTACTTGTAAATGGGCCAGACTCAAGTAGGCCGCTAATGGGCCGGCCTGCTTATTTTGACAGGCCCGGCCTTTTCACCGAAATGGGCCTGTGTTGGGCCGTGCCACGTGTCTATGTATCATATGCGCCTCCTGTCGAATGAGTGGATGACATCTGTCCCAACGGTGAGCCAACATGTGTTTCCTCCGGCCAATGAGAATTTTACACGTGGAAAATCCCCATTGGTCCAGGCTATTAACCAGTTATCGGATCCAAAACCGGACCCGATAGCTTAACGGCGAGCCGTTACGGTCGATGCCACGTGTTGGTCACCCTTGATGAAAGCATTTCTATGACGTGTGTTTTATCGTCATGGAAGTGGACACTTCCGTGATGATAATTTTGGTAATGTCATGGAACACTTCTACGACAGCACAGGTATGGCTATCTTGATTCTGTCATCAAATCATCATGGATGTACATGCATGATAGAAAACGTGACCTACTGTGACAAACACGCATCATCACGAAAATGTCTTTTTTTTGTAGTGATGGTAACGGCGGACAAGTACGCCAACGCCGACTCCGCCATGAAGATCCAGGTGGCGCTGGACAAAGCTGGCAAGGCAAGCCCCCCCCCCCCCCGCCCAAGCCGGCCGGTGAAAGCAGCCGCCAGAAGAACAACAAGCGAAAAGCCGATCAGCCGGCTCAGCGCTACGACAACCGCCTCATCATGGCCACCGAGCAGGCGCTCGCGGCCGAGTCGGCCGCCAAGCACCGGCAAACCGGCAAGACAACATGGCAACCTGCCATGAGCTTTGAGGAGACTGTCGGTGTTCTGGGAATGGGGGTACCCAGACTTGCTTGCCTGCGGCCCATGGCATGGCTCCATCAATGGCCCAGTACGGCCCGCTTTCAGCATCAATAACTCAAGACCCTCGCGAGGGGCCAAGCCTCGTGAGGCGGACGACACCAAGACCTCCAGAAGGAGCGGCCTCATCTGGCTAGCTCCTGAGGAGCGGAAATTTCTATGCAAGCCTCACCTCGCGAGGTTCGGATGACCTGAGCCATGACGACCATGGCCAGGCAGGTGCCAGCGGGCATAGGACAGCAGTTTCCTCTTTGGTGCTAAGGAGGCAAGCGCAGGAGCGGAGTCCCGAGGAATCAGCCAAAGGTTTCCATTCCCATGCAACAAGACCAGGACCGCTAGGATGGCAGGACGGAGGTCATCGCCGAGCCCACCACGGTGTCACGACCAGAGGCTTTGCAGGCGAACACTACTTTTGTCACGATAAGATGTACTAGATGTCTCCCTTCGAATTTGGTCGGTGTGGGATCCCTTCCCGCCTCCATTTTGGGGGAAGAGGCGACCAAAGCCACTATAAATAGGACCTAGCGACTACCGTAAGGGAGGACGGATCATTCAGATCATCCTCTCCGCCATCATCTCAAGAACACACCTCCTGAGGTCTTGCTTCCATTGTATTAGTTCACCCTCAGCCCACCGTGAGGCCAATCTAACACAAAGCAGGATTAGGGTTTTACACCGCAAGGTGGCCCGAACCTGGGTAAACTGCCGTGTCCCATTTCCTTCATGTTCATCGAGCTAGGCTGTGTGGTTGGCGAGTAGGCAGACTGGGGAGGTTGAGTTCTTCACACGCACCCCAGAGTTCGAATCTATCAAGGGTCTGTATAGCCCGAAATCCAACAGAGATGCTCGACACTCCCGGCAAGCACCACAGCGGCGCGAGGCCGTCCATGCACACCCTCGGGCAATGCGCCATCACCAAGCGCATCATGAGGGGCGACATACCGCCTCCTCCGGCTCCGGCTCCAGGAACGGATCCGCCGGCTCTGCCTCCTCCGCCCTCGCCCCCGCCCCCGATTAACAGCGCGATGCGCGATGATGTCTAGCCCGACCAGAATGTGACCTACGTCGTCTTCACCCGCCTTGGCGACGACAAATGTAGCGAGCACCTACTTTGGCAGGAAGTGAACACCATCGTCCCGGCCAAGCCGGAGTACAGGCATTGGTCAGAGCGCCCGGTCATCTGGACCCGGGAAGACCACCCGGCTGTCCTGCCGAACCCGGGTGGCTACACCCTCATCCTCGACCCCACCATCGTCGTGCCCCGGCGCACATGCAAGTTCTCGCGAGTCCTCATCGATGGCGGTAGCAGCATCAACATCCTCTACCGCGACACCATGACCAAGCTCGGCCTCGAGGCCAAAGACTTGGAGCCGTACCGAAGAATCTTCCACGGCATCATGCCTGGCCTGCCCTGCAACCCCATCATCCGGATCCGTCTCGACGTCCTGTTCGGCACCAGCGACCACTTTTGAAGCGAGCCGCTCTGGTTTGAGGTGGTGGACCTGTCCAGCGCGTATCACACGCTACTGGGACGGCCCGCACTCGCCAAGTTCATGGCGGTCCCCCACTACGCCTACTTGAAGATGAAGCTGCCTGGTCCGAAGGGCCTCATCACCATCACCGGCGACTACCACAAGTCCCTGGAGTGCGCCCAGGCCGTTGCCAAGCTGGACGAGTCGCTGGTCATAGCCGAGGAGCGGTGCCAGCTGGACCGGATCATCGTGCTGGCCAATGAGATGCCGGCCGTACCGATTTCAGCCAAGGAGCCGGCGGGCGAGGCCTCATTCCAGCCCTCCAAGGAGACCAAGAAGGTAAAGCTGAATCCAAAAGACCCCAGCTGCAGCAAGTACGTCGTCGTGGGTACCCGCCTCGACAGCAAATAGGAAGGCGAGCTCGTCGACTTCCTCCGTGAGAATCGGGATATCCTCGCATGGACCCCAAAGGACATGCTGGGTATTCCGAGGAAGTACGCCGAGCACAAACTCCATGTCCGCAAGGACGGCAAGCCTGTCTGTCAACCCCTACGTCGTTTTTCAGAAAAGAAGAGAAGAACCATCGGTGAAGAGGTCGCCAAGCTCATGGCGACCGGCTTCATCATGGAAGTGTTCCACCTCGAGTGGCTGGCCAACCCAGTCCTCGTCCTGAAGAAGAACCAGACCTGGCGCATGTGCATAGACTACAATAGCCTGAACAAGGCTTGGCCCAAGGATCCTTTCGCCCTCTCGCGGATCGATCAAGTCATCAACTCCATCGCCGGCTATGAGCTCCTGTCCTTCTAGGATGGTTACCCCGACTATCATCAGATAAAGCTGGACTCAGTCGACGCCCTGAAGACGTCCTTCATCATGCCCTTCAGGGCATATTGCTACATCACCATGTCATTCGGCTTGAAGAATGCCGGCGCCACCTTCCAGCGCTGCATGCAGAAATGCTTGCCACCACACCTCGGCTGCAACATCCACGTCTACGTGGACGACATCGTGGTGAAGACCAAGCAGCACCTCACGCTCCTCGACAACCTGAAGGAAACCTTTGCCAATCTGCACAAGTACCAGATCAATCTCAACCCAGAGAAGTGCATTTTCGGCGTGCCGGCCGGAAAGCTACTCGAGAGGTCAAGGTGGCGCCAAGGGATGACCCCTCGGCCGCCAGACACATGGGGGAACAGGTCCCCATGGAAACTGGCAACGGGGGCCATGTTCCGTTCGGCCCCCAACCGAACATAGCTCCGGAGACCTCTACGGCTCCGGAATCTGGTGAACGATCTTCTTTGAAGGAAGGAGATGTGCCTGTTCCGCCGGTGACCTCTGTCCAACGAGGGGCACCGAACTGGAAGCGCTGTGAGGCGCTTCCATCGTGGATGAACACCGTATCCTCATGGGTACGGTGATTGAGAAAGTTCAGTCTGCCAAGAGTGGACTAACCAAAGCCTGCGCTAGCCTTCTAACAGGCTTTGAGGTAAGGCATGTAATTGTAAAAAGAATATCACAGTGTAGACAGTAGCCCCTGATGCTCTGTTCGGTGTTCGGAAAGAAAAAGACGAACAGGGGATCAAAATAATTTTCGCAGGAGTCTAACAGAAGATGTCTACGTGAATAAGCAGGCGTCGCTGCTGGCTGCAGCCGCACATACTGCGGAGGTCTCCGAACTGAAGCAGAACCTGGAGCGGGCCGAGGAGGAACTCGGCCTCGTGAAGAAGCAGCTGGAGAACAGCCAAGGAATGCAGTAACCTGCGTGTATATTCAGGAAGGATGAACGGTTCGTGTTGACTAAAGTGTCATGAACTTTACTAGGGGCCACGACCGAGGTGGCAGCCCTCAAGAAGGCGTTAGCCGAGGCCGAGGACAAAGCGCCAAGGAACGTGCCAAGCGCGAGAAGCAGGAGACCCGGGTCAGCGAAGTCCAGCAAGAGCTCCAGGACGCCGTCAAGAAGTACGAGTCCTTGGAGCGTGATTCTAAGACTCGAGAGTCCGAACTTGCCAAGGCCCGCCAGAGCGCGCAAGATGCTCGAGCCGAAGCCCAGAGCGCCCTCCAGGAAATCCAGGCGGCCAAGAAGATCGCTGCGGGTAAGGCTTTCATTATGCAAAGAAAATCTGCGAAGGAAACATTCTTTTTACTTACCCGAATTTGGAGCTATCGAGGGGCGTTTACGGATCTGCCGCGCAACATAGCAGATGCTGCAGAGTCCTATCGAGCCGAAGAAGGGAGCTCGACGGAGAAGTTGTTCTGGTCTCAGTACCTTAGACCAGAACATCCGGTGCCCTTTAGTGACCAGCTGAAACAGCTGGTCGAGCTGCACAAGGCGGCCGAACTAGCCACGAAGGACTTCATAGTCCGACTATGGCCTGCCGAGCCCATGCCTGGCCGCTACTTCGTACTCGTGAAGCTGCTTGTGCGTGCCTACCCGCGGCTCGAAGTCATAAAGCGGTCGGTCTGCATTGAAGGAGCTAGGGTGGCCTTTGCCCGCGCCAAGATGCGCTGGGCCAAGATGGATGCCAAGAGGCTGATGATCGAGGGGCCGCCTGAGGGCAAGGAGCGCCGCTGACCCAAGCTATATTTTGATAGTGTCCTAGAGGGATCCAGCCTTGTGGTGGAGCAGTGTGCGAAGGATGTGATTTTTGAATGAATACATCCATATTTGTCTCGCCCTGTATTATGAAACAAAGACAATTTGTGTAATATAATGCTTTGTGTTAATCTTTTTACCTCGTGTGCGGCTGTTTTTATTAAATCTGAGAGTTGGACAGTCGTCGGTTTCAGCCCCCGTGTAGGAAGTACCGGGGTGTTCGGTTGGCGCCAAAACACACTTGATCCCAAGATTTTAGGTACGTTAAGGAGGTGTTAGCGCTGCGAACCAGGCAATCGGACTATACGGCTTTATCACTCTCACTTAGCCATAGGAGTTTGACAAATAAAAATTTAGGCGCAGCCCCTAGTGCTCGTGAGTACGAACTTGGGATACTGTAAATACCTGATCGGGTAAAAAACAATCCTTCGCTAAATGTGGAAAAAAACCTCTAACGATTTGTAACCTCTCGAATAGCTGATGAAGAAGACGACTTTCTCTACTGAGGTGCTTATCCGGATGAACCAGGGCACAATCGCAGTAGTTCTCCCTTTACTACCCTAGCCGATATACGGAACGTAAGGTAGTAAGCACAGGAGCCGGGCAACTCAACTATTGACCAAAGACATGATTCGGAGCTGATGCATGTAATGCTAAAGATCGGGGTGCCGTACTATACTGTAAAAGTGTTTGGACTTTGTTGTCGCGTTATGGGGCATATTGAAGCCCTGGCGAATGAAGGCGTACCAGAGTGTACGTGTGCAATTGATAATAATATCAATAAAAAGGGAAAAAGGAAAAGGATAGTAAGCCGACACCGCAGGAACTTGGCCTACGAACTATTTTTTCCATTTATAGCGTAATTAATACGTCAAAGCGTATTTGTACAAGTAGTGCAATAAGAAATAAGGCTATTTAACATGCCACAACCAAGGCAAAGCTGTCTACGGGTACCGAAAACAGGTAGAGTGGTCGTTGAAGGGGTCTCCTAGAGCTCCCCTTATGCGTCCGAGCTGCTTATCGCCTTGGTGTACTTATCCTTCGAAAGGATAGGTGTTCGGGCCTTCAGGGAGGGCCTGTGGAAAAGAAACCTGAAAAGAAAAAAGTAAATATTGAAAGTATATGTGTCCGGGCGCGGTCAAGCTATACTATGGATTACAAGACAAGAATGCCTCCGTCTATGCCCATGGTATTTTGATTGCGTACTGATGTACGCGCGGTACGAATGCCGCCACCTGATTGGGACTGGGACGGAGGCCGAATTGCTAGTCGAGCTCTTGATGAGCCGCACTGTCCTGCTGCAGAATGGTCCGGACCCTCTTGGTGGTGTCCGGGAGTTCGGCCGCCGAATTAAGGTTCTGCTTAAAAAGGCCGCTATGTACGTCTACTGCTAGGGCAGCGGTGTGCTCCTCGGTACGGAGGGAGCGTTCCGTGTTTCCATTGACTGTTATGACGCCGCGTGGTCCGGGCATCTTGAGCTTGAGATAAGCATAGTGTGGCACCGCGTTGAATTGAGCAAATGCGGTTCGTCCAAGCAGTGCGTGTTAGCCACTGCGGAAGGGGACGATGTCGAAGATTAACTCTTCGCTTCGGATGTTTTCCGGAGATCCGAAGACAACCTCTAGGGTGATTGAGCCCGTACAACGGGCCTCTACACCTGGTATGACTCCTTTAAAGGTAGTCTTTGTGGGCTTCATCCGTGATGGGTTAATGCCCATTTTGCGCACCGTATCCAGATAAAGCAGGTTGAGGCTGCTACCACCATCCATCAAGACCCGCGTGAGGTGGAATCCGTCGATGATTGGGTCGAGGACCAGTGCGGCCGACCCGCCGTGACGGACGCTGGTCGGGTGGTCTCGGCGATCAAATGTGATCGGGAAGGAGGACCATGGGTTGAACTTTGGGGCGACTGGCTCCATCGCGTAGACGTCCCTGAGTGCATGCTTGTGTTCCCTCTTGGGGATGTGGGTGCCATATATCATATTCACCATTTTGACCTGAGGGGGGAATTTCTTCTGTCCCCCTGTGTTCGGTGGCCGAGTATCCTCGTCATCGTCCTCGCTTTGCGACCCCTTCTCCTTGTTATCGGCATTTAACTTGCCAGCCTGTTTAAAAACCCAACAATCTCTGTTGGTGTGGTTGGCTGGTTTTTCCGGGGTGCCATGTATCTGGCACGGACGATCGAGTATGCGGTCCAGACTGGATGAGCCAGAATTGTTCTTATTGTACGGCTTCTTCCGCTGACCGGACTTGGAGCCACTGAATCCAGCGTTGACTTCCATGTCATTGGTATGGTTGCCATTGATTCGATGCTTGTGTCTGTTGCGTCGGGGCTTGCCGTTGCCATCCTTGGATTCAGAGGTGCCCGGTTCGCTTGCATTATTATTGCAACGGGCTAACCAACTATCTTCGCCCGCGCAAAAGTGGGTCATAAGTGCTATAAGGGCCGCCATGGACTTCAGATTTTCCTGCCCGAGATGTCGGGCGAGCCATTGGTCGCGGATGCTATGCTTAAAGGCCGCTAGGGCTTCGGCATCCGGACAGTCGACAATCTAGTTCTTTTTAGTTAAGAACCCAGTCCAGAATTTCCGGGATGATTCTCCGGGCTGTTGGACTATGTGACTTAAATCATCTACATCCGGAGGCCGGACGTATGTTCCTTGGAAGTTGTCCAAGAAGGCTTCTTCCATGTCTTCCCAGCTGCCGATTGAGTTTTCTGGCAGACTGTTCAACTAGAACCAAGTTGGTCCTTTAAGTTTCAATGGGAGATATTTAATGGCGTGGAGGTCATCGCCACGAGCCATATGAATATGGAGGAGGAAATCCTCTATCCAGACCGCAGGGTCTGTTGTCCCATCATATGATTCGATGTTTACGGGTTTAAACCCTTCTGGGAATTCATGGTCCATTACTTCATCAGTGAAGCAAAGGGGGTGTGCGGCGCCTCTATACCGGGCCACATCATGACGTACTTCCAATAGGTTCCGTCTGCGGAGTTCGGCCCGGGCGTGGTTAGGCTTATTACGTCCCAATAGGTGGCCGTCGTCACGTGTCGGGGCACGCCCTCGCGATCCGTAGATCAATCTAGCATGTCCTGCATTATTGTCCAGTTTTTGCCGTAGGTCATAGGTATGTCCCCGAGCTGTTTGGTCTCTACCTTTACAGTGAGGTGGAGCGGGCTGGTGTTCGGCTTGAGTTGCCGCCTTGTCTCGACCCCGTGGTGGTCGGTCAGCCGCATTGCGTGGTGATGGTATGGGCTCCAACGCCTCATCATCGAACTGTGGGAGCAATTTACGTTGCGGGTAGCTTTTGGCTAGGCGCTTGAGGCCGTATTCCTCGGTTGCCAAGACATCAGTCCATCTTTCATTCAGCAGATCTTGATCAGCTTGAAGCTGCTGCTTCTTTTTCAGGCTCCTTGCAGTGGCTATTAGCCGGCGCTTAAAGTGCTCCTGCTCGAGGGGTTCCTCAGGCACGATAAAGTCTTCGTTGCCGAGGCTCACCTCCTCCTCGGAGAGCGAATGATAACTACCGTCCTTCGAGTCTTCATTTACGGCATGTTCATCAGGGCAGACTTGCTCATCCTTCTGATTGTCCTGTTCGGCAGTTTGTTCATCGTGGTCTTCTACGTCTTCGGCACCATCCGGAGTGTTGTCGTCTCCTGTGTCGGTGTTGCTGTCCTTGCTGTGGCCTGGTTTAGAGCGGCGCTGCTGACGCCGGCGCTTTGGTTGTGTCTTAGGGGGGTCATCTTCACTTGGTTTTTCTTGTCGTCACAACTATTATCTTTTGGTGTATCCACCATGTATACGTCGTATGAGGAGGTGGCCGTCCATCGTCCGGTGAACGGCGTGGCTTTGGCCTCCTCTTCTCCGGCATCGTCGTCCATACCGTCGATGTCTTTGGAGTCATAATCGAGTGTGTCAGTTAGGTCATCGACAGTGGCTATAAAGTGGGTGGTGGGTGGGAAACGAAATTCTCCATCATCAGCCTCCAGTTCGAACCAGAGATAATTTGGCTGTGAGTCCCCCGCCAAGGACAGATTCTTTAATGAGTTTAGCACATCGCCGAAAGGCGAGTGTCGGAAGATGTCTGTGGCGCTGAATTCTAAGATCGATAACCGATCCAGCTCGGCGTCCGCGGACGTACATGGTTCGGAACCTATAGCCGGGAACGAGTCCGGAGTTTCGGTGACACAGATATCACACGAGGCTAAGTCTGTGTGCGGCTCCAACGCCATGGAATCTGCGGCCTCCGTGGCGGGGTTGAGCTTCCCATCCTCGGATGGCGCGATTTGCTCCGGATCTAAGGACAGAGTAGTTACAGGATCCATCTCCTGGATGTGGTCCGTTGACAGATTTAAGTCATGTTCATCGAGGTGACAGGGAGTGGCTGCCGCAGTCTCGAATCCGTCGAAGATCAAGTCTCCACAGACGTCCGCGACGTAATTCAAGCTCCCGAATCTGACCTGATGGCCAGGGGCACAACTTTCGATCTGCTCCAGATGGCCAAGCGAGTTGGCCCGCAGTGCGAAGCTGCCGAATACGAAGATCTGTCCGGGAAGGAAGATTTCTCCTTGGACAGCATCGTTGTAGATAATCGAAGGGGCCATCAAACCTCTTGACGACGACACAGTGGAACTCTCAATGAAAGCACCAATGTCGGTGTCAAAACCGGCGGATCTCGGGTAGGGGGTCCCGAACTGTGCGTCTAGGATCGATGGTAATAGGAGACGGGGGACACAATGTTTACCCAGGTTCGGGCCCTCTCTGTGGAGGTAGTACCCTACTTCCTGCTTGATTGATCTTGATGAATATGAGTATTAAAAGAGTTGATCTACCACGAGATCGTAAAGTCGTATAGACCTAACCCTCCGGTTTATATAGACACCGGAGGGATCTAGGGTTACACAAAGTCGGTTATAGAGAAGGGAAGCTACATAGTTGATCGCCAAGCTTGCCTTCCACGAAAAGGACAGTCCCATCCAGACACGGGTGGAGTCTTCGGTCTTCGTATCTTCACAGCCCATCAGTCCGGCCCATGGCTAACAGGCCGGACGCTCGAAGACCCCTTAGTCCAGGACTCCCTCAGTAGGCCAAAGCTCCCTCGAGGTCCCTGGTGGCCCAGGCTTTCCGCCATGGTTTCTACTGGCCTAAGGCCTTCCAAGACGTCAAGTCGCTTGTACTTAAGTGTGAGGGATGCCAGCGCTTCAGCAAGCGCAGCCACCAGCTGGCTTCAGCACTACGAGCCATCCCGATCACCTGGCCCTTCGCGGTCTGGGGACTCGATATGGTAGGGCCTTTCAAGACCGCTCGAGGCGGCATGACGCACTTGCTGGTGGCGGTGGACAAGTTCACCAAGTGGATCGAAGCACAGCCAATCAAGAAGTTGGACGGGCCAACAGCCGTCTGGTTCATCAAGGATATCGCGGTGCGCTATGGCGTCCCGCACAGCATCATCAGGGACAATGGCACCAACTTCGCCAAGGGCGTGCTCGTGCAGTATTGCTCCGTATCTGGCATCCGCCTCGACTTGGCCTCCGTGGCCCACCCTCAGTCTAACGGCTAGGTCGAGTGGGCCAATGGCATCATCCTATCCGGCATCAAGCCACGGCTCGTCGAGCCACTCGTCTGTTTACCCGGCAGCTGGCTTGACGAGCTGCCAGCCGTCCTCTGGAGTCTCCGAACAACGCCAAACCGGTCGACCGGGTTCACCCCATTCTTCCTCGTCTATTGAGGAGAAGCCGTCATCCCAACTGACATCGAGTTCGACTCACCGTGAGTCGTGATGCACCGAAGCCGAAGCGAAGGAAGCCCGCGAAGACATCATCGACCTACTCGAAGAAGCACGCCACTTGGCACTCACCCAGTCCGCCATCTACCAGCAAGGCCTGAGGCACTACCATAGCAAGAAAATCAAGCCCCTCACATTCCATGAAGGAGATTTCATCCTCTGGCTTGTCCAGCAGCAAGCCGGTCAGCACAAGTTGGCCTCCCCATGGGAGGGCCCCTTCATCATCAGCAAAGCCCTGTGCGACAGCAACGCCTACTACCTCAGCGACGCCCGCAAGAAGAACAAATGCAAGAGAGACACTGCCGGCGAAGAAACAACCCGGCCGTGGAATGCAGAACTCCTCCGCCCGTTTTACAGTTAGCTCTGTGCACGTATGTATCACTACCTTTTGTAACCGCATGAGAAACTATGGGGTCCCCGAACGACACTCGGGGGCTGCCCTTTCCAGCCAAGTTATTGTGTTCCACACATTTGTGCAATTTTTCTTAAAAAAACCACCGCCGGGCTCAACCTGGGGGCTGGCCAGCTTGGCCACCACCCGCCGCCTTCCTTAGCACATCTCAGCATGTTCAGGTTGCCGTAGCCCTCCACTTCGCCCTACGCCACAGAACTGGCTTCGGCTGTTGGCCGGCAAGAAACATGGGCCAAAGCACCAACACGTTGTGAAATACTAAGCTGGATCCCCCGGGTGGGCCAACCCGGCCCTGCCACCTTAACTTACCGCACGACCGGCTGCTCGACAGCCGGCTTCACTGGTTGCTGCCAGTCGACCTAGTGGGTGCTTTGCTCGCGCTCAACGTGTGAAGAGCCTAAGTACCGCGCACTCCTTCCAAGGACCAAACTCCTTGTCACAGACCGGAACCCGGCTGTTCAACTCGCGGGGGGGGGGGGGGGGGAGGCCCGAAGAGGGGGGCGAGGAAGAAAACGGCTCGAAAAACAGAAAGCAAAGACGCAAACACTCACGAAATATTTACATCATGGATAAAACAGGCCCAAGGCCAGAGTTCATTACATTACACGTAAATACCCCAATGGGTGGGTGGACCTGCTACTTAACAAAAAATGCTGAAAAGGTAAAACTTGGTGGCTTCAGCCTCAGACAGCCCCAGTGTCGGCTCCCCCTCGGTGGCCTCTTGGTTCACCGAGGCGCCGGTGTCCTCCAGCCCGGCGTCCTCGTCCTCGTAAGGACCCGACTCCTCAGAGCTCCCCTCCAGATCGTCCAGATGCAGGGCAAAGTCATCGCAAGGAATGACTCTGTCGTCATCTGTTCGCTCCAGCTGGAACTTGTCGTGCATCAAAAACCCAGTGATGCAGCTGGTCCGGGCGGCGATCCGGCCGGCCTCCGCCTGCAGCTGGCGCTCCGCGCCAGCTCGCTGGCCTATCAACCGGTCCAGCGACAGGTCCGGATACCAGGACATCACGAACCTAAGCGCCATCTCGGCACCGGCACGAGCGGCGGAGACACGCCACACATGAAGCCGCGCTGGTCCAGCCTCCAACCACCGCACCAGTCGCGCAAACCTTTTTGGTGATACGTCTCCGTCGTATCTATAATTTTTGATTGTTTCATGCCAATATCGTTCACCTTTACATACTTTTGGCAACTTTTTATATGATTTATTTGGACTAAGTTACTTATCCAGTGCCCAGTGCCAGTTCCTGTTTGTAGCATGTTTTTGTTTCGCAGAAAATCCATATCAAACGAAGTCCAAATGCTATAAAAATTTACGGAGAATTATTTTGGAATATATGTGATTTTTAGGAGGTGGAATTAACGCAAACGGGAGCCCACAGGGCCCACAACCAACCAGGGCGCGCCACCAGGGCCCAGGCGCGCCCTGGTGTCTTGTGCCCTCCTCGAACATCGGTTGGGGCCCTTCTTCTCTCGCAAGAAATATGATTTATGGAAAAAAATCGTGTAAAAATTTCAGCGCAATCCGAGTTACGAATCTCCGGGAATTTAAGAAACCGTGAAGGGCCAGATCGGGGGAACGCGAAACAGAAGAGAACAGAGAGGGAGATCCAATCTCAGAGGGGCTCCCGCCCCTCCGCCGCCATGGAGACCATGGACCAGAGGGGGAACTCTCCTCCCATCTAGGGAGGAGGCCAAGGAAGAAGAAGAAGGAGGGGGGGTCTCTCCCCCTCGCTCCCGGTGGCGCCGGAGTGCCGCCGGGGCTAGGATCGTGACGGTGATCTACATCAACAATCTTACTACCGTCTACTCCAACTCTCTCCCCCTTTATGCAGCAGTGTAATACCTCTTCCCCCCGCCGTAATCTCTACTTAAACATGGTGCTCAACTCCATATATTATTTCCCAATGATCTATGGTTTTCCTATGATGTTTGAGTAGATCCGTTCTGTCCTATGGGTTAATCATGATCTTGGTTTTTATGATTGTATATTTTATTTATGGTGCTGTCCTACGGTGTCCTCCGTCTCGCGCAAGCGTGAGGGGCCCCCGCTGTAGGGTGTTGCAATATGTTCATGGTTCACTTATGGTAGGTTGCGAGAGTGACAGAAACTTAAACCCGAGTAGGGGGGGTATGACGTATGGGAGTAAAGATGACTTGATACTTAATGCTATGGTTGGGTTTCATGGCCTTAATGATCTTTAGTAGTTGCGGAAGCTTGCTAGAGTTCCAATCATAAGTGCATATGATCCAAGTAGAGAAAGTATGTTAGCTCATGCCTCTCCCTCATATAAAATTACAAGAATGATTACCGGTACTTGTATCGATTGCCTAGGGACAAATAACTTTCTTGTTGACACAACCCTTTTACTAAACACCTAATTTTTATTATCTTGCAAAGTACTTCTAGTTCTATTCTTGCAAAGTAGTTCTAGCATCACACCTACAAAATAGTTTCATACTTGTTTTCGGTAAAGCAAACGCCAAGTGTGCGTAGCGTTGTATCGGTGGTCGATAGAACTTGAGGGAATATTTGTTCTACCTTTAGCTCCTCGTTGGGTTCGACACTGTTATTTATCGAAGAGGGCTACAAACGATCCCCTATACTTGTGGGTTATCAAGACCTTTTTCTAGCGCCGTTGTCGGGAAGCAATAGCGTGGGGTGAATATTCTCGTGTGTGCTTGTTTGCTTTATCACTAAGTAGTTTTTATTTTCTGTTCTAAGTTGTTCTCTATCTTTAGTTATGGATATGGAACACAAAATGCCAAAAAAATTAGTGGTACTTGCTACTCATGGAGATGGGGAACCTCCTAAAACCCTCGATGCTCGTTATCTGAAATATATTATGCACTACTTTGATAATCCTGAGAAAACCCCATTCAACTTGATAATGGGAGTAACGTTGGATCAACGTGAATACCTTAGGGATTATCACTTGACTCATAAAGGGAAATTATTATGGGATGAAATTCATATGTTGCATTGGTATGCTTGGAATCTATGCCAGAGATATTATTATACTTGTTGCTCTAGGATGAACGATCCACATCTTCCCTTTTCATGTGAATTTAATTCTAATGAAACCTTGGCTTCTTATGCTAGAGGTATATATGATTACTATGATGTGGAAAGAATAGAAGAATTTGTTGCTTTTAATTGTGCTTATGAAATTGAATCTTTGTTTGAAAAGTATGAAGCTTTTGTTGATGATGTTTATAGACCTGAAATTTTTTGCCATCCTTAAATATTGCTATGATAATTATAAATAAAATTCTGATATTGATGAATTTATTGAGAAAGTCTCCGCTGTCCAAGAAGAGACTAATATTTTGCAGGAGTCTATGGAAGAAGGAATTGATGAAACTGTGAGCTTATTGGATGAAAGAGATGATGAGGAGAGCAAAGAACAAAAGGAGGAAGGGAGGATTAGCTACCCGTGCCCACCTTCTAATGAGAGTAACTCTTCAATTCATACATTATTTAGTTTCCCTTCATGCATACCAAAGGATGAATGTTATGATAATTGATATGATCCCATTGATTCGTTTGAAATATCCCTTTTTGATGAACTTGATGCTTGCTATGCTTGTGGCCATGATGCCAATATGAATTATGCTTATGGAGATGAACTTGCTATAGTTCCTTATCTTAAGAATGAAATTGTTGCTATTCACCCACACATGATAGTCCTATTATCTTTTTGAATTCTCCCAACTACACTATATCATAGAAGTTTGCACTTATTAAGGATTACATTGATGGGTTGCCTTTTACCGTTGCACATGATGATTTCAATGAATATAATATGCATGTGCTTGCTGCTCCTACTTGCGATTATTATGAGAGAGGAACTACATCTCCGCCACTTTATGTTTCTAACACGATAAAATTGCAAGAAACTGCTTATGCTATGTATTGGCCTTTACTTGATGTTCATGAATTGTTCTTGTATGACATGCCAATTCAAAGAAAGCGCTGCCAGGGAGACAACCCGGACGTTTTAGAGAGTCATTTATTTCTGTTGAGTGCTTTTATAAAGTTTAAAAACAAAAAATATATAGAGGGGAGCTTAAAAACTTTTTCACAAAAGAGAAGCGATTGGAAGTTATGCATTAGAGAAGTGAGGGTCGACCTCGAACACTTGAGTTCATGCTCATGGGAAAAATGTAGAATTTTTCATGAAGATTCTCACAAAAATAATTATCCCCTTGTAAAATTGCATTGTATTATAAAAATAATGTGCCAAGTTTTGCCTTTAGGATGATTAGATTGCTTGTTGGTATGTGCGGTGCAGAAACAGAAACTTTGGCTACAGCGCGTGAATGTTCATTTTTTACTGGAACATCAAACGTTTCTGAAACTTTTTGCATAGTCTTGCTATACAAATTGTTTACGTTGTCCTAATTTTTCGGAATATTTGGGGTTACAGAAGTATGGTAGTGTTCAGATTACTACACACTGTCCTGTTTAAGACAGATTCTGTTTTTGATGCATTGTTTTGCTTGTTTTGATGAAACTATCGATTCTATCGGTGATATAAGCCATGGAAAAGTTATATTACAGTACCTACAATGCAAAAACAAAATATGAATTGGTTTGCAACAGTACTTAGAGTAGTGATTTTGCTTTATTATACTAACGGATCTTACGGAGTTTTTGCTGAGTTTTGTGTGGATGAAGTGATCAAGGATCGAGGAGGTCTCGATATGAGGAGAAGGAGTAGAGGCAAGAGCTCAAGCTTGGGGATGTCCAAGGCACCCCAAGTAAATATTCAAGGAGATTCAAGCGTCTAAGCTTGGGGATGCCCCGGAAGGCATCCCATCTTTCTTCAACAAGTATCGGTATGTTTTCATCTTCGTTTCGTTCATGTGATATGTGTAAATCTTGGAGCGTCTTTTGTGTTAATTTTCACTTTTCTTTTATGCACCATGCTGGTATGAGATAGTCCATGGTTTATTTATAGAATTCTCATTGCACTTCACTTATATCTTGTGAGTATGGCTTTATAGAATGCTTCATGTGCTTCACTTATATCATTTGAAGTTTGGATTGCCTGTTTCTCTTCACATAGAAAACCAATGTTCATAGAATGCTCTTTTGCTTGACTTATATTTGTTAGAGCATGATCTTTTGTAGAAAGAATTAAACTCTCATTCTTCACTTATATCTATTTAGAGAGTCAATAGGAATTGGTCAATTGCATGGTTAGTCCTAAAATCCTACATAGACTTATCGATCACTGAATATGATACTTTTGATTCCTTGCAATAGTTTTGCGATATAGGGATGATAATATGTGGGAGGTACTAGTGGATGATTGTGTTTAGTAAGAATAATGGTGTTAAGGTTTGTGATTCCCGAAGCATGCACGTATAGTCTCTCGTTATGCCGGGAAGTTGGAGCACAATTTATCCTTGATTTTCTATCTTTGTGTGAAGGCCGGGGGCGCGCGATGGTTAACTCCTACCAACCTCCCCCCTAGGCGCATGCATAGTATTACTTTGCTTCGAGGGCTAATAAACCTTTGCAATAAGTATGTGAGTTCTTTATGACTAATGTGAGTCCACGGATTATACGCACTCTTACCTTTCCGCAATTTGCTAGGCTCTACGGTGACGTGCATTGCCCTTTCTCACATCGAGAGTCGGTGCAAACTTCGCAGGTGCATCCAAACCCTGTGATATGATACGCTTTATCACACATAAGCTTTATTATATCTTCCTCAAAATAGCCACCATACCTACCTATTATGGCTTTTCCACAAACATTCTGAGATATATTGCCATGCAACTTCCACCGGTTCTGTTTGACTTGAGCATTCATTTTCATATTGCTTTGCATGATCATATAGCTGACATAACATTTGTGGCCTCAGCCACCGTTCATCATTTTCATACATGTTACGCTAGATCATTGCATATCCTGGTACTGCCAGAGGCATTCATATAGAGTCATATTTTGTAATATTGAGTTATAAGTAAATAGAAGTGTGATGATCATCATTATTCATTATTAGAGCATTGTCCCAGTGATGAAAGGATGATGGAGACCATGATTCCCCCACAAGTCGGGATGAGACTCCGGAAACAAAGAAAAAAAGAAGGAAGAAAAAGAAAAAAATAAAAAAATAAAAAAAGAGTAAAAAGGAAAAGAATTGAATGAAAGAGAAAAGAGAAGGGGCATGCAAATACCACAGTTGTGCTTCAAAGTAGCACCATGTTTTTCATATACAGAGTCTCCTAGGTTGTCACTTTCATATACTAGTGGGAATTTTTCATAGTAGAGTTTCATGCATACCCACTTAGTTTCATATTGAGCTTTCATACACTTATAGCTCTTAGTGCATCCGTTGCATGGCAATCCCTACTCCTCGCATTGATATTGATTGATGGGCATCTCCATAGCCCGTTGGTTAGCCGCATCAATGTGAGACTTTCTTACTTTTTGTCTTCTCTATATGTACCCCTATCATCATACTCTATTCCACCATAGTGCTATATCCATGGCTTGCGCTCATGTATTGCGAGTGAAAATGCTAAAGCGCGTTAAAAAGTATGAACCAATTGCTTGGCTGACACCGGGGTAGTACATGATTTGCTCTTTGAGCTGAGAAGATAGAGCACGACAAGGCTATATGATTTTGTAGGGATAACGATCTTTAGCATTTCATATGCTGAAAGACATGATTGTTTGTTGGGATGCCTGAGTAATGATGTCTTCATGTCGAATTATAGACTATTGCTTTGAATCACTCATGTCTTAATATTCATGCCATGACTAGACATATGATCAAGTTTTTGCTAGGTAGCATTCCACATCAAAAATTATCTTTTTTATCATTTACCTACTCGAGGACGAGCAGGAATTAAGCTTGGGGATTGAAAGTGCGTTAAGTCGACTAGAGGGGGGTGAATAGGCAATTTTTATGAATTCTTCACTGAGGAATTTAAGGGTGAGGAAATTCATAAGCAAAGAACTACTAGCAGCGGAATAAGTACTCAGATGCATACATAACAGAACAAACGCATAGACATCATGATTCAATGAAAGTGAATACAGAGTACAGAAAGTGTAACACGGGATAAGCAGGTTGAAGACAAACTGGCTGAAGAAATTGAACTGAGGAAATTGAGAAAGTCTTCAGTCAAAGTCTTCAAACAGTGACGATCAAGTTCACAACACAGTAATGAGGAAATGGAAGGGTTGAGGAAATAGAACCAGATAGATCCGCGAAGACAGTGATTTGGTAGACTAGTTCCAACTGTTGTGACAGTTGTACATCTGGTTGGAGCGGCTAGGTATTTAAACCTGAGGACACACAGTCCTCACCGTATTCTCGTTGAGCTAAGGTCACATAGACCTCGCCCAATCACTCGTGGTAAGTCTTCATGTGACTTCCAAACCTTCACAAACTCGGTCACTTGGCAATCCACAATTTCCTCTTGGATGCTCTAGACCATGACGCCTAACCGTCTAGAAGATGCACAGTCTTCAAAGGTAACAAGCGTCGGATCCACACAGGAACAATCTCTTCAGTGATGCTCAATCACTTTGGGTTTGTAGGTCTTCGGGTTTGGGTTTTCCTCACTTGATGATTTTCGCTCAAAGTCCTCGGAGGATGGGATGCTCTCAAATGGCAAGTGTCAGCTTCTCTCGGACCAGCCAACCAGCTAGTGGTTGTAGGGGGCGGATATTTATAGCCTAGGGAGCAGCCCGACATGATAAGACATAAATGCCCTTCAATGATATGACCGTTAGGTGGGTAGATATTTTGGGACAACTGACAGTCAGAAATTTGAGCTATCAAATTCCTCAGGGCTATCATGTTCCTCACTTGTAGGAAATCCGCACTAGCGAATTCCTAACTCCTTAGTCAGAACAAATTCCTCAGAGACCTGAAGAACTTTGTCTCTTTCACTAAAGAAATTAACTGAACTGCATGATATTTCAAATGGCTTCACTCGAAAGGATTGGTAGGTGTAGGATTTTGAGATGAGCATCACTTGGAAACTTTTCCTTAGTTTTTCCTTGACCCCCTTTAACAGTACGGTGTTTCCTATAACTCAAGAAAGAGAAAAACGAAACAACGAAAACAAAAGTCTTCAAGCTTCATATTCCTCGCATGAATATTAAGTCTTCACGGTCACACCAATTTCTTCACTTTCAAAGTCTTCAGAAAGCCAAAGTCTTTAGTTGAAGACATTCATTTTAGGGGTCGACTTTCTCTATAAATATCAAACTGCTCATAGACTTATAGACCTGTGTACACTAACAAACACATTAGTCCCTTAACCTATAAGTCTTCAATACACCAAAATCACTAAGGGGCACTAGATGCACTTACAATCTCCCCCTTTTTGGTGATTGATGACAATATAGGTTAAGTTTTCAACGGGGATAAACATATGAAGTGTAACAACTGATATTGAGGAATTTGATTGCAAGATATAGAAGAACTCCCCCTGAAGATGTGCATATGTGAGGAAATTGCTCTTGTGAAGCAATGCACATTAAGGAGTAGAATCATGGAGATCTCCCCCTATATCTTGTAATTCATACACGCATTTAACATATGATATGAAGAATTTGAATTGCATGATGAAATATGGTGACTGATGTAATTCAGCATGCGTGCATTAACATAAATGAGGAAGTAGCATGCAGAAGAACATAGCAAAAGTATCAGACCACCGTCGGGTTTAAGTTTACAACTCGATCCAATAAAGACTTCAAAAGAACAAGTTGTAACTTAGCAACAAAAACATCCATATATATAGACCCGTTTGAAGACTAACTCAAATTTCTCCCCCTTTGTCATTGAATGACCAAAAGGGACGAAAATGAGGACTAACGCCCCTAAAGAATATCATCATGAAGTCGATGGAGGAGCGCTAGCGTTGTTAGGGTCGGTTGTTGAAGTAGGTCCTGCCGCAGTGTCGTCCAAATCTTCATTTTCATCAGTCTCGTGCGATGAAGAATAAGAGCTGGCCAACAAGGAGGGAACTTTGACTTTCTTGAATTTCTTCGAAGGTGATTGAGACCAGTCAAAGTCCTGCTTGAAGCCCATCTGCTTAAGATCTTCTTCACCGTAGAGATGAGACAGAACAGCCCAGGTGCGACCAAATACTTCATGGAGGTAGTAATGGTTCTTCTTCACTGAATTGTGTGTAACAGTCATGTTATGAAGAATTGAACCAAACTGATGCTTGACCCATTTGTGGTTGCGATCGACCTTCTGATGAAGACTGAGGAGGAGCTCACGATCAGTCATCACCCTTGGAGCTGTGCCTTGAGGATTTTGCTTTGACGCATTGGCAGCAGAGTCATGATTGGCAGAGTCATCATTAGTGGAGTAGGATGCAGCTTTGCGGAACTGTCCATCCAATAGACGAATGCCTTCATCAACTACAGCAGTCGCCTTGCCCTTCTCATCAGCTGCGAAAAATGTCCACTTGAGGACTTCAATAGGGGGCAAGAAGCTGCCATGGTTAAGTGTATCAGCCTTGTAGTTGATTGAAGACCTTGATCTGATGAATCTCATGATCCAGGGAGCATAAGGCTTCAATTAAAACGGAGAAAGACCAACATTGGCCATAGTCCTCATGAAGAAATCACGGTAGTTGACAGGAACTCCAGGCATGATGTTGAATAGCAGATTCTTCATGATGCCTACGACCTGTTCTTCATTCGAGTCATGGCATTTGATTGGACTCAGGGTCTTGGTCAAAATTATGTATATAGTCCTTGGCACATAAAGCAATTCTTTCACGAGGAATTTGGTTCTTGGGGCTTGGCCAGGCTTCAACGGCTTCATCAACACTTGCATGAAATGATCAGAGAGCTCAGCTTCATGATAGATGAGATGTGCACCTTCAAGGGGAGGAATGATAGGCAGGCCATGAAGCAATTCAGAGGCCGGTGCTTTGAAGTGTGTGTTCTCTGTCATCCAGCCCAACACCCAAGATTTCACATCTTTAGCATTGCCGGTGATGTGCAGCGTCGCGTAGAACTGAAGAATTAGCTCTTCATTCCAATCACATATGTCAGTGCGGAAGTTGAGTAGCCCAGCATCATGAAGAACACTGAGGACTGGGGTATAGTAAGGCAGCGACTCGATATCCACATGAGGAATATGCTCATGGTAAAAGAGTTTGTCCTTATCGAATAGTAGAGAAGAATAGAAGTTCATCTGACTTGCTGTCCAAAAACGCTTGCGACGAAGACGAGCAGAGTCATATGGGTTGTATTCCATGAAGAATACATGCTCATGGAAGAAATCGTCAGCTTTGAACTTCGGCTTCTGTGAGAGGGGATTCTTCGGCTTGGGCTGAGGTGTATCTGTCAATGTCATCACAGCCTCTGGAATCACAGTCTCAGGAGACATAGGCTAAGGAATTTTAGTTTCTGCTTCAGTAGCAGCCTGGGTCTCCATCTCTTTAGCAGCATTAACATCAGCACTAGTGGCTGGAATTTCTTTAGGGATGGCGAGAACAGATGCTTGAGGTGCATCAGAGCCCGTATTCATTGGGGTGAACATTGGAGAGTTGGGATGATGACTTTCCCAATAGTCATCATTCAGAACTGGAGTGGTGCTCCCAATGTCCACATCTTCATCTTCTTCTTCATCCAATTCTTCAACCCTTGCCTCTTCAGCCGTGAACTGAGGCATGGGCGATGATACAAGTGGGGTTGAAGGGATATCATCAACTTCAATTTCTTCGTCCAACTGCTCTGAAGAAGCAGCAGAAGGAACATCTTCATCAGATCCGCTTGGGATCACATAATCTTCACCAAAAGGAATGATTTCCTTTGATGGCATGCGTGAAACCGGAACAACATCAATTGGATTGTCAGAGCTTGTCCAAATCTTCGCCTTCTTCGGTGCAGAAGATTCTGAGGAAGCAGATGCTTTCCTTTTCTTCACTGCTGCTTGCTCCGCAGCCTTGGTTTTCTTCACTTCTGATGCAAGAGGAAGGATAGGACTTGGCGTTGGTGCAGGAGGAGTAGAGGAATCTGGTGCATTTTCTTCAGGAGCAACTGATGCAGTTGCCCTGGCTTGTTCAGTTACTTCAGGCACAGCAAGAGATGCTTCGGCTGGCCTAACATGATCCTCAGGCGCAACACTAGTGGTAGCCCTGGCAATTTCATCAGCGGTTGGAACAGCTTCATCAGCCCTAGTACTTTCAGTTTCATCAGCAGCCTGATTTTCATCAGCGGTGCTGGCATGTTCTTCAGTAGGCTATGCAGATGCTTCAGCCTGAGGAATTTCAATGTGCGTTTGAGCAGCAACATTGGATGTAAATCCCTTCGCCATTCTGACAAATCTGACTTTGGCTCCAAGCCATTCTGCATGGTATGCATCAAATTCATCACTGAGTTTCTTGATTTCTGATTGTAGAGCAACAAGTTCATCAGGTGATAGCTTTAGAACATTTTGCTTCAGAAAGCGCTCTTTCTTGTATTGAGCTTTCTTCACCGATCTAGCTTTCTCAAATTTCCATTTTTCTTCAGCAATGTAAGCCGTTAACATATGACTTTGGCCAGGAGTGAGATTTAATTCTGGTAAGGGAGTGTTTGGGTCTTTGTGCCATAGATCAATGAAGTCCAGGATCTTCTTCGGATCAAACAAAAGTGGCACAGCACTGCCCTTGGCTCTAGCGGCCCGTTGCTGTGTATCTCTGATGATTTCGGTGAGTTCTTCATCATCAGCTTCGTCTTCATCTGACGGTACTTGGAAGGCAACTTGCTTGTTGTGAGGACTTGTTCTAGTGCCTCGTCCAGCAGTGGCCTTGGTCTTCAGCAAAGTGGGGCCTGACTGAGGAGAAGCTGAAGAACTTGCAGAGGCTCCTCAAGCAATTGAGATGCCGGTGGTCCTTTGACACGAGGCGAAATGCACAGGTGTTGAGGACTTTGCCGCAGGAGGTGGAACAGCTTGAGGAATTTGCCGTGAGGGCATTGATGAGCTTGGCTGTGAGGGCATTGGTGAAGAACTGGGCTTGCGAGCTGACTTCTTTTGCATAGACTTCTTGGGCTTGCTAGTAGAAGCCACAGCAGCGGCAGAAGCAGAGTCTTCGGTGAATTTCCTCACTGCTTCCTTGGCCACTTTGGCCAATTTTGCTTGCCACTTGGCCCATTCATCAGGATAGTCCTCACCATGCTTGAGGCTGGTGGGGTCAGCTTCTCGGCTAGGTGCCAGTGGAGGTCTTGGGCAAGGAGGGGTTACAGCGAATTTCTTCATGTACTTGGGAGTGACATAGCGATATTCCCTCCATTCTCTAGCCCATCTCCTCTCAATCTTCTTAATGTGCACCTTGCGCTCATTCTTTGTTTCCTCAGGGGGTGTGCAGTATCCTGCATAGATGTCATCAGGGATCTCAAACGCAGTGTTTACTTCAGGTTTCTTGCCTCCCTTCTGAGGTTTCTTGCCATCTGCCATTTTCTTCAGCTGAGGATGTTGAACTATTGAGTTCTCTGAAGAGGTATGCAATTTGTCTTCGAGGAACGCTGCAAATGAGTTAAGTTCATGAGAACCTAGTGATTCAACAGCGGACATGTGTACCTGTGAACAGAGTATAGGTGCGAAGAATTTGGAGAGGTCATATGCGTTCTCAAAAGTTTTTGCAAAATGAACAAGTTTGAGGAATTTGACCAGAGGTGTCTTGAGGAATTTCACTAAGCGTTCTTTGACTTAGATTCCAGAGTTCTATAGATTGAAAAATCCACACAATTGAGGACTCTTGACGAAAAGCATTGCTTAGAGAAACCAATCAAGAACAGATGCTTGTGTGAGGTGTTTAAAGTGTGGAATTTGAAGAATAAACACCTTTTGAAGATTTTGTGGAAATCATCAGAATCAACAAGGGCAGTAAAAATAAATTTTATTTACCCTTGACGAAGAACATGACGAACTGGGAGAAGTAGATTCGAAGTTCGTCAGTCCAGATCTTCCACGCCCTAACTTGGCAGAGGAAGACAGCTACGGCGGCGGCAGAGAGAAAAAATCCACGGCCGGCGTGAGTACGACGGCGATGAGGTTGAAATAGTGAAGCTCTTCCTCACAGGTGACGATGAAAGTAGCGGCGGTGCTAGGTCTTGGGAGCTCGACCGAGGGGAGTGAGGTCGAGCGGGGTAAATGCAGTCTGAGCAGGGTGAGGGGTATTTATAGCCGAGGTGAAAAATCGATCGCACGAGGAAATTGGACGAACGTGCCCCTGACCCTTCTCATCCTAGCGACATGTGTCACCCACGTACTGAGAGGTGGAGATCGTGTAAGATCGTGGGTGAATAGATAAATCCTATCGTGGGATGTGGAACGGTTTGAGCGGCAAAAGCCGAAAATTCAGATAAGAAGGTTTTAATGTTTCGTTCGCAAATTCTTTAGCTGACAAGGACACAGTGAAGATTTTGAATGGGTTTCAAATAGAACACACATGAAGAATTTTTTAACAGACTGGGTTGAGTTTAGCATAGAGGGGGAAGGGTCCGATCACATTCACTTAGCAGAAAAAGCAAATTGAAGAAATAAAAATAAGTGAATGCTGTAGAGGACTTAAACTCAAATATATATATTATCAATGAAGAACAATGACGGAAAGAGTGAAGACAATGCAAAGTCGATGAAATTGAACAACTGAGGAATTTCAAAAACTTGAGAAAAACTCAAATTGAATATTTTCAAGTTTTGTTGGTGGCGTGACCCACCGTATAAGAATGATGATTTCAGACGTCGCGTACAATTGTCATAGGACTCCAAGAATCAAATTCTTCGTTAATTTCTTCAAACTTAGAGGGTTAGTCTTCATTGATTGAAGAAAAAGTTACTTCGTGTGTTGCACATCTAAGTCATCAATTTTGCATCAGGGTTAGGATGTGTGTCCTTCTCTAAGAACATTCGAAGATTCTAAGATATTTAGCTCACACCGCAGCTTGCTAAATCTCTTCTCATCCAAGTGCTTTGTGAAGATATCGGCTAGCTGTTCTTCAGTCTTCACGTGCTCGATAGAGATTCGCCCTTCAACACATGATCACGAAGAAAATGATGACGAATCAGAATGTGCTTTGTCTTCGAGTGCTGAACTGGGTTATGAGCAATCTTGATGGCACTCTCATTGTCATAGTAGAGAGGCACATACTTCACATTGACGCCATAGTCTTTCAGGGTTTGCTTCGTCCATAGCAATTGAGCACAACACGAACCAGCAGCAATGTACTCAGCTTCAGAAGTACAGAGTGATACGCAGTTCTATTTCTTCGAGGACCAACAGACCAAGGATCGTCCGGGGAAATGGCATGTGCCTGATGTTTACTTGCGGTCCACATGATCACCAGCATAGTCAGAGTCAGAATATCCAATGAGATCAAAATCCGAGCCCTAGGGATACCATAATCCAAGTGTTAGAGTGTGAGCTAGATATCGAAGAATATGCTTCACGGCCTTATGGTGTGATTCCTTCGGTGTAGCTTGAAAACGGGCACACATGCAAACACTAAGCATAATATCTGGCCTAGATGCACATATATACAATAAAGAGACAATCATGGAGCGGTATACCTTTTGATCGAAGTCAATACCATTTTCATCAGTGCATAGATGGCCACTTATGGGCATAGGGATTTTGACGCATTTCCAATCTTGCATGCCGAATTTCCTCAATACATCCTTGAGGTATTTCTCTTGAGATATGAAGTTGTCGTTGCACTGTTGATGAGTTTGAAGACCTAAGAAGAATTTCAATTCTCCCATCATAGACATTTTATATTCTTCACTCATCATATAGGCAAATTCATCACTATAACGTTGGTCAGTACAGCCAATGATGATATCAGCAACATATATTTGGCACATGAATAATTCATCATCATAGGTTTTGGTGAAAAGAGTTGGGTCATGTGAACCGGGTTTGAAGCCTTTCTTCATGAGGAATTCCTTCAGAGTATCATACCACGCCCGAGGGGCCTGCTTGAGGCCATAGAGGGCCTTGTTGAGTCTGAAGACTTTGTCAGGATGCTTTGGGTCTTCAAAACCTGGGGGTTGAGCAACATATACTTCTTCCTCAAGCTTACCATTGAGGAATGCACTTTTCACATCCATTTGATATAAGATGATATTATGATGGTTAGCATAAGCAAGCAATATGCGAATAGCCTCAAGTCTAGCAACAGGTGCAAAAGTTTCATCAAAATCAATTCCTTCAACATGTAGGTAGCCTTGAGCTAATAGCCGTGCCTTATTCCTTACCACAAGGCCATTTTCATCTTGCTTGTTGCGGTAGATCCACTTGGTGCCGATGATATTGTGCTTGCGAGGGTCTGGTCGCTTGACAAGTTCCCAGACATTGTTGAGCTCGAACTGATGTAATTCCTCTTGCATAGCTTGAATCCACTCAGTCTCCAGAAATGCTTCATCTACCTTAGTGGGCTCTGCGATAGAGATGAAAGCAAAGTTCCCACAAAAGTTAAACAAATTTGAATCTTTTGAGCGTGTGAGAGGACCTGGTGCATTGATGTAGCTGATGATTTTCTCAATCTGCACTTCATTTGCGACGCGAGGATGAGTGGGTTGACGACGACGAATTTGCTCAGCATTTTCTTCAGAGCCATTTTCTTCAGGTGCACCAGCATGATGTTCTTCACGATCTGGAATGACTTCTTTAGCAGATTCTTCAGTAGGAATGACATCCTCAGTAGCCTTGAACTTGATAGTTTCCTCAGGTGACTTTTCATCTAGCATAGGAGGTAGGTGCTCTTTTTGCGAGCCATTAGTTTCATCGAACCGCACATCTATAGTTTCAACAACCTTGTGGTGAACGGTGTTGAAGACTCTGTAGGTGTGTGAGTACTTTCCGTAACCAAGCATAAAACCTTCATGTGCTTTCGGTGCAAATTTAGAATTGTGATGAGGATCTCTAATCCAACATTTAGCACCGAAGACTTTGAAATAACTCACATTGGGTTTCTTGTCAGTGAGGAGTTAATATGCAGTCTGCTTGAAGAATTTGTGAAGATATACCCTGTTGATGATTTGGCATGCAGTATCAATTGCCTCAATCCAGAAGTAACGAGGCGTCTTGTATTCATCAAGCATAGTGCGAGCCATCTCAACAAGAGTCCTGTTCTTGTGCTCCATGATGCCATTCTGCTGAGGAGTATAGGGAGCAGATAACTCATGGGTAATACCAAGTTCATCAAGATAATCATCAAGACCAGTATTCTTGAACTCAGTTCCATTGTCACTTCTGATGTGCTTGATCTTCACACCTAAGTTGGTTGAAGCCCTTGAGGAAAATCGTTTGAATACTTCCTGCACTTCACGTTTGTAAGTGATGATATGCACCCATGTGTAACGAGAGTAGTCATCAACAATAACAAAACCATATAGAGATGCTTCATTGGTGAATGAGGAATAATGATTGGGGCCAAAGAGATCCATGTGAAGCAATTCAAATGGACGAGTAGTAGTCATGATAGTCTTCGTGGGATGTTTGGCCTTGGTCTTCTTTCCAGCTCCACAGGCTCCGCATAGGTGATCCTTGAGGAATTTGACATTCTCAATGCCAATGACATGCTTCTTCTTTGCAAGCGTGTGCAAGTTCCTCATGCCAGCTTGACCAAGTCGTCGATGCCATAGCCAGCCTTCTAAAGCGTTTGCAAGTCAACATATAGCAGGTTGTGGTTCTGTAGAGAAATCAACAATATACAGATCTCCTCTCCTAAAGCCTTCAAAGACTTTGGAATTGTCAGCTTCCATGATCACAACACAATGATACTTGCCAAGGATAACAACCATATCAAGATCACAAAGCATTGAGACTGACATGAGGTTGAATCCTAAGGAGTCGACAAGCATGACTTTGTCCATGTGTCGATCCTTTGAGATCGCAACCTTACTGTCAGGACCCCGATCCTAAGTCACACTGATCTAGCATGTAACACATCATATCACTTTGCAGCCTCACACACGGTATTCCCACGGGTGCCACCTTACCTGGCCCGGGACCGTTTGCGCCTTTTGGCTCACGTATATGATAGTGTCGCTGGCATCCATATGAAAGAGAACCCGAGCTGACATGACTAGTCCTAAACCAAAAGTGGCACTAACTTACAGGGACAGGCATACATGACCCAGCAATGAACCTGTCGGTCATCAGCGAGTGAATTCGTGCTGTAGCAACTGGGCTAGCAAGACTCGGGATTCCGGGCTGTAGCAGGCTAACAGGACTCCGAAAGACACCGCGTGACATTTCCCCGAAGGGACAGACACAGGAACGAAGAAGGACACATGCCGGCTAGCCTAAGTGTTCCGGAGCAGTAGCAAGCTACCATGCCTAAGTGGAAGCACTAGGAGACATTTCCCAGTAAGAGAGGCTACCAACTACAAACAACTAGGTTGTCGGATCCCACACATACCAAGCATTTCAAAACATACACACAATATGCTCGATATGTGCAAATACAACATGGCATCACAATGAAACTCTCCAACTCAAAGTATTTATTCATTAGGCTCCGAGGAGCCAACTATTACAAACATGGGTCTCACGACCCCACATACAGAGCATACAAGCAACAAGCACAAGAGGAAGCTTAACTTGTCTGAGTACAGACAACTACAAATGAAAAGGCTGAGAAGCCTGACTATCTACAAGACCCTGCCGAGGGCACAAGATCGTAGCTGACGTAACAAGCTAAACATCGAAGTCCACGCGGAACTACTAGCAAGACTGGAGTCTCTCTGCAAAACATAAATTAAGCAAACCTGAGTACAAATGTACCCAGCAAGACTTACATCAGAACTAACTACATATGCATTAGTATCAACGAAGGGGGTGGTGGAGTTTAACTGCAGCAAGCCAGCTTTGACTCGGTGGCTATCCTAAATTATGACTACAACTAACTCTTTTGAGGTGGCGCACACGAGTCCACATATTCACCATATCAATACGCCACTATGGATCCATTCCCGTCTCTCTACGAGAACGCCATCCATAGCACTCACGCTTATCTTGCGTATTTTAGAGTATCAACTTTCACTTGTCTATGAACTGTTATAGGCAACCCAGAAGTCCTTTACCGCGGACGCGGCTATTCGAATAGATGATGTTAACCCTGCAGGGGTGTACTTCTTCACACACGCTCTCACCACTTACCGCCGTTTACACGACATGTACTCGGCAACCTTCAAGCGGAAGTCCAACGAGGGTGTCGGCCACGGCCTACCTAAACACTCAAGTCTCTAGTCCAGGTTTATTGCCTATTCAGGTTCCATCCGCAGGGAGTCCGGTCGAGGTTTCCACATACGGCCCCGAACGATGTGTATAGGGTTCCGCGAGACCAAACGGGCGGCCGGCATACCCGACCACGTGCCTACCGCATCACAGCCCACCCCTCGGGTCAGCGCTACGCACGGCCTCCAGCTTACTACAAACACCAGAAACTACTTGCAACTCCTGTACAGAGGACAAGGGTGGTTAAGAAGCCGAGAGGGGCACTAACGCATTCCAATGCGTGGTAGTAGTTGTTCATGGATCACAAACACAAAACTCAGTTCCTGAGGACGGCTGCAATGAGACAACCCACCATGTACTCCTACATGGCCTCTCACCACTACCTTTACCAAATCGTGTTCACACACTTAGCTCTCAACAGTAGGACATGTTCACCACATTCCAATTCATCCCCGATGAATCAAACCTGACTCAACTCTAAGCAGTAGCAGGCATGACAAACAAGCATGAATGAGTAGGCACATCAGGGCTCAAACAACTCCTACTCATGCTAGTGGGTTTCATCTATTTACTGTGGCAATGACAGGTCATGCAGAGGAAAAGGGGGTTCAACTACCACAACAAGTAACAGATGAATCGTTGTTGTCCTAATGCAGTAAAAGAGAGCGGGATCGAGAGAGTGGGATTGTATCGGAATAAACAAGGGGGTTTTGCTTGCCTGGCACTTCTGAAGATAGTATAGCTCTTCATCGGTGTCATCGAACTCATCGTCGGAACACGTCTATCGAGAGGGAACAAACACCGGCAAATGAGAGAAAGCACAATCAATGCGATGCAACAATATGATGCATGATATGACATGGCAAAATTCGTGTGTTGGGCTAATGCAACTACAACCAGATGGGTTTGAGCTATTTTGAACCAAAGATTCAAAGTTCAATCTCATTTGTGAGCTTAAATAGTGCTTTATCATGTTTTGCACTAAACAGCAAGTTAACTTGTTTAAACATGCATGAAACCAGTACAGATGGATAGATTGGATTTTTCTGATCATTTTTCATATATAAATCTTTGCATTTGGATTTACTGTTGATTTTCTATGATTTTTAGAAGTTTAGGCAAATTTTTGAATTTAATAAATCATTTCTGATTTATTTAAAATCCAGAAAACGGTTTACTGCATCAACATGACGGCGGTGTGACGTCAGCAAGTCAACAGGGTTGACTAGGGTCAAACTTGACGTGTGGGGTCCGCACGTCAGTGACACAGCTAGTTAACATGTTAATTAACAGTAAGATTAGTCCTAAACTAAAAGTGTCAGCGGGCAGGGCCCACATGTCAGCGACTCACTAAGAGTCAAAACTGGTCAAACTGACCGACGGTTAGCCGCCGACGGCGTCCAGACGCGGCGGAGGCGTCGGAGATGTCGCCCCGGTGACCATTTGGACGGAGGAGGCCACGGGCGAGGAGCTGGGGCTCGTCCGCGTCGTTAGGAGCAAACGAGAGGGGCGGGGGTGGCCTGAGCTCGCCGGAAAACAGCTCGCGGCGGTGCTGTTACTACGTGCCGATGGCGTCGGGCGCTACAGAGCGCGGGCGAGCGAGTTCTGGGGCTCTACGGCCTCCTTGCGTCACCACGAGCATGACCGAGTACTCGGGCACCACTAATGTGAGCTAAAATGACGGCGGTGCCATGGTCGCCAGTGATGAGCTCACGGGCACTTGCGGCCGATGGCTACGGTGCGGAGACGAGCACGAGGAAGGAGGGGAAACGGAGGATAGCTCACGGGGAGGTCGAGCGTGCTCGGGGACGCTTGGAGGTCGGCGAATCGAGCGACGGTGTTCGTCGGAGCAGACGAGGAAGATGGCGACGGTGTTGACGCTGCAGGGCATCCGCGGGCGCGTTCTTCTGCTTGGAGCTTCACGGCATCGAGGCGGAGCTAGAGGTCACAGCCATGGGGCAAGGGGACGGCGGTGGCCGTGGTGCTTTGCGGCGGCGCACTCCGGCAGTGCTAGGGCTGCCCCGAAGAGAGAGAGGGCAGAGGGGAGAGAGGCTGCGAGTGAGGGGAAAGGACCAGGGGGTCTCGGGCGTCTCCAGGCGCTCGGTCGAGGATGGGGGAGGAAGCAGGAGGTGGCGTCTGCTGCGCGTGCGGGCAACACACCTCTGCCAGTAGGCAGAGGTAGACGAGGAGGAGGAGGAGGTGGGCTGGGCCAGCGAGCTGGGACAGCTGGGCTGCCACATAAGCCAGGTGGGTTTCTTTCTCTCTCTGCTTTGTGTCTTTTATTTCTCTTTTCTATTTCTCTGTATTTTGTTTTGATTTGATTTAAAACATCAAATCATTTTCTGAACTTTCTGTAAATTGTTATGTGAGCTCATAAACTAGTCCAAGGTCACAGGCAACTTACAAAAATATTTGAAATTTATTTCTTATATAACAGAAATAAATCCATCTCAAATATGTCATTGATTTAAATCAAAGGCCCAAAATAAATATTTCTGTGATTCCAAAAATATTGGTTCGAATTTTACCTCTTACCAATATTTTCACAGAGTAACAGGAACATTTCCTTGGACTCATTTGATGAGAATTAAATGTTGATTATTTTTGAACTGATTCTGAGGGTTTCAACAAACCTCAATTCAACTTTCTGAAATTTTAGACATGATGCATGAGTGCAGATGCAACTATTTCACTCAGTTATTATAGGGCTGTGACAACTCACCCCCATTAAACAAGAATCTTGTCCCGAGATTCAAGACGTGAGGTAAGAAGACAGAGGGGACACAAACTATCACAATCTCCATGATCCAACTGTCCTTCTCGAACATGTTGATTCCTTGCATCATACTGATCTTGACGTCTTTGCCTTCGAGATCTTTGTCTAACAAGATGATGACAGAAAGAAGCTCTACAAAAATCGGTCTTCTTGAAGATTGAGCACCCAAGATCAACCCATGCAGTGAGACGTTAGAACATCTCTTGTGTTGAGGCATAAATCACACGTCAGGTGCAATGGGAAGAAGTAGATGACAAGGATTCAAGTTGGTAGGCAACAATTCCACGCTTGAGTAAGATGGTGCATGGTTTCAAAGTAGCGAGGAGATAGTTGCCATGATCTCATAACAGGGCACCCTAGAAGAGGTGATCCGTAGAATTATTACCTTAAGTGGCAAAAAGAATTACTTTTGATACATGGATCACTGAAATTTTCTAAACCAGACTAAGGCAGTTCACCAACAATCGTTTGGCGGAGTGCAAAGGAATGGCATACCCAGACTAGAATGGATGATGCAGATCACCTTGTTGAAGACAACACAAGGAAAGATTTTTTCTTATCATCGAAAATGGATGGAACCTGTGGTAGGACCACTTTGAAGATGATCCTGATCAATAATTACTGAGAAGGGTAGTCCATAGTAGGATGGCACAATGGCGGTGCAAGCTGGGAACAAGATGCAAATGCTGGGAATGATTCTAGTAACTAGGGAGAAACCCAATAGTAGAGAGTGAGTCCACTATTTGAAAGGTTATAGCATAACCGAGGAAATGTAGAGCACTATGCAATTAATGCCGACGATAAAACCTAGTGCTTGCGCGTGCTCTCAAGAACTTGAGCATTTCCATATTCATCAAGGTTTTACCAACATCCGTGTCAAGGATGCCGGCGACACAACATTCTACCGTGATGAATAGTGATGGATGATGCAGATGCACAAGAAGATAACACCTTCTCAGACTTCCCCTTCGTGAGGCCAGGGGATAAGAATCTAGATGATCGACCGAGAGACAATTAGCACTCTGCTTCTAATGTTCTCCTTGATGTACTAGCGTAATCCATTTATAGATATGGTTTGGTATGCTAAATATCAAGTAAAAGGTCGGTCTTCAGGAGCTCAAAAAATCCATAAGGAATAACTACGGAAATAAATCCTACAAAATCCTTATGGGGAGGTGGCCAACTTCCTTCAGATTCAGAAACTGCCTTGGCCTTCAGGGCGCGTGATCTACCATAGCTCGGTTACATAGAGATCTCTCTTCTCAACAAGCTGGAACTCATGAGTGTTCAGTCTCTCGAGGATATCAGCAGGATCAAGTGACATGTAGTCTCCACGTTTTGTATCATCAGTGCAAGGGTGTCAAATGAGGAATCAAGCGATCTCAGCAATTTCTTCACCACTTCATGGTCGGTGATGTCAGTGGCACCAAGCGCTTGAAGCTCATTTGAGATGTCAGTGAGGCAATCGAAAGTTTGCTGAACATTTTCATTGTCGAGTCTTTTGATGCGGTTGAAGAGATTGCGAAGAACTTCAACTCGAGAGTCACGCTGTGTTGATACTCCTTCATTAACCTTGGACAGCCTATCCCAGATGAGCTTAGTTGTCTCTAAAGCACTCACTCTGCCATACTGCCCTTTGCTCAGATGGCCACATATGATGTTCTTCGCTTGAGAGTCGAGTTGCTTGAATCTCTTCACACCAGAAGTGTTCAAGGAAGGTGAGACAGTGGGAACGCCATTCTCCACAACGTACCAGAGATCATTGTCAATTGCCTCAAGATGCATCTGCATCTTATTCTTCCAGTAGGGGTAGTCCGTCCCATTGAAGGTAGGACACCCAGTAGAGACCTTGATCATACCTGCACTCGACATAACCAAAACTCCAGGTGGTTAAACCAAAATCACACAGAACAAGGGAGTACCTTGCTCTGATACCAATTGAAAGTGCCTTAAGTTGACTAGAGGTGGGGTGAATAGGCGATTTTTATGAATTCTCCACTGAGGAATTTTAGGGTGAGGAAACTCCTAAGCAAAGAACTACTAGCCGCGGAATAAGTACTCAGATGTATACATAACAGAACAAATGCATAGACATCATGATGAAATGAAAGCGAATACAGAGTAGAGAAAGCGTAACACAGGATAAGCAGGTTGAAGACAAACTGACTGAAGAAATTTAACTGAGGAAATTGAGAAAGTCTTCAGTCAAAGTCTTCAAACAGCAACAATCAAGTTCACAACACAGTAATGAGGAAATGGAAGGGTTCAGGAAATAGAACCACATAGCTCGGTGAAGACAGTGATTTGGTAGACCAGTTCCAACTGCTGTGACAGTTGTACGTCTGGTTGGAGCGGCTAGGTATTTAAACCTGAGGACACACAGTCCTCACCTTATTCTCCTTGAGCTAAGGTCACACAGACCTCGCCCAATCACTCGTGGTAAGTCTTCAGGTGACTTCCAAACCTTCCCAAACTCGGTTACTCGGCAATACACAATTTCCTCTTGGATGCTCTAGACCATGACGCCTAACCGTCTGGAACACGCACAGTCTTCAAAGGCAACAAGCGTCGGATCTACACAGGAACAATCTCTTCAGTGATGCTCAATCAATTTGGATTTGTAGGTGTTTGGGTTTGGGTTTTCCTCACTTGATGATTTTCGCTCAAAGTCCTCGGAGGATGGGGTGCTCTCAAATGACAAGTGTCAATTTCTCTCGGAGCAGCCAACCAGCTAGTGGTTGTAGGGGGCGGCTATTCATACCCTAGGGAGCAGCCCGACATGATAAGACATAAATGCCATTCAATGATATGACCGTTAGGTGGATATTTTGGGACAGCTGGTGCAGAGCACAACCACGGTCAGAAATTTGAGCTATCAAATTCCTCAGGGCTATCATGTTCCTCACTTGTAGGCAATCTGCATTGGCGAATTCCTAACTCCTCAGTCAGAAAAAATTCCTCAGAGACCAGAAGAACTTCGTCTCTGTCACTGAAGAAATTGACTGAACTGCATGAGATTTCCAATGGCTTCACTCGAAAGGATTGGTAGGTGTAGGATTTTGAGATGAACATCACTTGGAAACTTTTCCTTAGTTTTTCCTCGACCCCCTTTAACAGTACGGTGTTTCCTATGACTCAAGAAAGAGAAAAACAAAACTACAAAAACAAAAGTCTTCAAGCTTCATATTCCTCACATGAATATTAAGTCTTCATGGTCACACCAATTTCTTCACTTTCAAAGTCTTCAGAAAGCCAAAGTCTTCAATTGAAGACATTCATTTTTGGGGTCGACTTTCTCTGTAAATATCAAACTCCTCATAGACTTATAGACCTGTGTACACTCACAAACACATTAGTCCCTTAACCTATAAGTCTTCAGTACACCAAAATCACCAAGGGGCACTAGATGCACTTACAGGGATGATGATACATCTCCATCGTATCTATAATTTTTTATTGTTTCATGCCAATATCATTCAACTTTTACATACTTTGGGCAACTTTTTATATGATTTATTTGGACTAACTTACTTATCCAGTGCCCAGTGCCAGTTCCTATTTGTTGCATGTTTTTGTTTCTCAGAAAATCCATATCAAACGAAGTCCAAATGCGATAAAAATTGAGGGGAATTATTTTGGAATATATGTGATTTTTAGGAGGTGCAATCAATGCAAACAGGGGCCACAGTGCCCACAACCCACCAGGGCCCAGGCGCGCCCTGGTCTCTTGTGTCCTCCTCGAACATTGGTTGGGGCCCTTCTTCTGGTGCAAGAAAGATAATTTGTGGAAAAAAATCGTGTAAAAATTTCAGCGCAATCGGAGTTACGAATCTCCGGGAATTTAAGAAACCGTTAAGGGCCAGATCAGGGGAATGCGAAACAGAAGAGAACAGAGAGGGAGATCCAATCTCGGAGGGGCTCCCGCCCCTCCGCCACCATGGAGACCGTGGACCAGAGGGGGTACTCTCCTCCCATCTAGGGAGGATGCCAAGGAAGAAGAAGAAGAAGGAGGGGGGCTCTCTCCCCTTCTCTCCCGGTGGCGCCGGAGTGCCGGCGGGGCTAGGATCGTGACGGCGATCTACATCAACAATCTTGCTACCGTCAACACCAACTCTCTCCCCCTCTATGCAGCAGTGTAACACCTCATCCCCCGCTGTAATCTCTACTTAAACATGGTGCTCAACTCCATATACTATTTCCCAATGATCTATGGTTATCCTATGATGTTTGAGTAGATCTGTTGTGTCCTATGGGTTAATCGTGATCTTGGTTGGTATGATTGTATATTTTATTTATGGTGCTGTCCTACGGTGCCCTCCGTCTCGCACAAGCGTGAGGGCCCCTACTGTAGGCTGTTGCAATATGTTCATGGTTCACTTATGGTGGGTTGCGAGAGTGACAGAAACTTAAACCTGAGTAGGCGGGGTATGACGTATGGGAGTAAAGAGGACTTGATACTTAATGCTATGGTTGGGTTTCACGACCTGAATGATCTTTAGTAGTTGCGGATGCTTGCCTGAGTTCCAATCATAAGTGCATATGATCCAAGTAGAGAAAGTATGTTAGCTCGTGCCTCTCCCTCATATAAAATTACAAGAATGATTACCGGTACTTGTTATCGATTGCCTAGGGAGAAATAACTTGTTGACACAAACCCTTTTACTAAACACCTAACTTTTATTATCTTGCAAAGTACTTATAGTTTTATTCTTGCAAAGTAGTTCTAGCATCACACCTACAAAATAGTTTCATACTTGTTTTTGGTAAAGCAAACGTCAAGTGTGCGTAGAGTTGTATCGGTGGTTGATAGAACTTGAGGGAATATTTGTTCTGCCTTTAGCTCCTCGTTGGGTTTGACACTCTTACTTATCGAACAAGGCTACAAACGATCCCCTATACTTGTGAGTTATCAATACCTTTTTCTGGCGCCGTTGCCGGGGAGCAATAGCGTGGGGTGAATATTCTCGTGTGTGCTTGTTTGCTTTATCACTAAGTAGTTTTTATTTTCTATTCTAAGTTGTTCTCTATCTTCAGTTATGGATATGGAACACGAAATACCAAAAAAATTAGTGGTACTTGCTACTCATGGAGATGGGGAACCTCCTAAAACCCTCGATGCTTGTTATGTGAAAAATATTATGCACTACTTTGATAATCCTGAGAAAACCCCATTGAGGGAGTCCTGGACTAAGGGGTCCTCGGGCGTCCGGCTTGTTAGCCATGGGCCGGACTGATAGGCTATGAAGATACGAAGACTGAAGACTCCACCCGTGTCCGGATGGGACTCTCCTTGGCGTGGAAGGCAAGCTTGGCGATCAAATATGAAGATTTCCTCTCTTTGTAACCGACCTTATGTAACCCTAGATCCCTCCGGTGTCTATATAAACCGTAGGGCTTAGTCCGGATAGATATACTCATAACCATAGTCATACAGGCTATACTTTTAGGGTTTAGCCATTACGATCTCGTGGACTACTAAGGGAGTCCTGGACTAAGGGGTCCTCGGGCGTCCGGCCTGTTAGCCATGGGTCGGACTGATGGGCTGTGAAGATACGAAGACCGAAGACTCTCTACGTGTCCGGATGGGACTCTCCTTGGCGTGGAAGGCAAGCTTGGCAATCTAATATGAAGATTCCTTTCTCTGTAACCGACTTTGTGTAACCCTAGATCCCTCTGGTGTCTGTATAAACTGGAGGGTTAGGTCTATAGGACCGGAGACTCATAACCATAGTCATATAGGCTAGGCCTCTAGGGTTTAGCCATTACGATCTCGTGGTAGATCAACTCTTGTAATACTCATATTCATCAAGATCAATCAAGCAGGAAGTAGGGTATTACCTCGATAGGGAGGGCCCGAACCTGGGTAAACATTGTGCCCCCCTCTCCTGCTATCTTCTCTTTCTCCTTTTTCAGGTTCCTCTCCCACAGGCCTTCCCTGATGGCCTATTCACTGGTCCTGTCAAAGGATGAATACACCAAGATGGCAAGAAGCACGGACGTACGGAGGAATTTCTAGGTGGTTTCTTTAACAATCACTCTACCTGTTTTCAGGACCCACACGCGGCTCTCCCTTGGTTTTGGCATGTTAAATAGCCTATTGCTTATCGCACTATTTGTATCAATACACCTTAACGTATTTATCAAATTATAATGGAAATAGTTTGCGGCCCAAATTTTTAAGGCCCCAGCTTATTACCTTTGCTCTCTTTCTATTCTCCTTTGTTTTTTGTTGATAATTTTATCACATAGCACCCGTACACTTTGGTACGTTTCATATTTGCCAGGGGCTTCATAGCGCCCCGCACTACGGCAACAAAGTCCGAACACTTTTACAGTATAGTTTGGCACCCCGAATTTAGCAGTATATGCATTGGCTCCGAATCATGTCTTTGGTCAATAGTTGGGTTGCCCGGCTCCCATGCTTACTACCTTACGTTCCGCTATATCGGCTAGGGTAATAAAGGGAGAACTACTGCTATTGTGTCCCGGTTTATCCGGATGAGCACCTCAGTACAGAAAGCCGAAAACTGACTGTCATGATGCGGCAAGAGCCGGTCAGCTGTTCGGAGGGTTGGTACTTACCCGATCAGGTGTTTACAACACCCTAGTTTGGATGCTAGGGGCCGCGCCTACATTTTTATTGTCGAACTCCTACGGCTAAGTGAGGGTGATAAAGCGCTATAGTCCGATTGCCTTGTTCTTTGCGCTAAACACCTCCTTCAAGAACCAAAAAATTGGATCAAGAGTGTTTAGATTCCATCCCCAACACCCCCGTACTACCTACGTGGGGGCTGAAGCCGACGACTGGCCAACCCTCAGATTTAATAAAAACGGCCACACAGGAGGTAAAAATTTAACACAAAGCATTATATTACACAAATTGTCTTTGTTTCATAGTACAGGGCGAGACAAATATGAATGCATTAATTCAAAGATCACGTCTTTCGCACATTGCTCCACAACAATGCAGGATCCCTCCAGGACACTATCGAAATACAGCTCGCGCTTGCGGTGCTCCTTGCCCTCAGGCAGCCCCTCGGTCACAAGCTTGACGGCGTCCATCTTCGCCCACCAGACCTTGACATGGGCGAAGGCCATGTGTGCGCCCTCAATGGAGACCGACCGCTTGACGACGTCCAGCCGAGGATAGGCATTCAGCAGCCGCTTCACGAGGCTGAAGTAGCTGCTGGGTATAGCTTCAGCAGGCCACAGCCGGATCATCAAATCCTTCATGGCCAGTTCGACCATCCTATGCAGCTCGACTAGCTATTTCAGCTGATCGCTAAAGGGCACTAGATGTTCAGGTGCAAGGTACTGCGACCAGAACAGCTTCTCCGTTGAGCTCCCTTCTTCAGCCCGGAAGAACTCCGCAGCGTCGGACGCACTGCATGGCAGATCCGCAAATGCCCCTGGAGAACTCCGAATCCGGGTTAGTAAGAAATACTTCTTCTTCACATACTTGCTTTGCATACTAAATGCCTTACCCGCTGCAATCTTCTTGGCCTCCTGGATCTCCTGGAGGGTGCCCTGGGCTTCAACCCGGGCCTCTTCTGCGCTTTGGCGAGCCTTGGCGAGTTCGGTGTCTCGAGCCGAAACTTCACCCTCCAAGGTCTCGCATTTTTAATGGCATCCTGGAGCTCCTGCTGCACCTCGTTAAGCCTGGCCTCGAGCTTCTTACGGGCAGCTTGCTCCTTAACAGTTTCCCTCTCGGCTTCAGCCAGGGCCTCGACCTCGTTCGTAGTTCCTACATATATCATGACACTACGGTCAATAAACATCATTTATTCTTTCCGAATATATAGTGAGTCATTACATACCTTGCTGGTATTCCAGCTGCTTCCTCGCTTGGCCGAGCTTGTCCTCGGCCCGCTCCAGTTTCTGCTTCAGTCCGGAGACTTCGGCGGAGTGTGAGGTCGCGGCCAGCAGCGACGCCTGCTCAGTCACATAAGACATATCTAGTTAGTTTCGTGCAAGGTATTGATCCTCTGTCCGGCTTTTTCTTTCCGAACATCAGACAGTGTCTCAGGGGCTACTATCTATATTGGGACTTTTTCTTTTGCGTCGCTTACCTCAAAGCCGGTCAGCAGATTGCTGCAGGCTTCGGTCAGTCCGCTCTTGACGGACTGAACCTTCTCAATCACCGTACCCATAAGGATACGGTTCTCATCCACAATGGAAGCGCCTCATAGTGCTTCCAGCAGATTATCCGGTGCCTCTGGTTGGACAGAGGTCACCGGCGGGATAGGCACACCTCCTCCTTTCAGGGAAGGCTGCCCGCTTGACTCCGGAGCCGTGTAGGTCTCCGGAATGTTATTCGGCTGGGGGCCGAATTGGCTATGGCCCCCATATCAAGCCTCCATGGGGGCTTTCTCCCCCATGTGACCGGCGGCCGAGGAGTCATGCTCTGGCGCCGCCCTGACGGCCTCCTGAACCTCTCCCGGGCCTGGAAAGGTCCTTTCGGACATCACCTCATTTTCCCCCTTGGCCGTGGGAGAGTGAGCGGTCGGCGGTGACTCGCTGGCCATCGCCTTTGAATCCAACGAACCCCCTGATGAGGATCGCTGGAGGCTGTCGTGGGCCGGACTACAATAGCATAATTAACCATGTCAGTACAATGAAGAGGAGAGGCTGGATTTATGGGTATGAATGAGTCTTAGCACTTACGATGCAGCCCGAGGCTTAGTACGGGGGCGTTGCTCCGGACTGCTGTCAACATCCCACGCGGAGTTATCCGCAACAGAGCCCTTCCCCTTCTTGGGCGTCTCCGCCTCCAGATTCATGGAGGCCAGCCTCTTCTTCCTACACCCTCAGGGGGGTCGCTTTCTTGCTACTCCTCGTCGTCGTCTTCGGCGGCCGAGGAGTGAGTTTGGTCTTCGGATGACATGTCTGAGGTTCCCTTGCGACGGGGGCCACTTCGGACCCCCTTGGCCTTTTTCTTGGCCTTCTTCTCAGGCGCCTTGTAGGGCGCTGGCACCAGCATCTTCTCGAGGAGCGGGATGACTGGTTCTTCGGGCAGCGGGGCCGGACATCGAATCCGCTCCGCTTGCTCTGTCCATGCCTGAAAGAATAAAAACAGTAAAGTTTAGTTACCTTCCTTGAACAAACCAGGGGAGGATGCACCTTCAGACATGAAAGACTTACCGCACTGGCAGGATGGGCAAAATCGTGCCCGCGGTCCGAGTCTATGGTCGGCGGCGTCTCGGTGCCCTTGAAGAGCAACTTCCAGACATCTTCATGAGTGGTTCCAAAGAGCCTCTCCAAAGTCTGGTGCTTGTCCGAGTCAAATTCCCACAAAGGGCATGTTCGGCTCTGGCATGGAAGGATCCGGCGAACAAGCATCACCTGGATCACATTGACGAGCTTGATGTTTTTAACCACCATGCTTTTGATGCGCGCTGTCAGTTCGTCCGACAAATACCACTCCAGGCCCTTCTTTAGCCAGGAGGTGAGCCGCATTGGAGCTCTGGACTTGAACTCTGGAGCCGCGGCCAAAGTGGTGTCACGAGGCTCTGTGATATAGAACCACTGCTTCTGCCACTCCTTGACGGTCTCCACAAACGTACCTTTGGGCCATGTGACGTTGGGCATCTTGCTCACCATGGCTCCTCCGCACTCCGCGTGTTGGCCATCCACCACCTTCGGCTTCACGTTGAAGATCTTGAGCCACAGCCCGAAGTGGGGTTGGATGCGGAGGAAAGCCTCGCACACGACGATGAATGCCGAGATATTGAGGAAGGAGTTCGGGGCTAGATCATGAAAATCTAGCCCGTAATAGAACATCAGTCCGCGGACGAAAGGGTGGAGTGGAAACCCTAACCCGCGGACGAAATGAGGGAGGAACACCACCCTCTCGTTGGGCTTCGGTGTCGGAACGATTTGACCCTTGGCTGGAAGGCGGTGGGTGATTTCCTTCGCCAGGAACCCGGCTGCCCGAAGCCCGGTGATGTCGTTCTCCTTGACGGAGGGGGCCATCCATTTACCTTGCCCTCCGGATCCGGACATAGTTGAATGCTTGCTTGAGGCGGAAAAGTTGAGAGCTTGGGCGCTAGAGCTCAAGGATGGGAGGGCAGAGGAAGACAGAAGGTGTGGGTGAAGAAAGGGAATCCTTATCCCCTTATAAAGGCAGTAAATATCAAGCGCCTCCCCGCTCGCCTTAAAACTCGCCTATTCCCAAGGGCTGTGCAAATGGCACGGTTGGGTTACCCATGCCCGTATTGATGAGAATCCTGCAATAAGGGGACACGATCTCTGCTTTGACAAGACGTGCCAATGGAAACCGCATCTCAAAACGTGGAACGGTAGACGAAAACAGTTTGAAATAATGACCCGGTGGATGTGATGTCACATTACAAAAAAGTTGTCTGCAGATTAGAATCGTGGAATATTATACTCTCTGCGGCTGTGTGTGGTGCTTGTGTTACAGGTCCGGATACATTCTTCGCGTCCAAAGACTATCTTGGAGTATTCGGGGAAGGGAACCCGCCTCGCAATGCTGAAGACAATCTGCACGCCGGACACCTCGTCATTGAAGCCTCGTTGAGGGGCTACTGAGGGAGTCCTGGACTAAGGGGTCCTCGGGCGTCCGGCCTGTTAGCCATGGGCCGGACTGATGGGCTGTGATGATACGAAGACCGAAGACTCCACCCGTGTCCGGATGGGACTCTCCTTGGCGTGGAAGGCAAGCTTGGCGATCAAATATGAAGATTTCCTCTCTCTGTAACCGACCTTATGTAACCCTAGATCCCTCCGGTGTCTATATAAACCGGAGGGCTTAGTCCGGATAGATATACTCATAACCATAGTCATATATGCTAGACTTTTAGGGTTTAGCCATTACGATCTCGTGGTAGATCAACCCTTGTAATACTCATATTCATCAAGATCAATCAAGCAGGAAGTAGGGTATTACCTCCATAGAGAGGGCCGGAACCTGGGTAAACGTTGTGTCCCCTGTCTCCTGTTACCATCGATCCTTGACGCACAGTTCGTGACCCCCTACCCGAGATCCGCCGGTTTTGACACCGACACCCATTCAACTTGATAACGGGATTAACGTTGGATCAACGTGAATACTTTAGGGATTATCGCTTGACTCATAAAGGGAAATTATTATGGGATCAAATTCATATGTTGCATTGGTATGCTTGGAATCTATGCCAGAGATATGATTATACTTGTTGCTCTAGGATGAACGCTCCACATCTTCCCTTTTCATGTGAATTTAATGCTAATGAAACCTTGGCTTCTTATGCTAGCGGTATATATGATTACTATGATGTGGAAAGAATAGAAGAATTTGTTGCTTTTAAGGGTGCTTATGAAATTGAATCTATGTTTGGAAAGTATGAAGCTTTTGTTGATGATGTTTATAGACCTGAAAATTTTGCCATCCTTAAATATTGCTATGATAATTATAAATACAATTTCGATATTGATGAATTTATTGAGAAAGTCTCCGCTGTCCAAGGAGAGACTAATATTTTGCAGGAGTCTATGGAAGAAGGAATTGATGAAACTGTGAGCTCATTGGATGAAAGAGATGGTCAGGAGAGCGAAGAACAAAAGGAGTAAGAGCGGATTAGCTACCCGTGCCCACCTTCTAATGGGAGTAACTCTTGAACTCATACATTATTTAATTTCCCTTCATGCTTACCGAAGGATGGATGTTATGATAATTGCTATGATCCCATTGATTCGTTTGAAATATCCCTTTTTGATGAACTTGATGCTTGCTATGCTTGTGGCCATGATGCCAATATGAATTATGCTTATGGAGATGAACTTGCTATAGTTCCTTATGTTAAGAAAGAAATTGTTGCTATTGCACCCACACATGATAGTCCTATTATCTTTTTGAATTCTCCCAACTACACTATATCGGAGAAGATTGCACTTATTAAGGATTACATTGATGGGTTGCCTTTTACCGTTGCACATGATGATTTTAATGAATATAATATGCATGTGCTTGCTGCTCCTACTTGCAATTATTATGAGAGAGGAACTACATCTCCGCCTCTTTATGTTTCCAACACAATAAGATTGCAAGAAACTGCTTATGCTATGTATTGGCCTTTACTTGATGTTCATGAATTGTTCTTGTATGACATGCCGATGCATAGGAAGAGAGTTAGACTTTGTCATTGCTTGATATATGTTGCTTTGTGCTCACTACTAAATGCTAAATCATTGTTGATTCAAATTGGCTTTGATATACCTTGGGATCCGGGTGGATCCATTACTTGAGCACTTTATGCCTAGCTTAATGGCTTTAAAGAAAGCGCTGCCAGGGAGACAACCCGGAAGTTTTAGAGAGTCATTTATTTCTGTAGAGTGCTTTTATAAAGTTTAAAAACAAACAACATATAGAGGGGAGCTTAAAAACTTTTTCACAAAAGAGAAGCGATTGGAAGTTATGCATTGGAGAAGTGAGGGTCGACCTTGAACACTTGTGTTCATGCTCATGGAAACAATCTAGAATTTTTCATGAAGATTCTCACAAAAATAATTATCCCCTCGTACAATTCCATTGTATTATAAAAATAATGTGCCAAGGTTTGCCTTTAGGATGATTAGATTGCTTGTTGGTATGTGCGGTGCAGAAACAGAAACTTTGGCTGTAGCGCGTGAATTTTCATTTTTTACTGGACCATCAAACGTTTCTGAAACTTTTTGCACAGTATTGCTATACAAATTGTTTAAGTTGTCCTAATTTTTCAGAATATTTGGGGTTACAGAAGTATGGTAGTGTTCAGATTACTACAGACTGTCCTGTTTAAGACAGATTCTGTTTTTGATGCATTGTTTTGCTTGTTTTGATGAAACTATCGATTCTATCGGTGGTATAAGCCATTGAAAAGTTATATTACAGTAGCTAAAATGCAAAAACAAAATATGAATTGGTTTGCAACAGCACTTAGAGTAGTGATTTGCTTTATTATACTAACGGATCTTACCGAGTTTTTGTTGAGTTTTGTGTGGATGAAGTGATCAAGGATCGAGGAGATCTCGATATGAGGAGAAGGCGGAGAGGCAAGAGCTCAAGCTTGGGGATACCCAAGGCACCCCAAGTAAATATTCAAGGAGACTCAAGCGTCTAAGCTTGGGATTGCCCCGGAAGGCATCCCATCTATCTTCAACAAGTATCGGTATGTTTTCATCTTCGTTTCGTTCACGTGATATGTGTAAATCTTGGACCATCTTTTGTGTTTATTTTTCACTTTTGTTTTATGCACCATGCTAGTATGAGATAGTCCATGGTTGATTTATAGAATGCTCATTGCACTTCACTTATATCTTTTGAGTATGGCTTTATAGAATGCTTCATGTACTTCACTTATATCATTTGAAGTTTGGATTGCTTGTTTCTCTTCACATCAAAAATCTATGTTTGTAGAATGCTCTTTTGCTTCACTTATATTTGTTTAGAGAGTCAACAGGAATTGGTCAATTGCATGGTTAGTCATAAAATCCTACATAGACTTATGGATCAGTGAATATGATATGTTTGTAGAATGCTCTTTTGCTTCACTTATATTTTGTAGAAAGAATTAAACTCTCATGCTTCACTTATATCTTTTTAGAGAGTCAACAGGAATTGGTCAATTGCATGGTTAGTCATAAAATCCTACATAGACTTATGGATCAGTGAATATGATATGTTTGATTCCTTGCAATAGTTTTGCGATATAGAGATGATAATATGTGGGAGGTACTAGTGGATGATCGTGTTTAGTGAGAATAATGGTGTTAAGGTTTGTGATTCCCAAAGCATGCACGTATAGTCTCTCATTATTCCGGGAAGTTGGAGCACAATTTATCCTTGATTGTCTATCTTTTTGTGAAGGCCGGGGGCGCGCGATGGTTAACTCCTACCAACCTCCCCCCTAGGAGCATGCATAGTATTACTTTGCTTCGAGGGCTAATAAACTTTTGCAATAAGTATGTGAGTTATTTATGACTAATGTGATTCCATGGATTATACGCACTCTTACCTTTCCGCAATTTGCTAGCCTCTACGGTACCGTGCATTGCCCTTTCTCACATCGAGAGTCGGTGCAAACTTCGCCGGTGCATCCAAACCCCGTGATATGATACGCTCTATCACACATAAGCCTTATTATATCTTCCTCAAAACAGCCACCATACCTACCTATTATGGATTTTCCACAGCCATTCCGAGATATATTGCCATGCAACTTCCACCACTTCCGTTTGACTTGAGCATTCATTTTCATATTGCTTTGCATGATCATATAGCTGACATAGCATTTGTGGCTCAGCCACCGTTCATCATTTTCATACATGTTACACTAGATCAATGCACATCCTGGTACTGCCAGAGGCACTCATATAGAGTCATATTTTGTAATATTGAGTTATAAGTAAATAGAAGTGTGATGATCATCCTTATTCATTATTAGAGCATTGTCCCAGTGATGAAAGGATGATGGAGACCATGATTCCCCCACAAGTCGGGATGAGACTCCGGATAAAAAGAAAAAATAATAAGGAAGAAAAAGAAAAAAAAAGAAAAAAAAAGTAAAAAAGATTAAAAAGAATAAAAAAGGAAAAGAAATGAATAAAAGAGAAAAGAGAAGGGGCATGCAAATACCACACTTGTGCTTCAAAGTAGCACCATGTTTTTCATATAGAGAGTCTCCTAGGTTGTCACTTTCATATACTAGTGGGAATTTTTCATAGTAGAGTTTCATGCATACCCATTTAGTTTCATATTGAGCTTTCATACACTTATAGCTCTTAGTGCATCCGTTGCATGGCAATCCCTACTCCTCGCATTGATATCGATTGATGGGCATCTCCATAGCCCGTTGGTTAGCCGCATCGATGTGAGACTTTCTTACTTTTTGTCTTCTCTATATTTAGCCCTATCATCATACTCTATTCCACCAATAGTGCTATATCCTTGGCTTGCGCTCATGTATTGCGTGAGAGTGAAAATGCTGAAGCGAGTTAAAAAGTATGAACCAATTGCTTGGCTGACACCGGGGTAGTACATGATTTATACTTTGAGCTGAGAAGACAGAGCATGAAAAGGCTATATGATTTTGTAGGGATAACGTTCTTTAGCATTTCATATTCTGAAAGACATGATTGTTTGTTGGGATGCCTGAGTATTGATGTCTTTATGTCAAATTATAGACTATTGCTTTGAATCACTTATGTCTTAATATTCATGCCATGACTAGACATATGATCAAGTTTTTGCTAGGTAGCATTCCACATCAAAAATTATCTTTTTTATCATTTACCTACTCGAGGAAGAGCAGGAATTATGCTTGGGGATGCTGATACGTCTCCGTTGTATCTATAATTTGTGATTGTTTCATGCCAATATCATTCACCTTTTACATACTTTTGGCAACTTTTTATATGATTTATTTGGACTAACTTACTTACCCAGTGCCAGTTCCTGTTAGTTGCATGTTTTTGTTTCGCAGAAAATCCATATCAAATGAAGTCCAAATGCGATAAAAATTTACGGACAATTATTTTAGAATATATGTGATTTTTAGATGGTGGAATCAACACAAACGGGGGCCCACAGTGCCGACAACCCACCAGGGCGCGCCACCAGGGCCCAGGCGCGGCCTAGTGTCTTGTGCCCTCCTCGAACATCGGTTGGGGGCCTTCTTCTGGCGCAAGAAAGATAATTTATGGAAAAAATCGTGTAAAAATTTCAGTGCAATCGGAGTTACGGATCTCCGGGAATTTAAGAAACCGTGAAGGGCCAGATCAGGGGAACGGGAAACAGAAGAGAACAGAGAGGGATATCCAATCTCGGAGGGGCTCCCGCCCCTCCGCCGCCGTCTATGGAGGAGGCCAAGGAAGAAGAAGAAGGAGGGGGGCTCTCTCCCACTCTCTCCCGGTGGCGCCGGAGTGCAGCCGGGGCTAGGATCATGACGGCGATCTACATCAACAATATTGCTACCGTCAACACCAACTCTCTCCCCCTCTATGCAGCAGTGTAACACCTCTTCCCCCCGCTGAAATCTCTTCTTAAACATGGTGCTCAACTCCATATATTATTTCCCAATGATCTATGGTTATCCTATGATGTTTGAGTAGATCCGTTTTGTCCTATGGGTTAATCGTGATCTTGGTTGGTATGATTGTATATTTTATTTATGGTGTTCTCCTAGGGTGCCCTCCATCTCGCGCAAGCATGAGGGGGCCCCGCCGTAGGGTGTTGCAATATGTTCATGGTTCGCTTAGGTGGGTTGCGAGAGTGACAGAAACTTAAACCCGAGTAGGTGGGGTATGATGTATGGGAGTAAAGAGGACTTGATACTTAATGCTATGGTTGGGTTTTACCTTAATGATCTTTAGTAGTTGCGGATGCTAGCTAGAGTTCCAATCATAAGTGCATATGATCCATGTAGAGAAAGTATGTTAGCTCATGCCTCTCCCTCATATAAAATTACAAGAATGATTACCGGTGCTTGTTATCGGGTGCCTACGGACAAATAACTTTCTTGTTGACACAAACCCTTTTACTAAACACCTAACTTTTATTATCTTGCAAAGTAGTTCTAGCATCACACCTACAAAATAGTTTCATACTTTTTTCGGTAAAGCAAACGTCATGTGTGCGTAGAGTTGTACCGGTGGTCGATAGAACTTGAGGGAATATTTGTTCTGCTTCATCTCCTCGTTGGGTTCGACACTCTTATTTATCGAATAAGGCTACAAACGATCCCCTATACTTGTGGGTTATCATTTGGCGCGACAGCGCCAGGCCAGAGGGCCGCCGTCATCCCCATGCCAGCCTCGGAGACCGCTGTCATGTTAGCCATCTGCTTGCCCAAGACTTGCAGACGAGCTTCGACGGCGGTCATGATTTCCGAGAAGGTCCTGGCGACCTGCGGGTCAGTACCGACACGCACGATCCCCTGCAGCGACCGCTAGAAGCGAACGGCCTCCTCCGCCACCCTGTGCGTCTCGACGAAGTGCCCTATCAATAAGGAGAACAAGACAAGTCAGCAACAAAAAGGAACGAAAGCCGGCTTCGCAACCGGGCAGAATAAAAAAGAAGCACTTACTGGTGAAGGTCTCGTCCAGGTGCAGCGCTTCGAGCAACATACCGTGCCGCTCCCTAGTGCCGGCACGGTCACGGTCCTGAAGCGCCTTCTCCAAATAGGCGACCTTGGCGACGGCCGCCTTCAGCTCGGCGTCCTTGGCAGTGGCCGCATTCTGATGCTCGTCCTAGAGACAAAGGAGCTCCGCCTGGTGGGCCTCCGCCGCCGTGGCCGACGCCGCCTTCAGGCGCTGCACCTCGGCCTGGAGTTGGCCTTTGTCGTCGGCCAGCTTGTCGCGCTGCTGGTCGGCTTTAGCAAGGGCCTGCTGGGCCTCCGCCACCTTGGCCGCCTCCGCCATGAGGTGCTCCACCTCGGCTTGAAGCCGGCTTTTGTCACCGGCCAGCTGCTCCTGCAGCCATCCGGCTTCGGCAAGCACCCGCTGAGCCTCTGCCGCCTCCGCCTCAGCTTCCCCACCTCAACCCGAAGCCGGCCGGCATCAGCAACAACCCGGTCGCACTGGTTGCCGGCCCGGATCAGCCGGATTCACCAGGACGACACCTCGGCCGCGGCGGCTGCACAACGAAGACTCAGAATCACAACAAAATCAAGACTACTTTAAGATTCGACCCAACTACTACGTAGTTGGCCTGAATCTCAGGGGCTACACCCAGTGGGTGCGCTAGCGCGGCCCCACTAAGAGCACATGAGAACCTCACCTTCAGCAACGCGGAGCGCCTCCTCCTTAGCGGCGAGCTGCGCCTTGAGCTGTCGGTGCTTCTACAGGACCCGGTTGAAGATGCCGACCCGGTAGTCATCCAGTTGCTGCGAAGAACAAGAATCAGCACGAGTCAAGCATTTACGAGTCGACCCCCGAATCTCAGCGGCTACACCCAGTGGGTGCGCTAGCACGCGCCCACTTACTAGCCGCAAGAAGAAAAGCAGAAGATGTAGGTAAGAGCTTACCATCACGGTTCGTTCCAGCTCCCGCGCCCACTCTATCTCGGCCTGGGCGAAGGCCTGGACCCGCTCCGCACGCCCGTGGAGGTGCTGGCTCACGGTGGCCATCGCTGCCTCCTCCTGCGTTAGAGGCCCGAAGAAGACCTCGCTGGGCCCAGCCCGAGCTGGCTGCGACTCGGCGGCCTGACAACTCCCTGGCCTAATCACCAGGACGTGCTCACCGCCTCCTCCACGACCGGCGTCCCCTTCAGCACGACTGCCGGAGTCGTTTGCGGCGCCGCACCTGTCAGCGCCCGAGGCGCCCCATCCGGCGTCGCTCGCAGCGCCTCCTCCGAGGCGGCATCGCCACCTCCTCCCTCCACCTCCACCCGCTCGACCACGTCGGTCTGCGACGTGGTTTCGTCCTCGATATCCATGACCTCTCGGTCGTCCACCTCCACCACACCCGGCCATCTTGGCCGCGCTCCTCCTCCGACGGCGGCATGTAAACGTCGCTGTGGGCTCCATGCCCGCCGGCATCTCGGCCCACGCCAGCTCCCCGGCGGCACACCCCCATGCTGACATGGCCCTGGGCCCAGGCTTGGGCCGACGCCGTCTCCATCACCGCCTTGGCCCGGTTCCGATCCCGCCAGGGCAGGCCCTCGGTGTCGGCCGGGTCCAGGCCGAGGTCCGAATCGGCCATGTCCTCGTCCCGGTCGATGACGCTAGACGAGGTTCTCCGGAACACAGGCCACCGCTGGACGTAGCCTCCGTCGCCGCCAACGCCAGCGACAACGGCAACCTGAAAGCACAATGAAATGAGTGCGCAAGAAAAAAGAACCTGTTCGGTGGCTCATCAAAGTCAACGAGTAAAAACATACCCAACCAACAGCGGGACGGTTGGTCTAGTCGGTGCCGCCTGTGGAGCGCGACGCCTCTTCTTGGTGGGCGGCTTGGTGCTAGCCGCCTGGTCCGCCGCGCGCTTCGCGACCGGCCTCGGAGGCGCCACGTTCCCCTTTCCATGTGGCCGGCTAGACGATGCCGGCGCGTGGGACGACCTGGCCCCAGACGTGTCACCACCACCTCTCCTCGGTGCCGCTACGTCACCAACTTGCGTCAACACCACCGCGCCGCTTTTTGACCGGCATCTCAAGAAATCATAGCATGGAAGCTTACCCGTGCGGCGCGTCTCGCCGGCTTTGGCGTCGGCCTCCTCCGGGTCCTCGCCCAGGACCACCACCTCCTCCGAGCCGGCCCGCACCACCTGCGTCGTTGCCCCGTCATACGGATGTCGGATGGCGTTCAGCAGCACCTCCCTCGCCGCATCAGGACGGATAAGAAGATGAGAAGCATCAAAGTACAGGGAGCAAGGACTCACCACTGGTGTCGGGTTCCCTTGGTTGTAGGGAGGCTTCCCAAATTGCCACTCCTCCTTCAGCCTAGCCTTGGAGATATCATTGACCCCGCTGGCAATCTGCTCCTGCAGCAGGTGCCTGGGCGACATCCTGTTGGGATCTTGATGACCGCTCATCTAACCGATGATGTGGGTACAGCGCTGCAGCGGCAGCACTCGGCGCATGATGAAGGCGGCAATGAGGTCCGTGGCGGTGAGCCCCTCCCGCGCCTTCATCTCCGCCACCCACACGCATAGATTGAGCACCTCCTGCGACGGATTCCCGGGGAAATAGTTCCAGTTGGGTTTCCCCTGTGGCGTCATGTCGATGAAGGGCGACAAGTTGATGTGGTCCGCGCCGAGGTTGCGGGCGTAGAAGAAGGAGTTCTGCCACTTCCGGGAAGAATCCTCCAGCGGGATCTTGGCGCAGCCCCCGCGCATCCGCAGCGAGACAACGGCAGCCCGCAGGCAGACATCTCCCTGGCCCCCGGGCCCTGCTGCTTCAAGAAGAAGCGCACCCAGAGGTCGACTGTGGGCTTGACCCCCAGGTACCCCTCGCACAGGGTGACAAACCCCGAGAGCTGCAAGACAGCGTTCGTGCCCAGATGATGCGTCTGGAGCCCGAAGAACTCCAGGAACGAGCGGAAGACGTCACTCGCGGGGAGGCCGAACCCGCGCTTGATGTGCGTGTAGAAGACCACGCGCTCGGTCCCCTCCGGCCGCGACTCCTGCTCGTCGCCCAGCAGGCGCACGGCCACATCCGTCTCCTTCGGTAGGCACTTCGTGTCCCGCAAGTACGTGATGTCCTCATCGGTGATGGTGGATCCCATCCACGAGCCCGACGACAGCGCCATCGACAATGCGGGGCGGAGCAGAAAAGGCAAGGAAAGAATGATGGTGAAGTCTTGCTCGAGAGCGGCGGAGCGTCGCAGCGCGCGGCGGTCGCAAAAGCAAGAGGAGAAGGAAAAAGACGGGGGCGCGAGTGAGAAATAATCTCCGCCACCCCCTCCTCCCAATTTACAAGCCGCAGCCCGAACGTCGGGAAGTGGGATCGTTTGCGTCCGCGCCTCCCACTTCCCCGCAATAAGTGCGCATGTACCACACGCAATAACTGTCTCGAGAATGGCAACCGACCTGCGGACGCCGCAATAAATCTACGCCCATGGGCCGAGGGCGCACAGTGGCGGGCCCCAGCCCATCGCCCCGTCCCGTCGGGCGTGTGGCCTGTCAGGCCCCTTCAGCTCCCGAGCGCCACGTGGTGCCCGCGCCGAACCCAAGAGATTACCCCAAGATTCGATGGACTCCTCGGTTCCCCGCCCGCGCCGGGATGTCGCTATTGGGCTTCCGGAAGCCGGCACACATTGGGTGTTGCCGGACCCGGCGGTCGCAAGCTCCATCAACAGCCGCCTTCTTAGGGGGGAAACTGCAAAGGCCCTCCTGCCTGAAGCCAGCGGACCTTCACAGCTTCGGGGACTACTATCAGGGGGATGAACCCAGGGCAGGCAACGGAATCCGGATCATTTTCAAAAACATCGGGGCCAGCATCGCCCCTCAATCCGACTCGCACTTGGCCGGGTTCGGCAACCCGGCCAAGTCCCTCAACCCGGCCGAACTCTTCGACTTGGCCAAGACGGCAACCCGGCCCTGACGGCTGGCACAAGCCGGCCGAACCCGGCGAACCAAGGCTTCCCTAGCAAGCCAGCTCTCCCGTGGCGTGTTCCTCAACCCAGCCACGGGTCAGCTCCCATCCCATCCAAGCCGTGCGATGGGACAAGTCTCCATCAAGGGGATGAGCATGGCCACAGTAACCCACCCACTCCTCTGACTGACAGGGGCATGGCAACAGTGCCGCACCTACCTCGCTGACCGAGGCCGGCGTGGCTACAGCACAGTCATCGTCACTAATGACGCCAGCAGACGGCGACCTGGCGGTACGCCACTGTAGTGGACTCGGCCCGGCCACTCTGTGACGGCCGACAAGACAGAGAACAATGCCACCTAGCACATGGGGCCTGCGCCCGGAGAACCTGGCGAGCCCTGACACCTGGCGGGTCCCAGCACTGGCTTCCCAGACGATGACGACCCGACCCCACGGCCTTGTAACTTTACCATTGTAACGCTGGGGGGTTGACCTATAAAACCCCCCAGGAGCCCTCATGTACACGGGCACGCATACAACACACCACACACCCACACGATCAGTAGAACACACACAAGGAGAAGGGGCAACCTAAGCCATGGTCTGCCTTCCTTCCTCCTCCAAACAGCTCTAGGAGCAACTCTGTACTGATACATATAAATCACACTCGGCAGGACTAGGGGTGTTATCTCTCCGGAGAGCCCCGAACCTGGGTATGTCTTGCGTCCCTCACTCGCTCATGCCAACCTCGCCTCTGGAGCCCACCGGTGCCCTCGAGCCGCCTCCTCCCTTTAGCCATCCTTTGGCATCTGTCGTGCGCGCACCACGACAGGTACACAACATCTAATAATACCATCTAATCCTTCTTTATTAAGATGTGTGTCATCCCAAAAATAATGTCTTAAATCATAAAAGATTTTTTCTTTTGTTGGTATGTGAAACTAGGTGGTATATATTTAGCAACAATATAATTAGCATAGTCAACAAACCAATGAGTGTTATAGGAAACATTTGTTGCAGCTAATTGTTCATCAGGAAAACTATAATGAATAGGTTGTGGGTCATCAAGAATATTTTCTAACGTAGACAAGTTGTCAGCTACGGGGTTCTCAGCTCCTTTCCTATCAGTAATATGTAAATCAAATTCTTGAAGCAAGAGAACCCACCTAATGAGTCTAGGTTTAGCATCTTTCTTTTCCATGAGATATTTTATAGCAGCATGATCAGTGTGAACAATTACTTTGGAATCAACAATATAAGATCTGAATTTATCACAAGCAAACACGAATACTAAAAATTCTTTTTCAGTAGTAGCTAATTTTTTTGGGCACTGTCTAGAGTTTTACTAGCATAATGGATAACATTAAATTTTTATCAACTCTTTGCCTTGAACAGCACCAACAACATAATCACTAACATCTATCATATATAAAAAGTAAATGTTGGGTTAACCAGAGAAAAGAGAATTAGCGAGAAAATCCCATAAAAATTAGAAAGCTCTGATCGTTTATTTAATAGACTAAAATTTTAGAGCCAGTAGATAAGATTTAAGTGAAAAAATTACCCACCATTGCCATTATTTAATGAAGAAAAAAAAATTGTTCGCCTTTGTTTGATTTGATATAGGAAAACCAAATGAGCGTGGGGAATAAGTTGCGTCAGAAAATCAATGTCAAATAGTCCATGTTAAAAAGATGCTCCATAAATAACAGCCTGGAACTAGATGACGTGTTGTCCTTATCTTTATCTTTATCTTTATCTAATCTTTACCTAATAATAAAAGGGCTATCGCTTCTTACCACCGCAATTTCGTCCGTTTTTTCGTCCGTCCACCCCGTCTATATTGGTCTCGTCCCGCTTATGGATATCCTACGTTACATTCGATGTGGTACTAATATTTTCATCTGTACACCTAAGGCGTGTTTTCGTTCACCGTATTAGGCTGTCAGCAGCAATACGCGGCCCACTCTGTCGGAAAAAGATTTGTTTTTTATGTTAGCGGTAGTGGGCTGCCCAGCAGCAGTGCGTGCGTTGAGTCACGTGGACGAAGTTGCATATTCTTCCTTCAATAATCCCACATTGCCTCTTTACATCTAAGATCATCGGTTTATATATGTATATGCCCTGGTGATTCACCAAGCGACCATGAAAATTAACAAGCAGAGGTGCTGAGGATGATTTATAGATGTCCTTCTAACCGAAGAAGAGAAGGAAGGAATTATCTCTGAAGGAAAGGAAAAAAAGCAGGTCGCGAAGGACAAATAGAGAACTATGGCCGGATGATTGCGGCCGCAGAAATTAATAAGCAGAGGTGCGTAGGGTGATGAAAGAGAAGGGAAAAAGGAGCGAGAATCAGACTCGCTGGCAAAACTAGGCGGCTCGCAAGGGATGGGAAAGAGAATTAACTAGCAGGAGCTGTTGCTTGATAGCGACCGGATGCGAGGTGGTCGGCCGCGAGCTCGACCTGCCGGACGACGTCGGAGTCGGGGATGTCCACACTTGGGACAGATTGATACTCGTTTTTTTTGCTGGATTTGAACTGGGCGAGGATGGCGCCAATGGCTCACCGGCTCCTCCGCTGACGCGTTCCACGCATGCCTGGAGGCGGGGCTGGAGCTTCCCTAGCAGGTCGGACTGCTGGAGCAGGAACATGCATTGCCTCCCTCAAGCGAGACAATATGAGATAGTAGTTTTGGGCGGCGGTGTCCAGCATCCCCTCTCTCCCTCCGCTTTTGCAGATCAACAGAAATAAGAGAGCGAAGGAAGAGAGAGGGCCATCGTCGCTTTTTTAGAACATTGCTTTCATGGCCGGACTCCTGCTAGCTGTTGTGGGACGCTGGTTGTTGCTTCTCCGCAAGGGAATTAACAACCAGATATGGATGGGAGAAGTGAACCAACCTGTGGTTGGATGGTTAGAGAGACTGTGGTACCCCCAGCCCACTAGGGTTTAAATCCTGGTGCTCGCATTTATTTCTGGATTTATTTCAGGATTTCCGGCAATGCGCATTCAGTGGGAGGAGACGTTCCCGTCGACGACGAGGTGCCCACGGTGACTTCGTAAATTTCAAGATGATATGCCGGCTCAGTCTTTCGGAGGTGCTCATAGAGGTAGGGTGTGCGTGTGTGCCGTCATAGGGGTGTGTGTATGCGCGTGTATATGAGCGCTTGTGTCTGTACTGATGTTCAAAAATATGTGGATGGGAGACATCAGAACGTCACAGAAGCGAGGCGTACACGTGATGGTGTGTGTACCTGGGGCGGCTCGATCGTGTTGGGGGTAGTACGTGGCGCCGCTCAACCTCTGATTTATTAATGAATGATCGGCGTTTTAACCTTCGCAAGGACCGGACGCATCAAAACCACAACGATAGTTTGTGAAGTTGGTGTTGCTTTAACCTTCGCAAGGACCGGGCGTAGCCACACTCGGTTCAACTAAAGTTGGAGAAACTGACACCCGCCAGCCACCTCTGTGCAAAGCACGTCGGAAGAACCAGTCTCGCGTAAGCGTACGCGTAATGTCGGTCCAGGCCGCTTCATCCAACAATACTGCCGAACCAAAGTATGACATGCTGGTGAGCAGTATGACTTATATCGCCCACAACTCACTTGTGTTCTACTCGTGCATATGACATCTACGCATAAAACCTGGCTCTGATACCACTGTTGGGTAACATAGTAATTTCAAAATTTTCCTACGCACACGCAAGATCATGGTGATGCATAGCAACGAGAGGGGAGAGTGTTGTCCACGTACCCTCGTAGACCGAAAGCGGAAGCGTTAGCACAACGTGGTTGATGTAGTCGTACGTCTTCACGATCCGACCGATCAAGTACCAAACGCACGGCACCTCCGAGTTCAGCACACGTTCAGCTCGATGACGTCCTTCGAACTCCGATCCAGCCGAGTGTTGAGCGAGAGTTTCGTCTGCACGAGGGCGTGGTGATGATGATGATGTTCTACCGACGCAGGGCTTCGCCTAAGCACCGCTACGATATTATCGAGGTGTAATATGCTGGAGGGGGGCACCGCACAGGGCTAAAAGATCAAGAGATCAATTATTGTCTATGGGGTGCCCCCCTGCCCCCGTATATAAAGGAGCAAGAGGGGAGGCGGCCGGCCAAGGAGGAGGGCGCGCCTCCTTTCCTTGTTGGAGTAGGAGAGAAGGAAAGAGGGGAGAGGGAGAAGGAAAAGGGCGCTGCACCCCTTGTCCAATACGGACCAGAGGGGGGGTGCGCGCCTCCTTCCTTTTGGCCTCTCTCCTCTATTCCCGTATGGCCCAATAAGGCCCAATACTTCTCCCCGGCGAATTCCCGTTCTCTCCGGTACTCCGATAAATACCCGAATCACTCGGAACCTTTCTGAAGTCCGAATATAGTTACCCAATATATCGATCTTTACGTCTCGGCCATTTCGAGACTCCTCGTCATGTCCCCGATCTCATCCGGGACTCCGAACTACCTTCGGTACATCAAAACACATAAACTCATAATTTAACCGTCATCGAACTTTAAGCGTGCGGACCCTACGGGTTCGAGAACTATGTAGACATGACCGAGACACGTCTCCGGTCAATAACCAATAGCGGAACCTGGATTCTCATATTGGCTCCCACATATTCTATGAAGATCTTTATCGGTCAGACCGCATAACAACATACGTTGTTCCCTTTGTCATCGGTATGTTACTTGCCCGAGATTCGATCGTCGGTATCTCAATACCTAGTTCAATCTCGTTACCGGCAAGTCTCTTTACTCGTTCTGTAATACATCATCCCGCAACTAACTCATTAGTTACAATGGTTGCAAGGCTTATAGTGATGTGCATTACTGAGTGGGCCCAGAGATACCTCTCCGACAGTCGGAGTGACAAATCCTAATCTCGGAATACGCCAACCCAACAAGTACCTTTGGAAGCACTTGTAGAGCACCTTTATAATCACCCAGTTACGTTGTGACGTTTGGTAGCACACAAAGTGTTCCTCCGGTAAACGGGAGTTGCATAATCTCATAGTCATAGGAACATGTATAAGTCATGAAGAAAGCAATAGCAGAATACTAAGCGATCGTGTGCTAAGCTAATGGAATGGGTCAAGTCAATCACATCATTCTCCTAATGATATGATCCCGTTAATCAAATGACAACTCATGTCTATGGCTAGGAAACATAGCCATCTTTGATCAACGAGCTAGTCAAGTAGAGGCATAGTAGTGACACTCTGTTTGTCTATGTATTCACACATGTATCAGGTTTCCGGTTAATACAATACTAGCATGAATAATAAACATTTATCATGATATAAGGAAATGAATAATAACTTTATTATTGCCTCTAGGGCATATTTCCTTCAAAAACATGATCAAGATCGAGAAAAAGATCGTCAAGAAGAGATATTACCTGGACATGCTTAAAGAGGGATCCCAGAGAGGGGGGCTTGGACAAGGCGATGGCTTTGAGCTTGTCTGCGGTAGTCTCGGCGGGGTGCTTGCCCTTCTTCGTACCATGAGCCTCGACGGTTTTGGCCAGAGCCATAGACATCACTTCGCCCGATGCTCCAGCGTCCATCAAGAAACTGTCAAATAGAAATAAAAGAAAAGAAACCATAATCACAAACCCAAAAGAAGAACAGAGAGGGAGTTATAGGATCAGTCTCGGGGTTGCAAGACCGGGCCTTGGCCAGAATCAACACCATTGATGCGCTCACCTTTCCTTCTTTGGGAGAGAAGAACAATGGCAGAAGCAGGTCGGGGTTTTCTTGAAGAAATGAGGAACAAGATGAGGGAGAAGCGAGTGTGGGTTTTCTTCAAGAGAGGAAGCTGATAGAGAAGAGTGAAATGATGGTTGCTTCGTCCGTCCAACTTACTGCTGGAAAGGAGCGAGTTTTGTGATTTGACGGCTCATTGGGCATTACTGCGGCGCTTCGATCGGGGTAGTCTACTGTCGGTGCACAAAGATAGGGGCTCTCCTTTGTACCCCTTACTTGTGCACGGGTAGTCAGAGCCACGCCTGCGACCACACCTAGCAGGGCAAGGGAGGGAGGCCGAAGCACAAGGCCAAGCAAAAACAACGCAAAGACCAGAACACAAAAAGCAGAGGGACAAAGTAGGTCCCCTCGGCAAGACCCTTGCCGGGGCAGCCTCAGCGGCCCCGGTAAGAGTCTTGCCGGGGCAGCTCGCCCAAAACACCAGCGGAGCACGCCACCCTTGAGCCCGCATCTTCCAACATGATCAACCACGTTGGGACAAAGACTCGGGAGGCACCTTCATGGTGGCATGCAGATCTTTGTGAAGATCATAAATACACAAGATCAGATGAAGATTGGAAGACGACGATCCTCGGCGAGATCCTTGCCAAGGAAATCCACGAGACCCCCGGCAAGATCCTTGCTGGGGACGACCGCGACGCCACGGCAAGAACCTTGCCGGGGCCCTGGCAAGACCCTTGCCGAGGACACTTGCGAGGCCACAGTGAGGCTCACGCCTGCCAAGATTCCACCGCCGTCCCCATGCAGCTACTAGCTCAACCAGCAGGGCAGGAACCTGCGTGGCGACGTGCGGGCTCTACGCCAACTCAGCAAGCACCTGCGTGGTGGCATGCAGATGTTCGTGAAGATCCTCCCACCGCGCCACCTCAGCTGCCTGCTAGCCTACATGGCACAGCACGCATCGCTGGCCTGGGCACGTGTCGAAGCGAGGCAGGGCGGCGACGGACGGGACGGGCCTCGTTCCCGTCCCCAATAAAGCTAATGGACACCTAAGTAGCGCATTTAATGCGTTTTGTCCCCTAATGCCAGGCGATAAGCTTGCGCACTGTACACCTTTCCACCTCCTGTGTGCCACTGTGGCAGCCCCTTTCGACTATAAGAGGAGGCCCGAGGCATACTGGAGAGGGATTCGGCCAATTTGGACTACGCATACACCATAGCTAGTTCGAGAGCTCAAGAACTCTCTCAAATACACACCAAAGCAGGACTAGGGTATTACGCATCCTCGCGGCCCGAACCTGGGTAAATGAACTGTGTTCTGACTCCTAAACCTGCTCTTCTCACAACCTCGCGCCCCGCCAACCGTAGTAGGGATTCCTGTGATCCCATAGGTGTCGTTTCCCCGACATCTTTGGCGCGCCAGGTAGGGAAGCGCAGTTGTGATAATCTAGTTTAGCCGCCGGTTCAACAGTTCTTCATCGCCATGGCTCCAAAGAAGAAGACGATCACAGTGATCGGTTCATCTGGAGCCGAACGGCCCGTGCCAGTGCGGGCAGGCGACGCGGTGGTCGCGGATGGAAGCCGAGGCGCGGCCCACGACCCCCAACGTCGCTCTAGCAGTCGAAGCCTGGCGAGTGGCATCGTCCGTGCGGAGGACGACGAGCCGCGCGCCACCAAGTCCAAAGGTGGAGCCGGACCCCCCGCAGGCGGCGCGGGGCCCTCCAAGGGCGGCGCGGCGACCTCCAAGACGCCCACACCTGCACCAACAGCGCGCTCCTCTCACGCTGCGCGCGACGAACGGCGTCGCCACGCTGATGACCCTGGGCGCTGCCGTGGGAAGAGTCCCGTGACTCATTCGCGAGACGCAGAAGACTTGCACGCTCGCCGAGGCGCTGGCGAAGACGGCATGCAGCCGCAGGACCGTGATAGAGCTCCTTCTAACTTGGTTAGAAGTCGGAGCGCGTCACGATCGATACAGGTTTCGCCGCCGACGACGCTGACAGAGGCCTTGGCGCGCGCACAGTTGCTCCTCGACTTCCCTCCTGCTGCGGGAAAGCTCGACGAGTGGAGAGCCACCATCTCGAGCCTCGTTGGCATCGCCAACAAGGACGAGCCGCGACCAGCAGGGCCCTCGGGCCGGCGCTCCGCCGAAGCACCACGCGCCAGTGGCGGAAGGACCAGAGGCGCTGCAGCCACAGTGCATTCTCCTCCTCCTCGCCAGGTACTGCGGGCTCCGGTCCGTCGCGACGACGCGTGTGATAACATTTCCATAGCGTCATCTGACCCACGGACCCACCGCGATCAACGCCAAGTTCTTCGGGAGCGAACCCATGAAGACGCTCGAACCACCATTGAGCGCCGGCACGAAGCGCGCCACCAGTCAGATAGGCGAGCGGGGGCCACTACAGACCACCCAGCACCGGGAGGAACTAAAGGTTTACCTTACGAGGTAGGCTGTCCGGCCTTTACCCGTGAGCTGCGGCAGTTCCAGTGGCCCACTCACCGCACATTCAAGCCTGACGTTGGCGAGAAGTACAACGGCAAGACTCACGCGTCGGAGTTCCTCAGCATATACACCATCGCGATGCAAGCTGCGGGAGCTCGCGATGACAAGGTGCTTGCCAATTACTTCCCGTTGGTGCTTAAGCCCAACGTTATGTCATGGTTGATGCACTTGCCAGTAGATTCCATTTCTTCCTAGTCGGATTTGTGCCATGAGTTTGGTGGCGCCTTTACGGGAGGCCACCAAGCTCATGGCCAGGCAAGCAACTTGCATGTCATCCCTGTTGTGGAACGTAGCAATAATTCAAAATTTTCTACGCATCACCAAGATCAATCTATGGAGTTTACTAGCAACGAGAGGGGAGGAGTGCATCTACATATCCTTGTAGATCGCGAGCGGAAGCGTTCAAGAGAACGGGGTTGATGGTGTGGTACTCGTCGTGATCCAAATCACCGATGATCCAAGCGCCGAACGGACGGCACCTCCGCGTTCAACACACGTACGGAGCGGTGACGTCTCCCACGCCTTGATCCAGCAAGGAGGAGGGAGAGGTTGAGGAAGAAGGCTCCAACAGCAGCACGAGGGCGTGGTGGTGGTGGAGTGACAGTTCTCCGGCAGGGCTTCGCCAAGCTTGCACGGAGGAGGAGAGGTGTTGGGGAGGGGAGGGGCTGCGCCTTGGATGTGGTGTTGCATCCCTCCCCTCACCCCTCTATTTATAGGGAGAAGGAGGAAGGGGGCCGACCCCTCTAGATGGGATCTAGAGGGGGGGCGTCAGCCAAGGGGGAGGTGGCTTGCCCCCCAAGCAAGGGGGGGGGCCTTTAGGGTTCCCCCAAACCCTAGGCGCATGGGCCCTAGGGGGTTTGGCGCCCCAGCCCACTTAGGGGATGGTTCCCTTTCACCTACAGCCCATAAGGCCCTCCGTGGCAGGTGGACCCTCCCGATGGACCCCCGGAACCCCTTCGGTGGTCCCGGTACAATACCGGCATACCCCCGAACACTTCTGGTGACCGTATGGTGACTTTCCATATATAAATCTAACCTCCGGACCATTCCGGAACTCCTCGTGACATCCGGGATCTCATCCAGGACTCCGAACAACATTCGGTAATCACATACAAACCTTCCTTTTAACCCTAGCGTCATCGAACCTTAAGTGTGTAGACCCTACGGGTTCGGGAACCATGCAGACATGACCGAGACACCTCTCCGGCCAATAACCAATAGCAGGATCTGGATACCCATATTGGCTCCCACATGTTCCATGATGATCTCATCGGATGAACCACGATGTCGGGATTCAAGAAATTCCGTATACAATTCCCTTTGTCCATCGGTATGTTACTTGCCCGACATTCGATCGTCGGTATCCCAATACCTCGTTCAATCTCGTTACCGGCAAGTCTCTTTACTCGTTCCGTAACGCATGATCCCGTGGCTAACTCCTTAGTCACATTGAGCTCATTATGATGATGCATTACCGAGTGGGCCCAGAGATACCTCTCCATCATACGGAGTGACAAATCCCAGTCTCGATTCGCGCCAACCCAACAGACACTTTCGGAGATACCTGTAGTGCACCTTTATAGCCACCCAGTTACGTTGTGACGTTTGGTACACCCAAAGCATTCCTACGGTATCCGGGAGTTGCACAATCTCATGGTCTAAGGAAATGATACTTGACATTAGAAAAGCTCTTAGCAAACGAACTACACGATCTTTTGCTATGCTTAGGATTGGGTCTTGTCCATCACATCATTCTCCTAATGATGTGATCCCGTTATCAACGAGCTCTATGTTGTGGTCAACTAGAGTCTTACTAGGGACATGTTGTGGTCTATGTATTCACACATGTATTACAGTTTCCAAGTAATACAATTATAGCATGAACAATAGACAATTATCATGAACAAGGAAATACAATAATAACCATTTTATTATTGCCTCTAGGGCATATTTCCAACAATCTCCCACTTGCACTAGAGTCAATAATCTAGTTCACATCACTATGTGATTGTAATGAATCCAACACCCATGGGGTTTGTTCGTATCTCGCTTGTGAGAGAGGTTATTAGTCAACGGGTCTGAACCTTTCAGATCCGTGTGTGCTTTACAAATCTCTATGTCATCTTGTAGATGCAGCTACCACGCGCTACTTAGAGCTATTCCAAATAACTTCTCTACTATACGAATCCGGTTTACTACTCAGAGTCATCCGGATTAGTGTCAAAGTTTGCATCGACGTAACCCTTTACGATGAACTCTTTTACCACCTCCATAATCTAGAAAATTCCTTAGTCCACTAGTTACTAAGGATAAGTTCGACCGCTGTCATGTGATCCATTCCTGGATCACTATTGTACCCCTTCACTAACTCATGGCAAGGCACACTTCAGGTGCGTTACACAGCATAGCATACTGTAGAGCCTACGTCTAAAGCATAGGGGATGACCTTCGTCCTTTCTCTCTCTTCTGCCGTGGTCAGGTCTTGAGTCTTACTCAATACTCACACCTTGTAACACAGCCAAGAACTCCTTCTTTGCGGATCTATTTTAATCTCCTTCAAAATCTTGTCACGGTATGTATTCATTGAAAGTACTATTAAGCATTTTTGATCTATCCTTATAGATCTTGATGCTCAATGTTCAAGTAGCTTAATCCAGGTTTTCCATTGAAAAACACTTTTCAAACAACCCTATATGCTTTCAAGAAATTCTACATCATTTCCAATTAACAATATGTCAACAACATATACTCATCAGAAATTCTATATTGCTCCCACTCACTTCTTTGGAAAAACAAGTTTCTCATAAACTTTTTATAAACCCAAAATCTTTGATCATCTCATCAAAGTGCACATTCCAACTCCGAGATGCTTACTCCAGTCCTTAGAAGGATCGCTGGAGCTTTGCATACTTGTTAGCATCTTTCAGGATTGACAAAACCTTCTGGTTGTATCACATACAACCTTTCCTCAAGAAAATCGTCGAGGAAACAATGTTTTGACATCCTATCTGCAAGATTTCATAAATAATGCAGTAACTGCTAATATAATTCCAACAGACTCTTAGCATCGCTACGAGTGAGAAAGTCTCATCGCAGTCAACTCCTTGAACTTGTCGGAAAACATCTTAACGACAAGTCGAGCTTTCTCAATGGTGACACTTACCATCATTGTCCGTCTTCCTTTTAAAATCCATCTGCACCCAACAGCCTTACGACCATCAAGTAGTTCTTCCAAAGTCTATACTTTGTTTTTATACATGGATCCTCTCTCGGATTTTATGGCCTCGAGCCATTCGTCGGAATCCGGGCCCAGCATCACTTCTCCATAGCTCGTAGGTTCATTGTTGTCTAGCAACATGACTTCCAAGACATGATTGCCGTACCATTATGATGTAGTACGCATCCTTGTCAACCTACGAGGTTTGGTAGTGACTTGATCCGAAGTTTCATGATCACTATCATCAACTTCCACTTCAATATGTGTAGGCTCCACAGGAACGACTTCCTGTGCCCTACTGCACACTAGTTGAAGTGACGGTTCAGTAACCTCATCAAGTCTCCATCATCCTCCCACTCAATTCTTTCGAGACAAACTTTTCCTCGAGAAAGGACCCGATTCTAGGAACAATCCCTTTTGCTTCCGGATCTGATACAAGAGCTATACCCAACTGTTTTTGGGTGTCCTATGAAGATGCGTTTATCCGCTTTGGTATCGAGCTTATCAGCCTGAAACTTTTTCACATAAGCATCGCAGCCCCAAACTCTTAAGAAACGACATCTTAGGTTTCTCTAAACCATAGTTCATACGGTGTCGTCTCAACGGAATTGCGTAGTGCCCTATTTAAAGTGAATGCGGTTGTCTCTAATGCCTAACCCATAGACGATAGTGGTAATTCGATAAGAGACATCATGGTATGCACTATATCCAATAGGGCGCAGTTATGATGTTCGGACACACCATCACACTATGGTGTTCCAGGCGGTATTAGTCGTGAAACAATTTCCACAATGTCTTAATTGTGTGCCAAACTCGTAACTCACATATTCATCTCTATGATCATATCATAGACATTTTATCCTCTTGTCACGACGATCTTCAACTTCACTCTGAAATTACTTGAACCTTTCAATAATTTAGACTTGTGTTTCATCAAGTAAATCTACTCAAATCATCTATGAAGTAAGAACATAACGATATCCACTGCGTGCCTCAGCACTCATTGGATGCACACATCAAAATGTATTACTTCCAACAAGTTGCTCTCTTGTTCCATCTTACTAAAAACGAGGCCTTTCAGTCATCTTGCCCATGTGGTATGATTTGCATGTCTCAAGTGATTCAAAATCAAGTGAGTCCAAATGATCCATCTGTATGTGTTGAGGATATAGACCTGGGAGTCACCCGCCAGGAGGGCCGGGTTACACTAAGGGTCATTGCCAGAAGCCCGGAGCTAAGTTTCAAGATAATGGGCCAGAGACAGGCTGAGACCCGGCGATGGCTTAAAGCCCGTAGTACAATCTTTATTGTTATAGTAGACTTGTAGTGTAAGGCAAGTATTGTTTAGAGTCCGAGCCGGACACTCTTATGAGCCGGCCGGGACTCTAAGGGCTGCTGGGCGTCAGCCTCCCTATATAAAGGGAGGACCCGACAGCGGTTTAGGGGCGACAACAACCTCATCGAGAACCGGGCACAGCTGTTTAGCTCCCTGGCGATCGTAACCCTAATCAATAACACCTCGAACTGGACGTAAGCTTTTACCTTCACCGTAAGGGGCTGAACCAGTATAACCCTCGTGTTCCTTGTCCCACTTAACCCCTTCAAGCTTCCCAATTGCGATGGCTCCACGACTAAGTCCTAGCCCGGGGACATCTGCCGTGACAATTCCACGACAGTTGGCGCCCACCGTGGGGCTGGCGCACGGTGGATTTGAGTTCTTGAAGGGCAGCTTCGAGGGGCTCAAGGGATACGCTGTGGGCCGGATGAGCAAGAGTCGTCGCGGCAAGCTCTACATCGACGATGCGGACTGGGGCCCCGACGCCGGCTCAGTGGAGTACGGGTACCGGGTCCCCTTCGGTGGAATTCATGTCTTCATCGGCAAGATTGGAGAGCCGGGCCCCGAGCCGGATCTCCGCGCCGGTCTCATCGAAACGGCTCAGCGCGCACGACCCACCCGGGCCCGGCCTGCCTTAAAGCGCGCTTTTGTGGGATGCATCCACGGAGGGCCCTCTGATCCATCTGGGTCTGGGGATGAGGCAGCCGCCGGCTCTGACGGCGAGTCGGCCGCTGATGAGTCAAACTCGTTGCACCAACTTCAAGATGGCAGGCTCATGAGTTATTCCGATGGCAACAGTATTCCGGACCTTTTTGAGCCGCCAAGGCAGGTTGGAGTTTTTATGGCTGGTGCACAGCCTGTTCAGAACCCCGCTGCTGGATCGGGAAACCCAGTGCCTTCTCCGGCTCAGGTGCTAATGGATCTCACGGACAAGATGACGGCCCTGTTAACCGCCACGGTTGACCCGGCGGATCAAGCCCAGCATGATGCGGAGGTGGCACAGTTGAAACTGGATTTGATAAAAGCTAAAGAGGATCTTGCAGCAGAAGGAATCAGGCTGGCTGCGGAGCGGGCGGCTCTCGATGCCCAGACTCAGCTGATTCAGGCACAGTCCTTCCAACTCACGATGGATTAGAACGCGGCCAATGAGGTCATGAGAAGGAGGCATCAAAAGGCTCAATCTCGACTCCCGCCGGTCTACGATCCGCGCAACCTCTTCAACACGCCAGGTGTAGGGTCCAGTCACCCGCCAGGGGTCGTAGCACCCGGGTCTGGACCCCTTGTTCAACCACGAGTGATGGGGCCTCCCCAGGGGCCCCCCGCCCCGCCTCAGTATGTGCCAATACCCTCGGGCCATTATAATAACCCACTGGAGAACATGGTCGCCGCAGCGGCACGGCTGGCGGCTCTGCCCGTTGATGGCGACTCTCCAACGGCTATTGAGACCCGCCGGGTCAGAGAACTCCTCCAGACAGCGCTGGCGCAGCAAGAGGCGTACTCCTACAGCCGGGATAGGATCCATTCAACCCCTTGTCCAGGGCAGAGCCCGAGTTACAGCCGGCACATGGTCTCGGCGACCGGCTCAAGTAATGTCCGACGCCATGACGCGCCCCCTGGTCATGGCCCGGCTCATAATGGAGCCTTCTACGTAGCAGACCAAGCACGCCAGGAGGCGGAGCAGGCGCCTCAAGTGACGGCTTACCAGACCCCCCCGGCTTATCCGACGATGTCCGTTGATGCGGGTATCCCTACTAGAACCGGGGGTGTCCCGTGTTTGGTGCCAGCTATCCGTAATGAACGTCTACCCAAGGACTTCAAGGGACCTAGGAAGGTGCCTAACTATACGGCTGACTTACAACCCGCGGCCTGGATTGAGAGTTATGAGATGGCTATGGAGCTGCTGGAGGTCAGTCAGGCGGCTATGGCCAAGTATTTCACCATGATGTTAGATGGGACTGCCCGCACGTGGTTGAAAGGGCTACCACCGAATTCCATTGGGTCTTGGGCTAAGCTGAAAGCCCGGTTTATCCAAAACTTCAAAGATACCTGTAGGCAGTCTATGTCAATTGTGGATCTGACTAACTATAAGCAGCAGGAGGGTGAATCCACGACCCATTGGGTTCGCCGGGTCAAGGAGATCATACATTCGTCGGATAAGATGGATGCTGGCTCTGCAGTCTTAATGTTGGAACAAAACTGTCGCTTTGTGCCCCTAAAGATGAAACTCGGGCGGCTTAAACGTGACTGTACTGATATGGGTACACTGATGGCGGCTCTTGTCAAGTACGCCGATTCCGATGGTACCAAGGATCCCCCTTCAGATGATGACAGGACAGGGAAGGGAAAGAAGAACGGCAACGGCAAAGGTCCTCAGTTTAACCCGGGGAACCAAGGAGGAGGCAAGCGCAGGGCCGACAGCAGCCTAGAGTTTGTAGCTAACGCCAACTCCCAAGGTAATAATCAGCGGCGCAAGGGGAGGCCCCCTCCCCGAGGCGGCGGGTCAGGACCTTCACTGGAGCAGCTGTTGAATGAGCCTTGTCCGAGGCACGGCTCTAGAGAGAAGCCGGCGACTCATCTGTGGAAGGATTGTGCTATCATGAAGGCCTTTAAAAACTACAATGGTCCGGGTGGCGGCTCAGGCGCCGGCGGCTTTCATGGCCCGGGTGGCGGGTCAAATTCCGGTCCTCAGAACAGTCAAGGGGGCTTTAATCAACAGTCTGGTCAGGGTCATCAACAGCAACAGGGGGGCTATCAGACCAACCCAAAGCAGCTCAGCGGTGGACAGTATCACGTGTTCACCACTAGTGTGTGCAAACGAGACGAGAAGCTTCACAAGAGGGCTGTCAATGCTGTTGAGCCGGCGGTTCCACGCTACTTACGGTGGTCGGAGCAGCCCATAGTATGGAGTAGGGAGGATCACCCTCCCCGGGTGGATAACCCGGGCCACCTGGCCTTAGTGGTGGCTCCTCAAGTGGGGGGCTATAAGTTCACAAAGGTACTCATGGATGGAGGCAGCAGCATCAACATCCTCTATTATGAGACTTTCCGTCGTATGGGGCTAGTTGATAAGAACCTCAGCCAGTCAAATACTATCTTCCATGGTGTGGTACCCGGTAAATCGGCTTATCCAGTCGGCAAGATTGAACTGGAAGTGGCTTTCGGTGATGAGAACAACTACAGGGTGGAGAAGTTGACCTTTGAGGTGGTCAAGATAAGAAGTCCTTACCACGCCATATTTGGACGGCCGGCTTACGCCAAGTTCATGGCACGGCCGTGTTATGTGTACTTACAACTCAAGATGCCGGGTCACAACGGGACCATTACGGTTCACGGCAGCCGGAAAGTGGCTCTGGAGTGTGAGGAAGGTGACGCGACTTATGCAGAGTCTGTTTGTGCCACAGAAGAGTTGAAATTTTATAAAGACAATGTTGACCCAACAGATATGACCTCTCTGAAAAAGCCAACCACGGAGAATGAACCAGCAATGAAGTTTAAATCGGCTGATGAGACTAAACTTGTTGATTTTGTTCCAGGTGACTCGTCTCAGTAGTTCAGCATCAGTGCAAATCTGGACCCGAAATAGGAAAGCGCGCTCATCGAGTTCATCCGTGAGAATAGGGACATCTTCGCGTGGAAACCTTCTGACATGCCAGGTGTACCTAGAGAACTCGCTGAGCACACTCTCAATGTTGATCCAAAATTTAAGCCGGTCCGACAGTTCCTTCGACGGTTTAACGAAGAGAGGCAGAAGGCTATTGGTGAAGAAGTGGCCCGGCTTTTGGCGGCCGGGTTCATTGTTGAGGTTTTTCACCCAGAGTGGTTGGCTAACCCGGTGCTCGTACTTAAGAAGAACGGCACCTGGAGGATGTGTGTGGACTACACGGACTTGAACAAGGCGTGCCCGGCTGATCCTTTTGCTCTCCCCCGTATTGATCGAATCATTGATGCTACGGCAGGTTGTGCACGCTTAAGTTTCTTGGATGCCTATTCCGGGTATCATCAGATTAAGATGGCAGTTAAGGACCAGGAGAAGACGACGTTCATCACTCCCTTTGGAGCCTTTTGCTATGTCTCTATGCCCTTTGGGCTCAAGTGTGCGCAGGCGACTTACCAGCGTTGTGTACAGAATTGTCTCCATAAACAGATCGGGCGCAATGTTCACGCTTACGTGGACGATATTGTGGTTAAGTCCATCAAGGAGGAAACCCTGATAGATGACTTAAGGGAAACCTTCGATAATCTCCGGGTCTACAAGATGATGCTTAACCCGGCCAAATGTGTTTTTGGTGTTCCTGCGGGCAAGCTATTGGGCTTCTTGGTTTCTGACAGAGGAATTGAAGCTAACCCGGAGAAGATCAAAGCTATTACTTCTCTAGCTAAGCCGGCATGTATAAATGATGTTCAGCGTTTGGCAGGTTGCATCGCTGCTTTAAGCCGGTTCATAAGCCGCTTGGGTGAGAAGGCTATGCCCTTATATCAGTTGATGAAGAAAACGGATAACTTTGTCTGGAATGATGCAGCTAATACCGCCTTCGAGGATTTGAAAAAGCAACTGGCAGAGCCCCCCGTCCTTGCTGCTCCGGTTGATAAGGAGCCCTTGCTACTGTATGTGGCGGCAAACACACGAGCCGTCAGTGTGGCTATGGTGGTGGAGCGTAAGGAGACGGGTAAGGAGCATCCGGTTCAGCGGCCGGTTTATTATGTCAGTGAGGTGCTTATTGAGTCCAAGCAGCGATACCCGCACTGGCAGAAGCTTGTATATGGTGTGTTCATGGCGAGCCGGAAACTCAAGCATTACTTTCAGGGTCATCCCATCACTGTAGTCAGTTCTGCCCCTCTTGGGATATTATCCAGAACCGAGAGGCTACAGGGAGAATTGCTAAGTGGGCTATTGAGCTTGGGCCTCATGGCCTCAAATATGTGCCACGCACTGCTGTTAAGTCTCAGGCTTTGGTGGATTTTATTAATGATTGGACAGAGTCGCAAGTGCCTGAGCAGAAGCAGGATAACACCTATTGGACTATTCACTTTGATGGGTCCAGGCAGCTGGAGGGCTCGGGGGCTGGTGTTGTATTGGCTTCCCCTAGGGGTGACAAGTTCCAATATGTGCTACAATTGATGTTTCCTTGCACTAACAATGCGGCTGAATACGAGGCCTTACTCCACGGTCTTCGGGTGGCTAAGGAGATGAGCTTAAGCAGGGTATGGGGCTTTGGGGACTCAGATTTGGTGGTTCAACAAGTATCAGGCACTTGGGATTCTAAGGATCCCCTCATGGCAGCTTATCGCCGCGAGGTTGATGCCATTGCTGGGCACTTTCAGGGATATCAAGTGCAGCACATTGATCTCAGGAAGAACGAGGCGGCTGATGCTTTAAGCCGGCTCGGCTCTCAGCGAAAGCCGGTGCCGCCTAACACTTTCCTGGATGTCCTATATAACCCTTCGGTTAAGTTGCCTACAGAGGAGGACTTGGCTATCCCTGACCCGGAGGCACGACTGGTGGCGGCTCTTCATGTCATACCAGACTGGACAATGCCGTACTTGGTTTATATAACCCGGGGAGAGTTGCCTGAGGATGAAACTTTGGCCAGACAAATAATCCGGCGGGCCAAGTCAATGATTGTTATCAACGGCGAGTTGCATCATCGCAGTGTTTCAGGGGTATTTCAGCGTTGTATTTCCCCTGAGGAAGGTCAAGAGATCTTGCGCGAGACCCATGAAGGGGATTGCGGCCATCATGCCGGCTCAAAATCCCTTGTGGCCAAGGCATTCCGTCATGGTTTTTATTGGTTGACGGCCCATGCTGATGCGGAGGACTTGGTCAGTAAGTGTGATGGTTGTCAGAGGTTCTCCCGATGGGCTCATGTGCCGGCTCAGGAATTGAGGATGATCCCGATCACTTGGCCCTTTGCGGTCTGGGGGCTTGATATGGTCGGGCCTTTTAAACGGTGCAAGGATAAGAAGACCCACCTCTTGGTGGCAGTGGACAAATTCACGAAGTGGGTGGAAGCTGAGCCAGTTAGCAAGTGTGAAGCAGCCACGGCGGTTCAATTTATGAAAAAGGTGATCTTCCGCTTCGGCTTTCCGCACAGCATCATAACAGACAATGGCACTAATCTGTCCAAAGGCGCTATGGAGGAGTTTTGTCAACGAGAGCATATCCGGCTTGATGTTTCTTTAGTGGCTCATCCCCAGTCCAATGGTCAGGCTGAGAGAGCTAACCAGGAGATTCTGAAGGGCATCAAACCCCGGCTTTTGGTCCCTTTGCAACGGATGCCGGGTTGTTGGGTGGAGGAGTTGCCCTCCGTCTTATGGAGCATCAACACTACTCCTAACAGGTCTACTGGCTTCACACCTTTCTTCATGGTTTATGGGGCAGAAGCGGTCCTCCCTAGCGACATCCGTCACGATTCACCTCGTGTGGCGGCTTATGTTGAGACGGACAATGAACAGGCGCGCCGAGTTGCTCTGGACTTGTTCGATGAACAGCGTGATGTGGCAGCAGCCCGTTCAGCGATTTACCAACAAGACATGCGCCGTTATCATAGCCGCCGGGTCAGAACCCGGGTCTTCCAGGAAGGCGACCTTGTGGTCCGGCTCATCCAGGATCAAACAGATGCACACAAGTTATCCCCACCTTGGGAAGGGCCCTTTGTGGTCAGTAAGAACTTGCACAACGGGTCATATTACCTCATTGATGTTCGGGAGCGTAAAGATTCGCGTAAATCTGAGGAGGAGACCCGTCGGCCGTGGAATATCGCTCAGCTTCGGCCTTATTACACTTGAGCTACCGGCTCTTGTGGTGTACATATTTATCTCACACATATATATATTATGATAAGCAATAAAGCAGGACCTCTGTCCTTTTTTCTCCTCCAAATATACGTGTCATACTAATTTGACAGGAGGATCCGGCTTATGATCGCATTTGAGTCTAGCCGTAAGCAGTAAGATCACTTGGGGGCTTCCTGTTCAAACATGGGTCGTATTCGAACCAAAGAGAACATAGCTGTCGATACCCATTTGATTGGCAAAGTGCCGAGCTCATTGGGAGGTTGCCTTTGGTCATATTTGAATCATAGTGTAACCCCTCTGAGAACCGACGTGGATCGTATTCGAATCAGCGTCGCTAAACAATTTTCAGAATCACTTGGGGGCTTCCTGTTCAAACATGGGTCGTATTCGAACCCAAGAGAACATAGCTGTCGGTACCCTCTTGATTGGCATCGCCACACCCATTGGGGGCTATATGATCGTATCCGAATCTTGGCTTAAACCCCTTTCGGGCCGGGTCTCTGGTCGTATTCGAACTGGAAGCCCCTAAGTTCCGATTTATCGCAAAGTCTACTCTGATTATGACAACGTGTGCATGGCCGGGTTTCGCTTGACCGTCTTAATTTTGGAGTTATCTTGTTAATTGAACATCCTGGATGTCATCAAGACAAGTCCATTAGAGTTAAGATACCAACCATGCTACCCGGGTCATTTAATCCGGAGGGTGGTAAGCCGTCTTGAGACTTGTGATTTACCTTTCTATGCAGATGCTTGAAGGTACTTTTTTAAAGGTTGAGAAGCACGAAGGATAATTATGACCCGGAGGAGCATCAAAGAATGACTTCAAAGGATTTAAGCATTCATTACGTGCACGATGGCACGGCAGAGATAAATTGTTGCACTTATTCTATTACAAAAATCTTTCAAAGTTTCAAGGGTGGAGCGTTGTTTGGTGAGCCGCTAGCCGGTTTATGACGCCTGCTGAGTCGAAGTCCCCGGCTCATCTTCTGTTCCGGCTGATCCCAAGGCTTCAAAGGTCGACGATTTCCAGTTGATGCCGCTGAGAGCTTCGAACTGAGCTTCTTCGTCAATTAGCCCGGCCGGGTCAATCTCGGGGGCGTAGGTGTGTTGGCGAGCCGGAGGAATCAGACTAAGAGCTTCATAGCGAGGGGTTGGAATCCTCTGATTCTCCGCGTTGTACCTAGGCTGATACTTGGTTAAGTCGGTGTCGTTCCCGAGATGATGGCCACCGGGCGTACAGCCTTCATGCATGCCGCGAAATCCTTCTGGTCGAAGGTGGAGCCGTCTTCCTTCAGGCTGGGGTAACCCAGGGCGATGTCTGCCGGGTCTAGCTCCGGCAGGAAGGCTTTGGCCCGGCTCAGCGCGACAATTGCTCCGGATCTTGCGGAGGCTCGACGTAGCTCTTGGATTCGCTGTGGCAAAACTGCGAGCCGGCGCAGGACTTCAGCCAGATGGGTTGGCACCTCATTGGATAGGGCCACCACAGCTAAGGCGCGCTGTGACCCGGTGTAGAGTTGTTCCACCAGGGTGTACACGGCCTTTAGCTTGGTGACCACGCTCTGGTTGAGGTTGGCACTCCTGGGACCTGTTTAATAAGGGTCAGGTAAGCCGGCGACAAGGGTGAATCGTAACATGTGCAGACTTGATGAAAGCCGGTGAGGCAACTTACCGAAGATAGCAGACACCATTTGGGAAACCTGGTACTTTAGACCGGAGAGCTCAGCAGTCTTCTCAGTAAGGGCCTTCTTCGCCTGTTCTACCCGGGTCACCAGTGCGGCTTTCTCCTCAGCCCAGGCCTTCCGCTCAACTCGAATTCAGTCTTCAATTTCTCCTGAGCGGCGATGCTGGAGACAAACTTGGCATTCGCCTTCCGGGTCTCCATCTCTTGAGTTTTTAACCGGTTCTTGAGATCCGCCAGGTCCGACTCTAATTTCTTGCCAACAGCCTGCATATATTTCCGGGTTATTAACAGTTATTCTATAAAGTCCCAAGCGCTTTCCAAGCAAAGACACTTGGCACTTGGGGGCTAATGCATATTGAACGTATCTATCTATGTACGGCCGGCTCAGTTCAGTAAGCCGGAATCTAAGTCTACAACATATTCAAGTATAAGTGCTAGACTTGGGGGCTAGGATGACAAGGATCACTATGCAGAAATAAGAAAACAGCAGAAGGTTACCTCAGATTTCTGTTGGATCTGGTTGACAATGGCGATCTCGGCGTCTCGGCTCTTGTGAACTTGGCTGATGTAGCCTGAGACAAGCTCTCCAATGCTTAAATCGGTGTAGCTGGAGAGATCCAGATTCACCCGATGGGGTTGCAGCAACTCCCCCTTCGCGGAGCATTTGGCCAGTGCGGTCGGCCTCCCCGGCTCAACATACTCCGTCCGGGTAATTACCACGTCCGGGTCGTTAGCTGGTGGGGCTGAGCCGGGCGCCTCCGGGTTAGCTGATGCTTCGGTTGTTCTCTTGGTGGTCGGGGCAGGGGCTTCAGGCGCCGTGTCCATGGGAACGGTGGCTTCGGGGGCAGAGGCGGCTGGCGGCTCTTGAGCCGTCGTCTCCGGCTCAGGCAAGTCTGGCACTCCGGCTGACCTGGTCTTCTTTGCTCTTTTGGTGAGCTTTGCCTGGGCACTGAAAAGACAGAAGTGTTAGGTATACAAAAAGTAAGTACAGACAGATAATGTAAGGAGATTGTTATTACCCGGGTGCAGTCTTGAAGGCCGGCAGACTTGACTGCATGGAGTCACCCGAAGAGGGGGAGGTCTCCTGGTAATTGGAGTCAGAAGAGTTGAGTGGCTGACGGATGACACCCGCCAACGGATGAAAAGGGTACAGGTGAGAAAAAACCTCAGTGCGGCGCTTCCTTGTCGCGTCGGGTAACCCGGCGGAGAGGTCGGTATCCTTGCGGGCCCGGGTGAGACGCCGGCTTTCGTGAACCTGCTGCTTCAAAAGAAATTGAGGGTCTTGATGAGCTAATGGATGAGAAAAGCTTACTTTCCGGGTTACCCTTCGGGCTTTCAGCTGTGGCAAAGGCTCCGAGTCGGAGGAGAGTAATGTTACCTCTTCAATCACCGGGTTACTGGCGCCGGTGTCATCCTGTCAATAAGCAAAATGATGGTAAAGTGGACAGCAGCAACCAATAAATATGGCAAGAGTTTAAAGGTTTAAGGGTTACCTCTGACTCGGAGCTATCGCTTAATTGCAGCAGCTCCGAAGCAGTGGGTCTGTTTCCCTTTTTGCGAGGGGCGGCTCTCTTGGCGGCTTTCTTCGCCTTCCTGGCCTTCTTGGACGCCTCATGGTCATACTTGACCCGCCAGAATTTATCATCAGCCTGAGAAATACAGTAATGAGTTCTTAGTAAGATGACAGGTAAAAAAATGGAAAGGTTAAAGTCAGCGGCTTACCGCTGGGGCTGGATTGGTCTTGCAGAACGGGGCTAGCCCGGTTCTTCCACAGTCTGCCAGGCTCTCGTTTAACAGAGCCTTGGTCTCTTCTTCAGCAACGTCTTCTGGAAGATCATTGCGACTGTGCCTCTGCGGGTCATCCTTTCGCCCGGTGTACTCACACATTAAGCCGGGGCGGCGGCTCAATGGGATCACCCGCCATGAGATCCAGACCCGGACCAGATCAATTCCGTTCAGACCATTGCCTAGCAGGGCCTTGATCTTGTTGATCGTTGGAAGCAAAGGTTGGCGTTCTGCGGCAGTAAGTTTGTCGGATAACGGGTGAGTCGGCTCCAGGCGTGTTGGGCGAAAGCCGGGCAGTGGATTCTCATCAGCCGGGGATGTATCTTGGCAGTAGAACCAAGTCATATTCCAGTCCTTAGGGTGGCTCGGCGGCTCTGCGTAAGGGAACAGACAGTCCCTACGTCGCTGGATGGAGATGCCGCCTAACTCTAGACTTGGCCCGTTGGCACACTCATTTTGGCGGTTCAAATAAAACAGCTCTCTGAAGAGCAGTAGACTCGGCTCTTCTCCAAGATATACTTCACAAAAGACTTGGAAGTTGCAGATGTTGGATATGGAATTGGGTCCTATATCCTGAGGTCGAAGGTCAAAGAAGTTGAGCACATCCCGGAAGAATTTTGAGCCGAGCGGTGCGAAGCCCCGGCTCATATGGTCCGCAAAGATCACTACCTCCCCCTCCCTCGGCTGTGGTTTTTCTTCTAGTGGATCAGGGGCACGGTAGGACATCACTTCCTTCCTGGGCAGATATCCGGACTTAACGAAGTTGGCCAGGGTCTCATCAGTGACGTTGGATCTCATCCAGTTGCAAGTGATGGGAGCTTTGGGAGGCATGGTGACGGTTGGTGATCTATGATAAAGAGGAAAGTGTCCGGGTTAATTATAAGCCGGAGTTTATCATTCAAACTACAATGACGGCTTATGAAGGGGACTAATGGTATGTATTGATATGGTGGGTTGTCTAAGCCGTCTGGGCATTCAGGATGAGTTGGTCATCTACGGCTTACTGCGGTTAAGTCGGAAGATACTACAGAGCATGGTTCTCTTTAAACCGGAAAGTTCTACGGCGCGTGTTTTCTTTAAGTCGGAAATATAAGCCGCAAAGATTCAAGGGCTGCAGTTTTTACTAAGTGTGGTAAAACAGATTTCATATATTACAGTAACTTTTTTGGATCAAAATGGTCGGGCAAGATGAAAATTTTCTAGACCTAAAGAAACAGAAACAGGAGAAGTTCTTAAGGTGGAACATGGTTTTTAAGCAGTAAAAAGAGGATTTTTTGCAGATGGAATGGATCTCGAACATTTACCGCAAAGGTTCTACGAAGAGTTAAGATCAACGGGGGCAGTGACTACAGGGGTTACTGAAACTTGCGGCAATGGTGAAGAACGCGAAGAACACAAGATGAACCCTACCATAGATTTGTTCTAGCAAGGCAGGGAAGACTCACCGGAGTTGAGGAAGAGCGAAGGTCGCCGCCATTATCTGGTCCGGGTCAGGGTGATGCAGCGGCCAGGTCGATGAAGATCAGGGGCGCGACGGCGGCGGCGGCGGCAGAAGCTCGGGCAGAGGAACGACAGCGCGAGGAAGAAGAAGGAGAGTGTGAGAAGAGAGTGCCGGGCCGGCCTATTTATAAGGCAAGTCATAAGTGGGCGCGATATTCAAGGAGACCACGGCGTGGTTATCTCCCCCTCACGGCGCCTCGATTTTCGGAAAGACAGTAACAGCAGAGATCCGTTGCCGATCTGGCGGAGTAAAAAACGGATTTAATGGAGGATGACGTCACGGCGGATTATCCGGAGTCCGGAGAGTGACGTCACACCGGGTTATGGCCTTCACGCGAACGGTAAGCCGGAGATTTTTTCTGTCGGCAGAGTTGAAGATTGACACGAGCCGGCTCAAGTCAATCTGGGGCCTAATGTTGAGGATATAGACCTGGGAGTCACCCGCCAGGAGGGCCGGGTTACACTAAGGGTCATTGCCAGAAGCCCGGAGCTAAGTTTCAAGATAATGGGCCAGAGATGGGCTGAGACCCGGCGATGGCTTAAAGCCCGTAGTACAATCTTTATTGTTATAGTAGACTTGTAGTGTAAGGCAAGTATTGTTTAGAGTCCGAGCCGGACACTCTTATGAGCCGGCCGGGACTCTAAGGGCTGCTGGGCGTCAGCCTCCCTATATAAAGGGAGGACCCGGCAGCGGTTTAGGGGCGACAACAACCTCATCGAGAACCGGGCACAGCTGTTTAGCTCCCTGGCGATCGTAACCCTAATCAATAACACCTCGAACTGGACGTAAGCTTTTACCTTCACCGTAAGGGGCTGAACCAGTATAACCCTCGTGTTCCTTGTCCCACTTAACCCCTTCAAGCTTCCCAATTGCGATGGCTCCACGACTAAGTCCTAACCCGGGGACATCTGCCGTGACAATTCCACGACAGTATGGAGTTTCTTCATGCATGTATACCAATAGACATGGTTCGCATGTCTCAATATTTTCAAAAACGAGTGAGTCCAAAGATCCATCAACATGGAGCTTCTTCATGCGTTTTATCCCAATAAGACTCAAATAGCAGTGCCACAAGTATGTGGTACTATCATTACTATCTTATATCTTTTGGCATGAACATGTGTATCACTACGATCGACATTCAATAAACCATTCATTTTAGGTGCAAGACCATTGAAGGTATTATTGAAATAAAAAGAGTAACCATTATTCTCCTTAAATGAATAACCGTATTGCGATAAACATAATCCAATCATGTCTATGCTCAACGCAAAAACCAAATAACAATTATTTAGGTTTAACACCAATCTCGATGGTAGAGGGAGCACGCGATGCTTGATCACATCAACCTTGGAAACACTTCCAACACATATCGTCATCTCATCTTTAGCTAGTCTCCGTTTATTTCGCAGCTTTTATTTCGAGTTACTAACACTTAACAACCGAACCGGTATCTAATACCCTGGTGCTACTAGGAGTACTAGTAAAGTACACATTAATATAATGTATATCCAATATACTTCTGTCGACATTGCCTACCTTCTCATCTACCAAGTATCTAGGGTAGTTCTGCTTCAGTGACCGTTCCCCTCATTACAGAAGCACTTAGTCTCGGGTTTGGGTTCAACCTTGGGTTTCTTCACTAGAGCAGCAACTGATTTGCCGTTTCATGAAGTATCCCTTCTTTCCCTTGCCCTTTTTGAAACTAGTGGTTTTACTAACCATCAACAATTGATGTTCCTACTTGGTTTCAACTTTCGCGGTGTCAAACATCGCGAATAGCTCAAGGATCATCATATCTATCCCTGATATGTTATAGTTCATCACGAAGCTCCAGTAGCTTGGTGGCAGTGACTTTGGAGAACCATCACTATCTCATCTGGAAGACAACTCCCACTCGATTCAAGCGATTGTAGTACTCAGACAATTTGAGCACATGCTCAACGGTTGAGCTTTTCTCCCTTAGTTTAGGCTTAAGAAACTTGTCGGAGGTCTCACACCTCTTGACGTGGGCACGAGCCTGAAATCCCAATTTCAGCCCTTGAAACATCTCATATGTTCCGCGACATTTCAAAAACGTCTTCGGTGCCTCAATTCTATACCATTTTAACATTACGCACTGAACTATCACGTAGTCACCAAAACATGTATGTCAGATGTTCGCAACATCCACAAACGACGCTCAAGGTTCAGCACACCGAGCGGTGCATTATGGACATAAGTCTTCTGTGCAGCAATGACGACAATCCTCAGTTTACGGACCCAGTCCGCATAATTGCTACTATCAACTTTCAACTTAATTTTCTCTAGGAACATATCTTAAACAGTAGAACTAAAGCGTAAGCTACGACATAATTTGCAAAGACCTTTTGACTATGTTCATGATAATTAAGTTCATCTAATTATTTAATGAACTCCCACTCAGATAGACATCCCTCTAGTCATCTAAGTGATACATGATCCAAGTCAACTAGGCCGTGTCCGATCATCACGTGAGACGGACTAGTCATCATCGGTCAACATCTTCATGTTGATCGTATCTGCTATACGACTCATCTTCGACCTTTCGGTCTCTTGTGTTCCGAGGCCATGTCTGTACATGCTAGGCTCGTCAAGTCAATCTAAGTGTTTCGCATGTGTAAATCTGGCTTACACCCGTTGTATGCGAACGTTAGAATCTATCACACCCGATCATCACGTGGTGCTTCGAAACAACGATCCTTCGCAACGGTGCACAGTTAGGGGGAACACATTCTTGAAATTTTAGAGAGGGATCATCTTATTTATGCTACCGTCGTTCTAAGGTAATAAGATGTAAACATGACAGTCATCACATGCAAATCATAAAGTGACATGATATGGCCAGTATCATCTTCCGAGTTTTGATCTCCATCTTCGAGGCGCGGCATGATCACCTTCGTCACCGGCATGACACCATGATCTCCATCATCATGATCTCCATCATCGTGTCTTCATGAAGTTGTCTCGCCAACTATTACTTCTACTACTATGGCTAACGGTTAGCAATAAAGTAAAGTAATTACATGGTGTTTTCATTGACACACAGGTCATACAATAAATTAAGACAACTCCTATGGCTCCTGCTTGTTGTCATACTCATCGACATGCAAGTCGTGATTCCTATTACAAGAACATGATCAATCTCATACATCACATATATCATTCATCACATCCTTCCGGCCATATCACATCACATAGCAAACCCTGCAAAAACAAGTTAGACGTCCTCTAATTGTTGTTGCATGTTTTACGTGGCTGCTATGGGTTTCTAGAAAGAACGTTTCTTATCTACGCAAAAGCCACAACGAGGATATGCCGATTGCTATTTACCCTTCATAAGGACCCTCTTCATCGAATCCGATCCGACTAAAGTGGGAGAGACAGACACCCGCTAGCCACCTTATGCATCAAGTGCATGTTAGTCGGTGGAACATGTCTCACGTAAGTGTACGTGTAAGGTCGGTCCGGGCCGCTTCATCCCACAATGCCGCCAAATCAAGATAAGACTAGTAATGGCAAGCAAATTGAACAAATCATCGCCCACAACTACTTTGTGTTCTACTCGTGCATAGAATCTACGCATAGACCTAGCTCATGATGCCACTGTTGGGGAACGTAGCAATAATTCAAAATTTTCTACGCATCACCAAGATCAATCTACGGAGTTTACTAGCAAGGAGAGGGGAGGAGTGCATCTACATACCCTTGTAGATCGTGAGCGGAAGCGTTCAAGAGAACGGGCTTGATGGAGTCGTACTCGTTGCGATCCAAATCACCGATGATCCAAGCGCCAAACGGACCGCACCTTCGCGTTCAACACACGTACAGAGCGGTGACGTCTCCCATGCCTTGATCCAGCAAGGAGGAGGGAGAGGTTGAGGAAGAAGGCTCCAACAGCAGCACGACGCCGTGGTGGTGGTGGAGTGACAGTTCTCCGGCAGGGCTTCGCCAAGCTCGCACGGAGGACAGGTGTTGGGGAGGGGAGGGGCTGTGCCTTGGATGTGGTGTTGCAGCCCTCCCCTCACCCCTCTATTTATAGGGAGAAGGAGAAAGGGGGCTGGCCCCTCTAGATGGGATCTAGTGGGGGGCGGCGGCCAAGGGGGAGGTGGCTTGCCCCCCAAGCAAGGGGGGGGGGCGCCCCCTTTAGGGTTCCCCCAAACCCTAGGCGCATGGGCCCTAGGGGGTTTGGCGCCCCAGCCCACTTAGGGGCTGGTTACCTTCCACCTACAGCCCATAAGGCCCTCCGTGGCAGGTGGACCCTCCCGGTGGACCCCCGGAACCCCTTCATTGGTCCCGGTACAATACCGGCATACCCCCGAACACTTTCGGTGACCGTATGGTGACTTCCCATATATAAATCTTTACCTCCGGACCATTCCGGAACTCCTCGTGACATCCGGGACTTCGAACAACATTCAGTAATCACATACAAACCTTCCTTATAACCCTAGCGTCATCGAACCTTAAGTGTGTAGACCCTACGGGTTCGGGAACCATGCAGACATGACCGAGACACCTCTCCGGCCAATAACCCATAGAGGGATCTGGATACCCATATTGGCTCCCACATGTTCCACGATAATCTCATCGGATGAACCACGATGTCGGGATTCAAGCAATCCCGTATACAATTCCCTTTGTCCATCGGTATGTTACTTGCATGAGATTCGATCGTCGGTATCCCAATACCTTGTTCAATCTCGTTACCGGCAAGTCTCTTTACTCGTTCCGTAACGCATGACCCCGTGGCTAAATCCTTAGCCACATTGAGCTCATTATGATGATGCATTACCGAGTGGGCCCAGAGATACCTCTCCGTCATACGGAGTGACAAATCCCAGTCTCGATTCGTGCAAACCCAACAGACACTTTCGGAGATACCTGTAGTGCACCTTTATAGTCACCCAGTTACGTTGTGACGTTTGGTACACCCAAAGCATTCCTACGGTATCCGGGAGTTGCACAATCTCATGGTCTAAGGAAATGATACTTGACATTAGAAAAGCTCTTAGCAAACGAACTACACGATCTTGTGCTATGCTTAGGATTGGGTCTTGTCCATCACATCATTCTCCTAATGATGTGATCCCGTTATCAGTGACATACAATGTCCATGGTCAGGAAACCATAACCATCTATTGATCAACGAGCTAGTCAACTAGAGGCTTACTAGGGACATGTTGTGGTCTATGTATTCACACATGTATTACGGTTTCCAGTTAATACAATTATAGCATGAACAATCGACAATTATCATGAACAAGGAAATACAATAATAACCATTTTATTATTGCCTCCAGGGCATATTTCTAACAATCCCCCAGAAAGAAGGTGAAAGCCTACGCAAGTACATACAGAGGTTCAGCCGAGTGCAATACAACATCCTAGATGTTCATCCTGCCGCCATCATCAGTGCATTCCATCAGAATGTACGCAACGGCAAGATGCGTGAAGAGCTGGCGATGAACAAAGTGAAAGATGTGGCAGAGCTCTACGTTCTGGCCGATAGGTGTGCTCGGGCTGAAGAGGGAAGGAATTACCCCGGCGAAGATGCCGGTGTGGAAACCAACTCGTCGGATGAAGAGGCTTCCGCCCCGGCGAAGAAAGGTTGGCGCCGCAATAGGAAGCGTAAGGGTAAAGCCGTGCTTGCCGATGAGGGATCTGACGACGTCGGCGCCGCCAAGAAGACCAAAGCAAACGACCCCGGCAAGGAGATTGCCGGGTGTGTCGCCTGCCGGGCCTTGGTGGCTACCGAGAAGCCAGGGAACTCCAACAAGCAATACTGCAAGATCCATCGCACCAAGGGCCACGACCTCCAGAACTGCCAACAAGTTGAGCTGCTTGCCGAAAAGCAAAAAGCTGAATATGAGAGACGGGACAAGGAAAAGGGCCAAGATGGTGCCGAGGGGTCCGACAAGAAGCGTGGCGGCCAAGCAGGCCGCCGTGGCAAGGATAACCAACAAGAGAGGCCCGCTCGGGGCCGCGACAAGAAGCAAGAGGACGATGATCATGATGAGGACAACGAGTCCGACGAGCAAGAGTTCCAGAAGGCTACAGAGGCCATGTGCGTCGACGGTGGTGCATCTCTGCATACCTCTCACCGCCAGCTGAAGCAATCGGCGCGTGAGATTACAGCGGCAGAACCATCGTTCGATGCCCAGAAGCCACTGAAGTGGTCCAGCACGCCTATCATTTTTGACACCGAGGATCACCCAGATCGCACAACTGCGGTCGGGTGTTTGTTGTTGTTGGTCCCACCAACGATACGCAACCTCAAGGTGACAAAGATGCTAGTTGATGGCGGGTCCGGCCTAAACTTGATCTCGCCTACTGTGATCAAGAGGCTGCAGATTCCCGACGGGGACCTCGAAGGAACGGGCACGTTTTAGGGGGTCAATCCGGGAAGGATTCAGCCAAAGGGAAAAGTCACGCTGCCCGTGACGTTTGGAAGCGATTTGAACTACAGGACGGAGAGGATAGTCTTTGATATTGCCAAGATCCCCTTGCCTTACAACGGGATCCTTGGCCGCCCAGCGCTGGCCAAGTTCACGGCGGCGTCGCACTACGCCTATAACACACTGAAGATGCCTGGGCCGATGACCATCATCACCGTCCCCTCCGACAAGAAGGATGCGCTGATCTGCGCTGACCAACTCTACCGGGAGGCAGTTGCAGCAACTGCCACCAAGGCACTTGCTCCTGCCGCTGAAGCCCCGAGAGGAAAGAAGACAGACAAGACCTCTCGCACCCACTCCGATAAGTGCACCTCTTCAGAGTGTAGTGCTCCTGTCGAGGACGTGCCAGAGAGCTCCACCGGCAAGAGCAAGAAATCCAGAGCTATGCCACCAGAGACCAAGAAGGTGTCCATCAGGGAGGATGGCACGGGAGGGGCTTTCACCATAAGCTCCACCCTTGACAGCAAATAGGAAGACGCGCTCGTCACCTTCCTGCGGGCGAATGTCGATGTGTTTGCATGGCAAGCATCCGACATCCCCGGCGTTCCCAGGGAGGTGATTGAGCACCACCTTGCTGTCTGCCCTCATGCGCGACCCGTCAAGCAGAAGGTCAGAAAGCAAGCTTTGGAATGGCAAGAGTTCATCACAGAGGAGATCAGGAAACTGGAAGCGGCAGGCTTGGTGAGAGGGGTGCTCCACCCGACGTGCCTGGCCAATCCGGTGGTAGTGCGCAAGGCAAATGGGAAGTGGAGGTTGTGTATTGATTACATGGACATCAATAAGGCTTGCCCAAAAGATCATTTCCCGTTGTCGCGCATCGTCCAAATTGTAGATTCCACGGCTGGGTGCGACCTGTTATCATTCCTTGACGCTTACTCAAGGTACCACCAGATCTTCATGACAAGAGAAGACGAAGAGAAGATGGCATTCATCACCCCATGTGATACGTACTGTTTTATACGGATGCCTTTCGGGTTGAAGAGCGCTGGCTCAACGTTGAGCAGTCCAAATTGGTTTTGAGCCCCAGCTCCAAAGAAATATGGAAGCTTATATGGATGACATAGTGGTCAAAACCAAGGATAGGGCAACACTCATACCAGATTTGGAAGAGACGTTTGCGAACCTGCACAAGATCAACCTCAAGCTGAACCCTGAGAAGTGTGTCTTTGGTGTCCCGTCCGGCAAGCTTCTCGGGTTCTTTGTGTCGCAGCGTGGGATCGAGGCGAATCCAGACAAGATCAAGGCCATTGAACAGATTGAGGCGCCCAGGCGGATCAAGGATGTGCGTCGGCTTGCTAGCTGCGTTGCCGCCATGAGCAGATTCAGCTCCAAGTCTGCCAAGCGCGCCCTTCTTTTTTTAAGGTTTTGAAAAAGGCGGGCCCAATGGATTGGACCCCAGAAGCCGAAGCAGCACTGCAGGATTTGAAAAAATACCTCTCCTCTACGCCAATACTAGTTGCGCCTAAACGACAAGAGTCGTTGCTGCTGTATCTAGCGGCAACAAATCAAGTGGTCAGTGCCACGCTACTGGCGCAGAGAGAGGTCGACGAGGAAGTGATAGCGACAATAGAGCCTGACGCCACTGGGGCAGAGGTGACGCAACCAACTGGAGTGGTGCCAAAGAAGAAGATGATGTAGCACCCGGTCTACTTTGTTAGCTCCCTCTTGCAGGGGGCTAGATCAAGGTACTCCGGTGTGCAGAAACTGCTCTTCGGCCTCCTTATGGCCTCGAGGAAGCTGCGTCATTACTTCCAAGCACACGAGATCACCGTCGTCACTCGCCTCCCATTGCAATGGATATTACATAACCCAGATGCGACTGGGAGGATTGTGGAGTGGGCCTTGGAGCTGTCAAGCTTTGGTTTGAAGTTTGAGAGCACTTCAACGATCCAAAGCAGAGTCTTGGCGGAGTTCATTGCAGAATGGACCGCGACACCCGATGAAGAAGTTTAAGAGACTGCTCTCCCCGGCAAGGAGGCAAGTTGCAACTGGATCATGTACTTTGATGGGGCTTTCTCGCTGCAAGGCGCCGGTGCTGGTGTACTTCTTGTCGCACCCACCAGAGAGCACCTCAAGTACGTAGTACAAATGCACTTTCCCAAGGAGATGTCGACAAACAACACTGCCGAGTATGAGGGACTGCTTGCCGGTCTCAGGATCGCGGCAGACCTCGGAATCAAGAAACTCATCGTCAGGGGTGACTCGCAGCTCGTCGTCAAGCAAGTCAACAAAGATTACCAGAGTCCAATGATGGAGGCCTATTGTAACACCCCAGATGTAACTTTCCATATTTGTAACTCCAACTCTTGCCATTTTTGGCTATGTGTTATGATATTTCCCTTCGTGGTCGGGTTTTGTTTTCCGTTTTGCATTTTGTTCATGTCATGCATCTCATATCATGTCATCATGTGCATCTCATTTGCATACGTGTTCGTCTTTTGCATCCGAGCATTTTCCCCGTTGTCCGTTTTGCAATCCGGCACTCCCACCTCCTCCGGCGCACCCCTCTTGTTTCTTTTCGTGAGCGGGTGTTGAATGTTCTCGGAATGGACCGAGGCTTGCCAAGTGGCCTTGGTATACCACCGGTAGACCACATGTCAAGTTTCGTGCCATTTGGAGGTCGTTTGGTACTCCAACGGTTAACCGGCAACCGCAAAGTCCTTTTGTGTGTTGCAGCAAAACCCCCCTTCAAACAGCCCAAAACCCCTCTAAGTCACTTCCATGCTCTAGGTCGTTCGATCACGATCGTGTGGGCGAAAACCGCACTCCATTTGGAGTCTCCTGGCTCCCTATGCCTATATAAACACCTCCCCCCGAAATTTCGCAGATCAAACCCTAAAAATCGCCCTCCGGCGCCGCCGGACACGTCCGCCGCCACCAGACGAAAGCCGCCGCCGCCCCGCGCCAATCACAGCCTGCCACATGTCGCCTCCTCAGCGGCGCCGCCGCCGG